>NC_060121.1:330014748-330335885 GCF_021461395.2 Schistocerca americana | reverse complement strand
GGAGGATTTCATGAAGGATGGATCTCATTTCTGGGCAGGATTTTAGGAAGTCGAATCCCTGCTGGAGAGCCACATTCAGAATCTGATCCAGTCCCGGAAAGTATCCTGTCACAAGTGGGGCACTTTTGTGGTTCTTCTGTGGGAGGTTCTGGGTTTGAGAGGATGAGGAAGTGGCTCTGGTTATTCGCTTCTGTACCAGGTCGGGAGGGTAGTTGCGGGATGCGAAAGCTGTTTTCAGGTTGTTGGTGTAATGCTTCAGGGATTCCGGACTGGAGCAGATTCGTTTGCCACGAAGACCTAGCCTGTAGGGAAGGGACCGTTTGATGTGGAATGGGTGGCAGCTGTCGTAATGGAGGTACTGTTGCTTGTTGGTAGGTTTGATGTGGACGGACGTGTGAAGCTGGCCATTGGACAGGTGGAGGTCAACATCAAGGAAAGTGGCATGGGATTTGGAGTAGGAGTAGGACCAGGTAAATCTGATGGAACCAAAGGAGTTGAGGTTGGAGAGGAAATTCTGGAGTTCTTCTTCACTGTGAGTCCAGATCATGAAGATGTCATCAATAAATCTGTACCAAACTTTGGGTTGGCAGGCCTGGGTAACCAAGAAGGCTTCCTCTAAGCGACCCATGAATAGGTTGGCGTACGAAGGGGCCATCCTGGTACCCATGGCTGTTCCCTTTAATTGTTGGTATGTCTGGCCTTCCAAAAGTGAAGAAGTTGTGGGTCAGGATGAAGATATTTAAATATGTCTGCTTGTGTCTGTATATGTGTGGATGGATGTGTGTGTGTGCGAGTGTATACCCGTCCTTTTTTCCCCGCTAAGGTAAGTCTTTCCGCTCCCGGGATTGGAATGACTCCTTTCCCTCTCCCTTAAAACCCACTTCCTTTCGTCTTTCCCTCTCCTTCCCTCTTTCCTGATGAGGCAACAGTTTGTTGCGAAAGCTTGAATTTTGTGTTTGTGTTTGTTTGTGTGTCTATCGATGTGCCAGCGCTTTCGTTTGGTAAGTCACATCATCTTTGTTTTTTATCCTTCATCACTGTGGCTTCATGTGGCAACCCATGTTCATTTTGGACTTCATCTGCTTCATAATGAAACTACTCCGGATTTGATCAATTGCAGTTAGTTTCTCGACCTTCTCACCAACTTTTACTGACAGCACCTTCGTATACACTGGTGGCTCTAATGCCGACCATGGTGTTAGGTGTGCTTTCCTCAGTGGTACCGACCATTTTCAGTATTGGCCTCCAGAATACTGCTAAACATTCACAGCAGAGCTCTTTGCCCTGTATCAGGCCATCTAGAACATTCGGTGACACAAGCTTTTTAATTTTGTCATGTGCTCAGATCCTCTCAGTGCCCTTCAGAGCCTCTGTGTGCTGTACACAGTCCATCTGTTAGTGCAACAGGTGCAAGAAAACTTCCATTTGCTGACTCTTGAGGGAGCTACTGCAGTGTTCGTGTGGGTTCCTGGTCATGTCAGTCTGACAGGAAATGAGGCTTCTGACACTGCTGCTAAGGCCGCAGTCCTCCTACCTCAGCCCGCTAGTTCTTCCATTCCCTCTGATGGTCTCTGTGTTGCTGTCTGTCAGCAGGTAGTGTCACCTCAGTACCACCACTGGTCTTCCCTTCATACGAACAAGCTGTGGGGAATTAAACATCTCCCAGCAGAATGGCTGACCATCTCTCAGCCCTCTCGCTGTGAGATCATTTTAGCTAGGTTGTGTATTGGGCCCTGTCGATTTTGCTATTTGCTATTTGTGAAGTGGTGATTCCCCACGACCTTTGGCGAATTCATTGTCGTTAACCTTTGACAATTCGCCATTTCCTGATACAATGGCCCCCCCCCCCTTTTTTTTTTTAAACCACTTATGTTTGGTATCTGAATTATCAGCCATTTTAGTGAATGACATGCGGGCTGGTAACTGTGTTTTACTTTTTATCTGTCGTATAGTGATATGGCAAAGGACATTTAATCTTTAGTGCAGGACCTTCGCTGTGTCTACAGAGTATTCTGTGGACCTTTCTTTACGAGTCCTTGTTCTTAGCTCACTTTCCTTCTGTCGATTGGGCTCAACATATTTTAAGTTCCTTTACTTCTTGATGATCTAAGGTTATGACATGGGTGCTTATGACTTCGGTTGTTTTTGCACCCTAGAACAAACACACACGTATGAGGGTTATTGTAGGATGGGCCACACAAGTGATTTGTAAGCATTTTTCTTTGTAGACTGACTATTTTCCCAGTATCCTACCAAAGTACCTAGATCTGACAACCTACACAGTCTATGTACCGAGTCAGGTGGCGCATTGGCTAGCACACTGGACTCGCATTCAGGAGGGCTACAGTTCAATCCTGTGTCCGGCCATCCTGATTTAGGTTTTCCGTGATTTCCCTAAATTGCTCCAGACAAATGCCGGGATGGTTCCTTTGAAAGGGCATGGCCGACTTCCTTTCCTAATCTGACGAGACCGATGACCTCGCTGTCTGGTCTCCTCCCCCAAAACAACCCAAACCAACAGCTTATGCAATCATTGCATTTCATGTTCCGATGTGGCCTGTGCTTTCCTCGCATCACCAGGCATATTGTTCTATTTGAGGGATCGGCCTTATAGAATTGTTACAATGTGAGCTCTGCAAATTCTGCATAGAGTCTGATAGGGATTCCATCACACGTTGTAGCCTTGTGTAATTTTAGTTGTTTCTCAGTACCAATTGTGCTGATTGTCTACAAGGGGCATTTGAAAAGTCCCTGCAAAAATAAAAACTACTTACTTGTTTGGGGTAAACCTTTTTTATTTTCCGACATAGTCTCCTTTTACACTTATACAATTCGTCCAATGCAGTTCTAATTTGTTCATCCCTTCCGAATAATAGAAATTGTCCAAGTTTGCAAAATAGCTATTAGTTGCTGCATCACCTCCTGGATTGAATAAAATCTTTGTCCCGATGGCCATTTCTTCAAATTGGGGAACAAATAGTAGTCAGAGGGAGCCAAGTCTGGAGAATAGCAAAAGAGTTGGAACCCTATTTCCATTAATTTTGCTACCACAACTGCTGAAGTGTTTGCTGGTGCATTGTTATTATGGAAAAGAACTTTAATGGTCCAATCGCTGGCGTTTTTCTTGCAGCTCAGTTTTCAAACAGTCCAATAACGATGAATATTATGCACCTGTAATAGTTTTACCCTTTTCCAGATAGTCGATGAGGATTATCCCTTGCGAATCCCAAAAGACTCAGCATAACCGTTCCGGCTGAAGGAATGGTCTTCGCCTTTTTTGATGTAGATTCTCCCTTGGTAACCCATTTTTGAGATTGTTATTTGGTCTTGGGAGTATAGTAATGTATCCATGTTTCATCCACAGTGACAAAATGATGCTTAAAGTCCTGCAGATTCTTCATGAACAGCTGCATACCATCCTTGCAACACTTCACATGATTCCGTTTTTGGTCAAGCGTGAGCAATCGCGGAACCCATCTTGCGGATAGCTGTCTCACGTCCAAATGTTTATGCAGAATATTATGTACCCATTCATTCGAGATGCCCACAGCACTAGCAATCTCACGCACCTGAACTCTTCTGTCATCCATCACCATATCATGGATTTTATCAATGATTTCTGGAGTTGTAACCTCCGCAGGGCATCCAGAAAGTTCAGCATCACTTGTGCCCATATGGCCACTCCAAAAATTTTGAAACCACTTATAAACTGTTCTAATCGAAGGTGCAGAGGCACCATAATGTTTATCAAGCTTCTCTTTAGTCTCCTGGGGCGTTTTGCCTTTCGTAAAGTAATGTTTAATCACCACACAAATCTTACGTTAGTACTTTGGTGGCTCAGGCAATAGTCATTATCAGGATTGACTGGAGGATCGCCTAAGCTAAAAACCCTTGTGTGCATGCAGCAGACAACCTTCTATTTAGCAGGCTCTGGTGTTTAGTGCCAATATGGCCCATGTAGTGGGAACCTCTGGGGACCAACTCTCAACCTCCATTGATAAACCCAGATAAGGCTAAATTATTTTTTGTTTCCATTTTAATAAAACTTTAATTATCACTTAATCATAGTAAAAATTGTATTTATACAGTTGTTTTACATTTTTTATTTCCATAGTTTTTGAAAAATTTCCAGTCCTTCTGGAAGGACCTCAGTCGTATATACACATGCGCTTAATACAATGTCACTAATTTATTACTTTTGTGTGGACGAGTATGAAACAAGATACATTACACTGTCTTGCAGATTTTTTTCTAACATATTTTTTGAAACAGGATCTAGTGGCAAATATGTGACGTAATGTTTCAGTTTATAGTGTCTAAAATCAATTTGTGATTTAAATGCTC
Organism: Schistocerca americana; assembly: GCF_021461395.2. Classification (NCBI taxonomy): domain Eukaryota; kingdom Metazoa; phylum Arthropoda; class Insecta; order Orthoptera; family Acrididae; genus Schistocerca; species Schistocerca americana. The sequence goes on along the minus strand of NC_060121.1, from coordinate 330,331,541 downwards.
ATTCTCTTTGCATAGCAACAAGCCAGTTTAATTCCAGAATTGCAGTGACAATTCGACAAAATGCTTTGTGATCCAATTTACCACCATAAGTGTCATGAGGTGTGCTCGTTCACATTGACAAAATGTGTAGTACCGTTTCTTACCCCTGATAGGTACTCTATAGAGTGAAATATTTTGCTCAGCTCTACCAGTTTCACCCATAAACTTGTAGTGGTAAATGACTCTTGGTGGTTGAATTGCTGTCCATCTTTTCTGCTGATGTGAATGTCACATTACTGGACAACTTGCATAGCATCAAAGTTTGTTGACTGTGTCACCATGCTGTCACCATTTGATGAAGCCACTAACATATTGGCTGAACTGTCAGATCTGAAGTCTAATGTCACTGTCTCTGTATCCCCCCCACCCCACCCCTTCTGTAGATCACAACCTGTAATAATTCTGTTGGCTCTTATTGTACCTTTGACCTGAATATTTCTTAGATGCAATCCACATAGTAGATGAAATGAAGTAAATAAATACAATCTGCAAGGTAGCTTTTCCAGCTGATTGACAAATGTCATGACTGCTCTGTAACCAAGGCCATTGTCAGCATATTTTTGTGGAAATATATATTTTTCTGGTAATGTACTAGCATCCTGGTATGGTTCAAGCCATGTCAAATATCGATTACTTGGCCCGCCACACCAAAACTTAATCCTGTATCTTATAGGTTTGGCTTGAATAAACAGCTTTGCCCCATGCTGTACAAAATGTTTTATCTTCACATGTGTACTTATGTTACGGCAAAACACAGAAAGGCAGAAAACAATATATTTGATTTTTGTGTGCTTAAAACTAATGTACTTCTAGAAGAATGTGCTTGAAGAGGCAGTCATTGAGGTTATATTGGGTATGCAAATACCCATATTACTCTTTACTAGATCAATATGACATTCTGAGAGAATATGTGAATAGCTATTTCTGTAATACATACGTACAGAGGGAAGTTATATTTACCCATCAACTAGATGGTCAGGCAGATTATCCACTTTCAGCAAACGAAGTTCTCATACACTCAGAATTATGCTGATTCTACTGTGGGAGCCAAATGTTGTTTTAAACAGTATATACTGTTGTCTTCTGTTGGAAGGTATAATAAAGAAAGTAGTAAAAGAAGTTCAAGGCTCTTCTGCAAAAATCCCTCCTGAAGGACAACAGCTGTATCTTGGCTAATCGACCTCCCTACCCTTTTGTTCTTGCTTTCCAGCATCAAGGGCCACATCAACTTTCCCAACAGGTGAAGCATGTCTCACTGGATAAGTTTCAATTTAAGTAGAAGATATTTGTTGGTTAAGGGATGGGCATAATGGCCCAAATTGGCCCTGATCCGTTCTCCCCTGTGTATGGCCCCTAGATCTACCGGTGACACACAAATAAGTCATATGGGTGAGAGGTGATAAATCTTGCAGTTCATCCAGAGGAGAGGTTAGCAATTTCCTAGTACATGACTCTCACTAGTTAGCCTAACACACCCGTTCTAAGCAGCTTCCAGTGACTCGACAGCAGTTAATGATTTTCAGCCACTTAGAAACAGCAACAAACTCATCCCATCCCTGAGAACAGTATTCACATTGGGGCAGCCTTGTGGTTCTTAAAATATTTACCTGAACACTAAAGAAGTAACTTTTAATTTGCTTTGTTGATTCTGTTTTAATTTCAGAACATATTAAGGTATAAGGGTTGGAAGTTCTTTTTAATATCCACACTAAAAGATTTTAGTTTGTGCTTTAGCAGGAGAGAAACCTGGAATAAAATTTGCAGGTTCCTTGAAGGTAACTTTGTCTTGAATTTTGTCAATATTATCTAGCAGTTTCGTGTAATAATGCCAAAATCTGTGCTAATGTGTGACATGTATCAACAGTGTACACTGCAGTGTAATGGGGAAACTTAAGTGGAACATAATTTTAGAGTTATAATACTTACAATTATAATATGTGCAAGGCACACCACAGCAACTGACTTCATGACGGCAGTTTTTATGTATTGATAATAAAATTTCAAACATTGCTTTAGAGGAAACAGGTAGTTGTGTGGAAATTTGCACTATTGGTGAGAAATTTAAACTATAGTAAAGAGATCTTTTTAAAGATATTGCTATTATGAAGGTGATTGATTACTAAAGGTTGAATGAAAAGATTCAAGTCCCTGAGATGGTTGCTGCAGAGTTAAACCTTTACAAAACCCATTCAACAAAAATTTCTGTGTGAAATTGCCATTTTTTTTTTTTTTTTTACATCTCTGTTTCTGTAAATGCTCACTGTAGACAAATTACTTGGTCAACTTGTGAGCTGTTGCTGTTTTGGTAATAACAAATGACAAATTTTAAAACAAGAGTAATATCACTTCTTACTAATGCCATTAGCAGCATGAGTAATTTGTAAAAATAAATAAGTAAATAAAGGTGAATTTCGCAGGATGAAGTATTTTGAATTGTGGAATTTATTGCTGTAATATTTTCTTCGCTTTTGAGAGAAACACCTTTTGCCGCTGTTTCATTGATTTAGCAAAGATGTTATTGTGCCTACTGGCATAAACATAAGCAAAGTGAAGTATTGTAACCATCAAAGAAATTAACTGCTAATAGGTAAAATATAAAATAAGTCGAACTATACTTTATTAAAAGAAATTACTCACTAGGGGTGATTTGTTGAGATCCATCAATCATATTTGTTCACACTTTTCTTCTTGTTTTTGCTATGTGTGTTATATTTTTGTATAAACAAATGGAAATCACTGGGAAAATACTTAACGTTAGTTTCACAGGCATAAGCCTCCTGCTATGCCTGTACTGTGTAATCCAATTAAAAGTTGTCTCTGTCTGTCACTCAGTCTTGAAGTCGGTTTATTTGTGTGTGTTTTCCAGGATGATGTACACTCATCTGTAAACAAAACCAAAACAGACACAACCTTTTTTAAAGCACTGGAGGAAGCAAGAGATGCTCTTAAAAGATATGTGGAAATAAAAGAGGCTCGCGATGCTAAAGTCAGACCATCCATTGTGAGTAGCTGTGCTTAGTAAGATTAAGATAATCACTTGTTCCTATCTTACATGCTAACGGATTGTTTTTAATTTTAGAAACCACCATCATATATTCGTATCAAAACCAATAAACCAGTTGGTAATGTGCGGCATATGGAAGGTGATGTATCAAACATGACACCTTGTGATTGTGATCCTAAATCTGAGAATCCATGTGGTCCAGATAGTGATTGTCTTAACAGGTGAGTACTCATGGCTACAGTGGTAGAGCCAAATTTTAATTAAAACATTTGGTACATTGATTGTATAAAAAAGACCTTGATGCTGTTGCTACACTGAGAGCCTTTCCTTCAGAACAAGTAAGGTAGTGGTGTCTACATTAGTACCCTGTGAATTACTGTAAAGTGTAGGAAGAGGGATATATTTAACTGAAAAATATATTAAGGTTTCATCTTTCTTCATTCATAGCTGACCATAAAAAGTAGGATTACTTGATATGAGCTGCTGTTTGTCTAATTTTAGCTTCACAGTCAGTGATGCCTAGTAAGCTGACGAATGTTCATAGTACCCACTCCATAAGCCATATGTTGGAGTTTCTTAGGTTTTTGTGAGATGCACATCATCTCTTGCAAAGCACATGACAGTTAAAATTTCTCAACATAGTGGTTACTCAGCCTTCAAGAAATAAACTTGTGATTTTTGCACCCTTCCTTTTGCTAACACTTCATCTCTTCTGTTAGTCTCGTTACATATAGATGGCATATAATAGAGCAATAGACCTTATTAGAGCTTTAGTTGAGGAGAGTAAGACAGCGTTGTAGAATATCTCCAATGTTATTCGGTCAGTACATTGAGCAAGCTGTGAAGGAAACCAGTGAGAAATTTGGAAAGGGATTTAAAATTCAAGGATTAGTGAAATTTTTGATTCTTCGCTGATGACAGAATTACGTCATAGACTGCAAAGGACTTGGAAGATTAATTGGATGGAATAGATAGTGTCTTTAAAAAGAAATTACAAGATGAAAATCACCAAAAGTAAAGTCCACTGAGTACCGCCTGATAACTGATGAGCTATTCTTTCACTCAGGCCACGGAACTGATGTTCCAGGAACTCAAATGTCTGAATAAGACCTCATACTACCCTACCTGTGGTACACTAGCTTGCCAGACCCTGGTGTACTATGGCAGAGCTGTGCTGACAGCACCATCAGTGCTTCTGAATTTCTGAGCTCGGAATCATTGTGACCGTTTCACAGCCTGATTACGTGCCAGCAGCCAGTCTGCCGTTGCATTGCCCATAATGCCTTTAATCCAGATGCACATTACTTTTGACCCTCTTTTGGAAGTTGTATATTTTCTTTCTCCAATATGTGCTTATGTTTTGTTGGCAGGCGAAGCCTGTCACTGTTGTAAATTAGTTTCATTTATGACTACTTTGGAACTATTATATTTGCATGTGACATGTTACACGAGGAGAGGTTCTCAGTGTCCATTTCTTGCACTATGTGATGATATCAGCTGTCAGGAGTTGGAGTATTATACTACAATTTTGTGTTTGTGCATAGGATACTACTCGTTGAATGTTCACCATTGGTGTGCAGAGCTGGTGATCGTTGTGGCAATCAGTGTTTTGAGAAGAGAGAATACCCTGAACTGCAACCATATCTCACTGAAGATCGTGGTTGGGGCCTCAAAACATTGACAGATCTCAAAAAGGGTCAGTGAAAGTGTCTTTTGTTTAACATAACATCCATAAGAAATATGACTAGTTCTTAAACTCATTTCTGCTAACTGATAATGTAATGTGGTTGTAACCTGATTTCCGAGGGATACTTGGGATGATAGTAAAAATATTTCAGAAACCAAATTTTACTGTTTAAGCACAAATTATTTCCTCATAAATGACTGCTCTTGTGTGTTTACCGTTTCCAGGACAGTTTGTTATTGAATATGTTGGTGAAATGATAAATGAGGAAGAATATCGTCGACGAATCCAACGTAAACATGAAGAAAAAGATGAGAACTTTTACTTCCTTATTATAGACAAAGATAGGCTCTTGGATGCTGGACCCAAAGGGAATGTTGCGCGGTTAGTACTATACACACACAATAACATGTACAATAGATGTAAATATGACCAATTTTTTAAAAGAACTCATTAACTCACATATCATCCTTCCTTTAATAATAATAATAATAATAATAATAATAAAACACACTGCGGAGCCTTTCAGCAGTGTACTGTAGAAGTAATGTATTTGCTGACCATATTTGATGTATGAATACAGTAGTCTGTCAACTGACTTGGTGTTAATGGTTTGCCTATTAATGCAATCCATTTGCTTATTTCCCCATACCTCTCACTATCTATTTTGTATTGAATGCAAAAATATTTTATCTGTTAAATATGTGTTTTATAGGTTCATGAATCATTCCTGTCAGCCAAATTGTGAAACTCAAAAATGGACAGTAAATGGTGATACAAGAGTGGGTCTTTTTGCTTTGCAAGATATTCCTGCAAATACGGAATTAACATTTAATTATAATCTGGAGTCAATTGGGACAGACAGGAAACCCTGTATGTGCAGAGCACCAAACTGCAGTGGTTTCATTGGTGTTAAGGCCAATAATAACAAGGTGAGGAAAAAAAACTAAATTATGTCTTTATTGTTCAATAAAGTATTCTATTTTTCCTTTGTTACTAATACCGCCATGAAATGATGTGAAATGTCATTTAGTATTTGTAGCTAACAGACTGGTCTTGAGAAAAGGGCCTTAATTGCTGCTTTTTTACAGATCAGTATGTGCACAAAAAAAAATATTGTCACCAAAATGACACTGCCAGTTCAAGTTACGGAAAACATGATTTCCTGTGGAAGTGCTAAAGTACTCTCTCACGTACACATGGTGAGAGGTGGAATGATCACATTGAGATCACTTTTAATCCATGTGAATTCATTCAGCAACATTAATGCTTGTTTCTTTACAGCACAAAGATCTATTGTCTGACAAATTTCTTTTTATAATTTGCAAATACATAATGTGTGACACTATTAATTTTGCAATAGTCGATAGATGCCTCCGAAATAAGTGGACAGATCATGTCTTTCAGACCGGTATGCAGTATACTGTTTCGTCCAAGCACATCAAAACTCATTACCTACTTCACGATGTGAGGCAACTTTCTGTGTCACCCAATACGACTGAAACAGTTTCTAAGGTCTACATGCCAACAAAGCAAATGGTAGCCTCAGTCAACTGTTGTGCTGTGGGGAAACAAATAGTCCACAAATGCTTATAATTAAAAAACAGATGAATTAAAGCAGTTCATAGAAGGTTATATTGTCCGTACTTGCACTTATGATGAAATGAGAAGCTGTAATGGTATCGGGAATGCGGAATCAACACCGACACCAGTACTCGCAGGATGGCCAGTTTTGCTCCAGAATGGCATGTGCAGGATCTGTGGGCTGAGATATTTCAGTACCACGGCAAGCACAGAGTCAAGACTGATTACTCAATGACAATATTCTTTATTAATGATTGCTTCCATACAGGAGGTCAAAGATTGATCAAAGAGCTAGCCATAGCTAGCAGGAGCTGTATGGGAGTGCTGAGGTGATGGAGTGCTGCCATGATGTAACAGTGGCTGGTGATGTTAGCGATGTGGACTCAGCTCAGTAACCTGTTAGCTTACGGCTGAACTAGTTCATTTGTAGATGGCTGGCAAGGGCATGCAAATGCTCCATGTCAAACTCAAAAGATAATCTCAGACTGGCTGAAGTTTAGGGGATGGCTTCACCTCAATGGTACCAGTTTGAGTGATAGTTTGTCATGGATGAATGACAGCTTGTTCTAAATGTAGAAAAATATTAATTAATGTCGATGAGTAGAGAAAAAGATCTTGTAACATTTGAATACAGGATAAGGGATGCTGCTTGACACAGTAACATCAGTTAAATATGTAAAGCGATATGAAGTGGAATGAGCATGTAAGGTAGCAGGGAAGACAAGGGGTAGACTTCATTTCATTGGAAGAATTTTGGGACAGCATAGCTCATCTATAAGAGAAATGGCATATAGAATGCTGGTGCAAACCATTCTCAAGTACTACTAGATTGTTTGGGATTCCCGCTAGATCAGATTAAAGAAAGAGATCGAAGCGGGTCAGAGGCATGCTGCTACATTTGTTATCGGTAGGTTCAGTCATTACGGAAGTATCACAGAGATGCTTCGTGAAATCAAATGGGAATCCTAGGTGGAAAGATGATGATCTTTTCATGAGGCACTGTCGAGGAAATTCCAAGAACTGACATTTGAGGTTGACTGCAGAATGATCCTAGTGCCCCTGACATACATTTCACGTAAAGACCACGAAGATAAGTTGAAAGGAATTACGGCTCATATGGAGGCTTGTAGACAGTCGTTTTTCCCATGCTCTGTTTGCATGTGAAACAGGAAAGGAAATAGCTAGTGGTGGTACTCTCCGGCATGGACTGTACAGTGGCTTGCAGTTTATGGAATATTGTCATGGAACCAGTAGAAGTTGGAAGTCAAAGTCCTAGTGCAGGTGTTGCTAATGGGTGGATGGAAAGCATTTATATTCACTCCAGCTGGGGGTGTTGTGACAAGAGTCTGCTTCCAGTCGTGTAGTTGCCCAAAGAAGCCCAGCATTGTGCTAAAACATGTAGTAATCCAATCCACTGCTACTGTGGAATACTACATTCCAGAATGCTATGCCTGAATTTTGTACGAGGCTAGCCTGCATACCCCTTTGCTAATTGTGATGGCTTATGGGATACTGACGCCACAGTATCTATACGCTCCAGGACAGACAGGAAATCAGAGATAAACCTGGAAATTTTTTCATACCCGGAAATTTTTTGAATTCTGGGCATTTTTCATTATTTTAGTTTTCAGTTAAATTTTTATAGTTTTGACTGATAAGAACTGATATCTAACACAAAAAATTACTATAGTGTGCTACTGCTACTGCAGCCTAATACTGCAGCAATAAAACATAAACAAGAGACCAAAATAAAACTTTAGTTGCAAAGAGAATGCACCATTTGCAGCAACTAAACAAAAGTGTACACACAAGTATCTGCCGATAGCAAAATATGTTAAAAGGTTTAAAAGAAAGTCTGTTTACATTTATAATAGGTCACAGGGAAACACTGCAAATGGTGGTTTGAGAAGTGTAGTGGTGGTGTGAGAAACATTGTCAAAGTAAATTTTCTTTTAGGTAAGATGAATTGTGTTAAGTGTGAGAATGTGCAACAAATTTCTCAAATCAAGAAGCATTTGAATCTCGTTCTAAACTGAACACTTTAAGGACCAGCCACTTAAAAAAATTTTGGGCCCAGAAGACCAGCCATTTATGCCATTATTTAAAAGTTGCTGGCACATTTGTGTCTGGTGTACCTTAAAGGATATCACGCGATAAAAGAGGTCAAGCTTTAAGGTTAGTTTTCATATTTATTTTAGTTCTTTCATAGGTTACTAATTATGCGATAATGATGGCGTGAAGTATAATTATACTTTTAGAACTGTGCCAGGTGAATTCTTGAGCAGTTTCACACATAATTGGGTTTTCTGTGGATAAGTTGAAGTGAAGTGCTTGACAGAACATTTATTCAGCTAGGTAACCCATGCATGGCAGTGAAATTTATAATTGTGCTTGTCAGAAATATTCAGCTTCTACAGTTTAAGCTGTGCTATTAGGATCCTGCCTAACCACACCCACTGAAAAAAAACAGCTAGCAATTTTTGACAACCAACATTACATGTAAAAGGTTAGCTTTTCTTGTAGCTATACTGTATATATAGTAATTTAAACCATTAACTTCTCCTGTTGGTGTGTTCATGCTACTCAACAGTGATGTTGCTACTGGCTGACTACATCACATGTCCTATGCTCTAAATATCTGCTGCCATTGGCTGGCAAATCATGTGACATGAGCTGTGACTGGCTGATAAAAATGGATTGAAATATTGATGTCAGTGCTTCAGAAGTTACCGTGCTGTATTTGATGGAATTCATGTTTATGTTTCCCTAATACAAAGATATGCAGTGTACATGTTGCCATGCATAAAAGATCTTTCCAAAACGCCCCCTCCCCCCTAAAGTGGTGAGAAGCTCTACACCGCTGTATAAAATCATTATCACTCAAGGATTTGTAAGTTTTATAGCACCAAGAGAAAGTGTATTGTCACTCAACATGGGAAAAAATGTTCTTTCACCCTGGTTATAGTGAATTTTCACCATAGAAAAAGTGTTTTTTCACCTGGGGAAAGAAGTGTATTTTTAACTGGGAAAATACAGGATTTTGTTTTCTTGACCATGTATACACCCTGCACCACAACATTTCATCCCACTTTTGGAGAATGTCAGGCTATTGCTGAACATGTGAGCTACTAAAATAACATGGTATTGTCACATGGTCTGGAACACCAGTTCTGCACTGACGTGCCCATTCAGTGCAGCTATGAACTTTCAAAGTGAAACAAGCATAGTGGTATCAGCTGTATTATTCAGGTTTTTTATTGTCTTCCGTGCCACCCTGTCCCTCCCCTGCCCTCCCTCCTTTCAGTTAAAAAGGATTGTCAGTTAGATGTAGCAGAGGACACATTAGATTGAGGGTCATAGCAAGCCGAAAAGTCTGTCTCGGGTCGTAGCCTCTTGTCGCAGGAAGCCGAAAAGTCTGTCTCGAGATGTCACACAGAGTCCCATTGAACAATACCCCATTGTTTGGTAATTTAGATAGTTCTGTTCCCCTTGAGCTTCCTTGCTCACAAAAGACAGTGATCATTAGGATTGAGTCATATAATAAACACAGCCAGTGAGGACCTACTTTATGAAAATAAGTGGGTGGCCGGTAAGGATACGTAGTTTGCATCCTCCCACATCTGTTTCACGAGAAATACCCCCCTGCGGGCCTGGGGGTTAGAATAGGCCCGAGGTATTCCCGCCTGTTCTAAGGGGTGACTAAAAGGAGTCTCACACCTTTCGGCCTTTGTGTGACGGTCCCCTGTAGGGTTTGACCTCCATATTTCAAAATTTTCCCGAAGAGCGAGCCAATTGGAGAAGGGCGCCTTACATGGTGCATAGAGTCCATCGTGCATTGAGATCTTTAGCCCACTTTCTCATTGTAGCATTGCAGTCCTGCTCATCCTCCATCTCTTGGGTGAGGACACCTTCCTGGGTGCATTTTCCTCCACCCATTATGCAATGTCATTTTCTGTGCCGACAATGACCATGGAATGCTTTGCACCTCATATCCAGTATGGTAGCGAGACCGTTGTGGTGGGGACACCATGTACCCTGTTGATTGTAGCCCCCTAACTACACGGGGATCGCTCTGCTGATGCCTGCGGCGTTAACTCCCCATGTATGCCAAGGAGTAGATGTCCGTCACCCTGGGGCATCGGGACGCCCGGCAATGGCCATCCTGCCAGGTGGCCTTTGCTGTGACTGGGTGGCACCCGTGGGAAGGGCCCTTGGTCGGAGTGGATGGAATCAGGGCGGATGACGCGCAATGAAGCGTACCTCATCATCACTTGTTGGTGATCAAATGCCAGCAGTCTCTAAGCGTCCCAAGTCTCAGTACAATGCAAGGCAGTATGATCCTGATGGGGACTCCTTTGTCTCACTGAAGCATCAGTTTTTTTGTAGAGCATTCAGAGGACAAGTTTGGGGAGGTGGAGGGCTTGTCCAAAATGCAGTCAGGGTCAGTCTTGATAATTCGGCATCCTCTGCCCAGTCATGAGCGTTACTTGCTTCTGATAAGCTGGGGGATGTTTCCATTACCATCACGCCTCATAAGAGCTTAAATATGGTCCAGAGTATTATATTCCACAGGGACCTTCTTTTGCAGTCCGACAATGAGCTGCACACCAACTTAGAACGACGAGCAGTTCGTTTCATCCGGCGTGGGCTTCGGGATCCGAGGGATTATCAGGTTGCCAATGTTGCCTTCATCTTGACCTCCAAGGCTGACTCAGTACCCGAGAAGGTCAAGGTGATGTCTACCACTGTGATGTCAAGCCATATAGCCCTCCCCCAATGCAGTGCTTTAAGTGCTCGATGTTTGGCCAAATGGCTTCCCGCTGTACTAATAGCATCACATGTTGATATTGCGGACGTCCATCCCATCCCAACTCCATGTGCCCCACCTCCCATCTGTGTCAACTGCGGAGAGCATCATTCCCCATACTCACCAGACTGCAGGATTTTACAGTGGGAAAGGAAAATCATGGGATACAAGACCCTACACTGAGGCTAAGAGAAAATTAGAGCACCTACATCCTGTGGCTATGACCTCCCCTTATGCCGCTGCTGTGAGAACAGTTGTAGCCCCATCAGTTTCATGGGTTCCAGTCGGCTGTGAGCTGGAAGACTACACTTGCCCCCTTGATGATGGGGGGCACTTCCCTCCCTGTTGTTGCTCCCACAACCTACCTCGGGAGCACTGCCCCCCCCCCCCCCCCCCCCCCCCCAAACCATTGGAGACACCAGTCCTCACTTCTCAGCCAGAGAAGCGTATGTTTTCTTCAGCTCCTCTCACTACGAAGGGGCCACTCCCTTCCCAGGTGTCTGCTAATGGAAGAGATGACACCCACCATTGGCTGAAGTGTCCAAAACCAGCTGGTCGTAGGGCTAAACGATCATCGTCTGCCCTTGGGACAGAATCAGTGAAGCTCTCTAAGCCAGAGAAACCCAAGGATCAGCAAGAGAAATCCAGAAAGAAGACCCCGAATACCATGGCAATTGCAGTGGCACCCACACTGCTGCTGTCTACAAGCTCTGTGCATGAGGATGAGGTGAAGATTATGGTGTCTGCTGAGGCCCTAGATCTCGCCAGACCCTGAGACACAATGGATATAGCCTGTTCAGGAAATATGTCAGTGGCATCAGGTGGCCCTGAAGTGTAGACCGCCTCATTGAGTGTTTCATAACATCCCAGTCTCACAATCACTTCTTCCTCCAGTGGAATTGTTTCATTTTTTTCAACCACCTGGCTGAGCTATGGCAACTGTTAAGCATTACACCTGCTTTCTGCATGGCCCTCCAGGAAACCTGGTTCCTGGCAATGTGGTCCCCTGCCCTTCACAGCTGCAGGGGATATTACAGGAACTGTGGCGAATATAATAGTGTGTCAGGTGGAGTTTGCATGTATGTCCTGAACTCGATATGTAGGAACTTGTGCCCGTTCAAACCCCTCTTGAAGCTGTGGCTGTCAGGATATGGACGGCGCAGGAAATAACTGTCTGCAATGTATATTTCCCTCCAGATGGTGCAGTACCCCTGAACGCATTGGCTGCAGTGATTGATCAACTCCATAAACCTTTCCTACTATTGGGAGATTTTAACGCCCATAACCCCTTGTGGCGTAGCACCACGCTTACTGGCCGTGGCAGAGGTGTCAAAAATTTACTGTCCCAACTTGACCTCTGCCTCTTAAATACTGGGGCTGCCACACATTTCAGTGTGGCTCATGGTAGTTACTCGGCCATTGATTTATCAATTTGCAGCCCAGGACTTCTCCAATCTATCCACTGGACAGCACATAACAACCTGTGTGGTAGTGACCACTTCGCCATCTTCCTGTCACTCCCCCAGCGTCATGCCCACAGACACCTACCCAGATGGGCTTTAAACAAGGCAGACTGGGTAGCCTTCACATCAGCTGTCACCGTTGACTCTCCCCCACATTGTGCCATCTATATTGTGATTGAGCAGGTCACTACAACAATCGTTTCTGTGGCAGAAAATGTGGTCCCTCATTCTCAAGGGTGCCCCCGGTGAAAGGCAGTCCCTTGGTGGTCAAAGGATGTCACTGAGGCAATTAAAGAGTGTCTGCAAGCTCTACAGTGGCATAAGTGGCACCCTTCCATAGAGCACCTAATAGCCTCTAAGCAGCTCCGTGCTCACGTCCACCTGCTCATAAAACGACAGAAACAGGAGTTTTGGGAGAGGTATGTGTCAACCATTGGGTGCGATACTTCACCTTCCCAAGTCTGGACGAAGATCAGATGTCTTTTTGGGTACCAGACCTCAACAGGTGTCCATGGCATTAACATCAGCGGCGTGCTCTCTACCGACACGGATGCGATAGCTGAGCACTTTGCTGAGCACTATGCTTGAGCCTCTGCATCAGAGAACTACCCCCATCCTTTCGCACACTCAAACGGATGGAAAGGCAAGTCCTGTCATTCACTACATGCCACAGTGAACCATATAACACCTCCTTTACAGTGTAGGAGCTCCTCAGCGCCCTCGCACATTGCCCCGATACAGCTCCTTGGCCGGATTGGATCTGCAGCCAGATGTTTCAAGATCTCTCATTTGACTACAAGCAACATCTCCTTGTCATCTACAACTGGATCTGGTGCGATGGCGTCTTTCCATCGCAGTGGTGGGAGGGCACCATCATTCCAGTGCTGAAACCCGGTAAAAATCTGCTTGATGTGGATAGCTATCGGCCCATCAGCCTCACCAACATTCTCTGTAAGCTGCTGGAACGTATGGTGTGTCGGCATTTGGGTTGGGTCCTGGAGTCATGTGGCGTATGGGCTCCATGTCAGGATGGCTTCCAACAGGGTCGCTCTACAGCTGATAATCTTGTGTCCCTCAAGCCTGCCATCCAAACAGCCCTTTCCAGACACCAACATGTGGTTACCGTCTTTTTTGACTTGCGTAAAGTGTACGACACGAACTTTCAACATGATACCCATGCTGTATTGTATGAGTGGGGTCTCTGGAACCCGCTCCCAATTTTTATCCAAAACTTCCTGTCGCTCCGTACGTCCCGTGTCCAAGTTGGTGCCTCCCATAGTTCCCACGTATTCAGGAGAATGGTGTTCCGCAGGGCTCTGTATTAATTGTATCTCTATTGTTTGTGACCATTAACATCCCAGCAGCAGCTGTAGGGCTGTTGGTCCCCCTTCTCTGTATGTGGATGACTTCTGCATTTCGTATTGCTCCTCCAGTATTGGTGTTGCTGAGTGGCGCTTATAGGGAGCCATTCACAAGGTGCAGTCATGGGCTCTAGCTTATGGCTTCCAGTTTTCAGCCACGAAGTCATATGTCGTGCACTTCTGTTGACATCATACTGTTCATCCAGAATCAGAAAGTTATCTTAATGATGATCCACTCACTGTAATGGAGATATATCGATTCTTAGGATTGTGTTCTGACACCAGATTGACTTCGCTACCTCACCTTCGTTAGCTTAAGTAAATGTGTTGGCAGCACCTCAGTGCCCTCCCACGCCTGAGCAACACCAACTGGGGTGCAGGTCACTCTACGCTGCTGCAGCTCTACAGAGCCATTGTTCAATCCCGCCTTGACTATGGGAGTCTGGTTTATGGTGCCCTCAGCGTTGCGTGTACTCAATGCAGTGCATTCACATAGCAATGGGAACTTTTAGAACAAGTCCAGTGACCAGTGCCCTGGTGGAGGCCAGAGTCCCTCCATTTCGGATGCGATGTGCATAACTGCTCACCATTTGTGTTGCACCCATTTGTAGTTCTCCTGAGAATCCGAATTACCGTCTACTTTTCCCACCTGCGGCAGTTCATCTCCCGCATCGACAGGCCAGGTTAGGCTCAAGGTTGCGGTTTGCGTGCAATCCCTTCTCTCCGAACTGGAGTCCTTCCCTCTACCACCTCTATTCGAAGTCCATTCACGTACACCTCCATGGTGTACATCTCGGCCACAGCTTCATCTGGACCTCCTGCATGGCCCTAAGGACTCCGTTAACCCCGCCGCTCTCCATTGTCACTTCCTCTCGATTCTTGACGTGTTTTGGGGCTCTGAAGTTGTTTACAGCGACAGCTTGATGGCTGATGGTAATGTTGGCTTCGCCTATGCCCACAGAGGCCATATTGAATAACATTCGTCGCCTGCTGGCTGCAGTGTATTCATTGCAGAGCTTGTGGGCATATCTCATGCACTTCAGTACATCCGTTCGTGTTCTGGTGAGTCGTTTCTTCTCTGTTCTTACTCCCTGAGCAGCTTACAAGCTATCGACCAGTGCTACCATCGCATCCTTTGGTAGTGAACATGTAGGAGTCCATATCTGCCCTGGAATGGTCCAGTCGTTCAGTGGTGTTTGTGTGGACCCCAGGACATGTCAGAATCACCTGCATTCTGTCTTAGCATAACAGTATGCACAACAAACTGCATGTCATTAAGGAGACTGCGAATGTGTGGAAGTCTTCCTGCAGGCTTGTCGCTGATAATCAGTTGTCCCCTGTCGGCTCTGCATTGGCCATACGTGGCTCACACATGGTTACCTCCTCCGTCACGAGGACCCACCTCAGTGTCGCTGTGGCTCCCAAATGACGGTCGTCCACCTGTTGGTGGATTGCCCACTTTTAGGTGCTCTGTGGTGGACTTTCATCTTTTCAACTTTCCAACAATGCCTCAACAGCAGCTTTAGTTTTACGTTTTATTTGTGTGTGTGGGTTTTATCATTTGATCTGAGTTTTAGCGCATGTCCTTTGCCCCTCTTTGTCCTCCACCCTAGGACTTTTAGGATGTAGGTTTTAATGTTTTGCAGAGTTTCTGGCTTCTCCTTTTTTATTCTCATGGCCAGCCAGCCATGGTAATCTGCTTTCTTGTTTTTAATCTCCTCTCCCTGTTTCTTGCGTTTGTCTGTGGTTTTCTTGTCCCGTTTTGTCCATTGTAGTGTTTGTTGTCCTTCTATTGTTCTTCCTGTCTCTTGTTATTGCGCCATATGTCTTCTTTGTTTTCTTCTTTCCCTTGGGTAAGTGTTCTACTGGGAACAAGGGACCGATGACTTCGCTGTTTGGTCTCTTTCCCCCCCTTTTAAACCAACCAATCCACGAGAAATAGTCATATCTCATATGTCCCTATGAGAATTTGGACCACCTGGCAGGGAAATATCATACCTGCTCCCTCCACATTGGTGCAGCTCTTCTGCTGTCATCTTAATTATAGATCACTGCTTTCTTTCTGCCCCACCCTGGAAGGAACATGTGCAAAAATCACTGCCCACCAAAACCATTCAACTACATCTCTCTCTCTCTCTCTCTCTCTCTCTCTCTCTCTCTCTCTCCAGTGCTACACTACATGCCAGCTGTAGGTTACTTTCTTTTCTAGTGTTTCATATAAATCTAAAACATGCATAATTACACTGAAATATATGGAATAGGCCTTGTGTCAACAGTCTGCAAAAGGGGGGGGGGGGGGGCGCCAATACCGAGCAGGAGCTGAGATAGGCCTGTTTGTACATCTGAAAGATGATATCTGTTCAGATTTCACGTCAGTTGCATAAAAGTGGTGCTAGTAGCACCACTATGATGAGGCAAATAAGATTTGCTTTAAATACATTCTGTAACATTTTTGGGCATTAGTTACCTTTGAGACTGGACATAGGGAGTTGATGTTAGTCAAGAATGTCTTTAAGGCGAAATTATCAACACCTCTCTGAGTTTGCATGAGTTCGTGTAATAAGGCTACAAGAAGCTGGATGTTGCTTCTGTGATTCTTCAGAAAGACTTGTCAGGAATTTAGCCACTGTGCACGAGCTGCCTGTGATCGTCACGAGAATGTACAGTTACTAGAAGGCCAGACTCTGGACGGCCATGTGGCATACCGAGAGGGAAGACCATTGTATTTTGCATTTGGCTCTTGCGCATTGTACTGTATCTGTAGCAGCAATATCAGCAGTGCTTGACATCACAGTGGCACGCCAAACTGTTATAAACTGGTTATTTCAAGCACAGCTCCAAGCCAGATGTTCTGTAATGTCAGGGTGTATACAACCCGGGACAACCGGGAGATCCGGGAAAAACCCGGGAATTTTTTAGAATTCCGGGAAGTTTTCATTGTTTTTGTTTTCAGTTAAATTTTTGTAATATTGAGTGGCAAGAACCGATACTCTAACAAAGGATATTACTGTATACCGCTATTTCAGAATAATACTACAAGAGTAAAACATGAACGAGAGAAAAAACGAAAATAAAACTTAAATTGCAAAGGAAATGCGCCATATACAGCAACAAAACACAGTGCTCATACAAGCTTCTGCCAACAGCAAAATGTGTCAAAGGCTTTAGGAAGACTATGCAATGTTCCGTAACAACAAATTGCCTCCGATGAACGTTACGTCACAACTGTTTACATTAGATTCGTTTTCGCAGTTACAAGCGGGATCATGCGCATGTGCAGTTGACTAGTACCTTCTCCCACTTCTGGCTTCAGAAATGTGGCTGTTGGCTGTGTAAGCAATTGCAGCAAGTGGCTGTATGCTACCGGGAAAAATTTTACTGGAGCGCCCAAGCTGCCAAATTCTTGCATGCGCAGCATGCCCAGTTCTAGAAGGTGGGTGGGGGGCAAATTCATACTATTGAGGGAAAAAACCTTGTTTCACAATGAGACTAGCATCCAGCGCACGTTAGTCTATCGATTATTCATTTGATATATCTAAAAACAATGATGATGTGACTTACCAAATGAAAGTGCTGGCAGGTCGACAGACACACAAACGAACACAAACATACACACAAAATTCAAGCTTTCGCAACAAACTGTTGCCTCATCAGGAAAGAGGGAAGGAGAGGGAAAGACGAAAGGATGTGGGTTTTAAGGGAGAGGGTAAGGAGTCATTCCAATCCCGGGAGCAGAAAGACTTACCTTAGGGGGAAAAAAGGACGGGTATACACTCGCACACACACACACATATCCATCCACTCATATACAGACACAAGCAGACATTTAAAGACAAAGAGTTTGGGCAGAAATGTCAGTCGAGGCAGAAGTGCAGAGGCAAAGATGTTGTTGAATGACAGGTGAGGTATAAGTGGCGGCAACTTGAAATTAGCGGAGATTGAGGCCTGGTGGATAACGGGAAGAGAGGATATATTGAAGAGCAAGTTCCCATCTCCGGAGTTCGGATAGGTTGGCGTTAGTGGGAAGTATCCAGATAACCCGGACGGTGTAACACTGTGCCAAGATGTGCTGGCCGTGCACCAAGGCATGTTTAGCCACAGGGTGATTCTCATTACCAACAAACACTGTCTGCCTGTGTCCATTCATGCGAATGGACAGTTTGTTGCTGGTCATTCCCACATAGAATGCGTCACAGTGTAGGCAGGTCAGTTGGTAGATCACGTGGGTGCTTTCACACGTGGCTCTGCCTTTGATCGTGTACACCTTCCGGGTTACAGGACTGGAGTAGGTGGTGGTGGGAGGGTGCATGCGACAGGTTTTACACCGGGGGCGGTTACAAGGGTAGGATTCAGAGGGTAGGGAAGGTGGTTTGGGGATTTCATAGGGATGAACTAAGAGGTTACGAAGGTTAGGTGGACAGCGGAAAGACACTCTTGGTGGAGTGGAGAGGATTTCATGAAGGATGGATCTCATTTCTGAGCAGGATTTTAGGAAGTCGTATCCCTGCTGGAGAGCCACATTCAGAATCTGATCCAGTCCCGGAAAGTATCCTGTCACAAGTGGGGCACTTTTGTGGTTCTTCTGTGGGAGGTCCTGAGTTTGAGAGGATGAGGAAGTGGCTCTGGTTATTTGCTTCTGTACCAGGTCGGGAGGGTAGTTGCGGGATGCGAAAGCTGTTTTCAGGTTGTTGGTGTAACGCTTCAGGGATTCCGGACTGGAGCAGATTCGTTTGCCACGAAGACCTAGGCTGTAGGGAAGGGACCGTTTGATGTGGAATGGGTGGCAGCTGTCGTAATGGAGGTACTGTTGCTTGTTGGTGGGTTTGATGTGGACGGACGTGTGAAGCTGGCCATTGGACAGGTGGAGGTCAACATCAAGGAAAGTGGCATGGGATTTGGAGTAGGACCAGGTGAATCTGATGGAACCAAAGGAGTTGAGGTTGGAGAGGAAATTCTGGAGTTCTTCTTCACTGTGAGTCCAGATCATGAAGATGTCATCAATAAATCTGTACCAAACTTTGGGTTGGCAGGCCTGGGTAACCAAGAAGGCTTCCTCTAAGCGACCCATGAATAGGTTGGCGTACGAAGGGGCCATCCTGGTACCCATGGCTGTTCCCTTTAATTGTTGGTATGTCTGGCCTTCAAAAGTGAAGAAGTTGTGGGTCAGGATGAAGCTGGCTAAGGTAATGAGGAAAGAGGTTTTAGGTAGGGTGGCAGGTGATCGGCATGAAAGGAAGTGCTCCATCGCAGCGAGGCCCTGGACGTGCGGGATATTTGTGTATAAGGAAGTGGCATCAATGGTTACAAGGATGGTTTCTGGGGGTAACGGATTGGGAAAGGATTCCAGGCGTTCGAGGAAGTGGTTGGTGTCTTTGATGAAGGATGGGAGACTGCACGTAATGGGTTGAAGGTGTTGATCTACGTAGGCAGAGATACGTTCTTTGCCACGAAGAAAAATGATCCTAATCCTACTCCTAATGATCCAACTCCCCAAGACACTATCCAAATTGAACCCTGCCTGGAACAGTTCCGTCCTCCGTCACAGCGGGACCCACTTCCTCTTCCTCAAAATCACCCTCTCCAAACCTTCCAGGAATTTCTGACTTCCAGCCTTGCCTCTCAATCCTTCTTAAAAAACCTTAATCCTACTCCCAACATCACCACTGCTGAAGCCCAGGCTATCCGTGATCTGAAGGCTGACCGGTCCATCGTCATTCTTCCGGCGGACAAGGGTTCCACGACCGTGGTGCTTGATCGTCGGGAGTATGTGGCTGAGGGACTGCGTCAGCTTTCAGACAACACCACATACAAAGTTTGCCAAGGTAATCCCATTCCTGATGTCGAGGCGGAGCTTCAGGGAATCCTCAGAACCTTAGGCCCCCTACAAAACCTTTCACCTGACTCCATCAACCTCCTGACCCCACCGACACCCCGCACCCCTACCTTCTACCTTCTTCCTAAAATTCACAAACCCAATCATCCTGGCCGTCCCATTGTAGCTGGTTACCAAGCCCCCACAGAAAGTATCTCTGCCTACGTGGATCAACACCTTCAACCCATTACGTGCAGTCTCCCATCCTTCATCAAAGACACCAACCACTTCCTCGAACGCCTGGAATCCTTACCCAATCCGTTACCCCCAGAAACCATCCTTGTAACCATTGATGCCACTTCCTTATACACAAATATCCCGCACGTCCAGGGCCTCGCTGCGGTGGAGCACTTCCTTTCATGCCGATTACCTGCCACCCTACCTAAAACCTCTTTCCTCATTACCTTAGCCAGCTTCATCCTGACCCACAACTTCTTCACTTTTGAAGGCCAGACATACCAACAATTAAAGGGAACAGCCATGGGTACCAGGATGGCCCCTTCGTACGCCAACCTATTCATGGGTCGCTTAGAGGAAGCCTTCTTGGTTACCCAGGCCTGCCAACCCAAAGTTTGGTACAGATTTATTGATGACATCTTCATGATCTGGACTCACAGTGAAGAAGAACTCCAGAATTTCCTCTCCAACCTCAACTCCTTTGGTTCCATCAGATTTACCTGGTCCTACTCCAAATCCCATGCCACTTTCCTTGATGTTGACCTCCACCTGTCCAATGGCCAGCTTCACACGTCCGTCCACATCAAACCCACCAACAAGCAACAGTACCTCCATTACGACAGCTGCCACCCATTCCACATCAAATGGTCCCTTCCCTACAGCCTAGGTCTTCGTGGCAAACGAATCTGCTCCAGTCCGGAATCCCTGAAGCGTTACACCAACAACCTGAAAACAGCTTTCGCATCCCGCAACTACCCTCCCGACCTGGTACAGAAGCAAATAACCAGAGCCAATTCCTCATCCTCTCAAACCTAGAACCTCCCACAGAAGAACCACAAAAGTGCCCCACTTGTGACAGGATACTTTCCGGGACTGGATCAGATTCTGAATGTGGCTCTCCAGCAGGGATACGACTTCCTAAAATCCTGCCCGGAAATGAGATCCATCCTTCATGAAATCCTCTCCACTCCACCAAGAGTGTCTTTCCGCTGTCCACCTAACCTTCGTAACCTCTTAGTTCATCCCTATGAAATCCCCAAACCACCTTCCCTACCCTCTGAATCCTACCCTTGTAACCGCCCCCGGTGTAAAACCTGTTGCATGCACCCTCCCACCACCACCTACTCCAGTCCTGTAACCCGGAAGGTGTACACGATCAAAGGCAGAGCCACGTGTGAAAGCACCCACGTGATCTACCAACTGACCTGCCTACACTGTGACGCATTCTATGTGGGAATGACCAGCAACAAACTGTCCATTCGCATGAATGGACACAGGCAGACAGTGTTTGTTGGTAATGAGGATCACCCTGTGGCTAAACATGCCTTGGTGCACGGCCAGCACATCTTGGCACAGTGTTACACCGTCCGGGTTATTTGGATACTTCCCACTAACGCCAACCTATCCGAACTCCGGAGATGGGAACTTGCTCTTCAATATATCCTCTCTTCCCGTTATCCACCAGGCCTCAATCTCCGCTAATTTCAAGTTGCCGCCACTTATACCTCACCTGTCATTCAACAACATCTTTGCCTCTGCACTTCTGCCTCGACTGACATCTCTGCCCAAACTCTTTGTCTTTAAATATGTCTGCTTGTGTCTGTATATGTGTGGATGGATATGTGTGTGTGTGTGTGTGTGTGTGTGTGTGTGTGTGTGTGCGAGTGTATACCCGTCCTTTTTTCCTCCTAAGGTAAGTCTTTCCGCTCCCGGGATTGGAATGACTCCTTACCCTCTCCCTTAAAACCCACATCCTTTCGTCTGTCCCTCTCCTTCCCTCTTTCCTGATGAGGCAACAGTTTGTTGCAAAAGCTTGAATTTTGTGTGTATGTTTGTGTTTGTTTGTGTGTCTGTCGACCTGCCAGCACTTTCATTTGGTAAGTCACATCATCTTTGTTTTTAGATATATATTTCCTACGTGGAATGTTTCCCTCTATTATAACCGATTATTCATATGACTTTGAAACGCATCCCTGTCGGTTTTTGAACATTTTTGAACACATTCTAAGTTGATTTCTGAATGAATCGTAACTTGATTTGTGAATGTGTGCATAGTGTACGTGATGTCTCTGTCAGGGGAATCCTCGTTGCATGTAGAAACAAACTATCCTACAGACAAAAGGGACTATAGGCCTACGAGCTGAGCGGAGTAAGGCCGAACGGATGAATGCCAACCGTTGTCTGATTGTGTGGTTGATCGGGTTAGCGAATGATGAGCGTTGTTATAATTACTAGCTAAATCCATAGATTCAGACTATGGGAGTGGAAATAAACGAATAACTGGTAAGAAAGATTACGTATTACCTTCTCGGTGTATCTAAGAAAATGAAATTTGCCAGAAAATTTTTGGCCAGATCGGTATACTAGTAAGGGCCAGTTGTACAGTCCCCGGCTAGCAGCCGCTTTAAATTCTATTCTGGAAGAAGCGCGGAAAAAGTGTTGTACGAACATGTAGCAACGCCTAACCGGAGAATAATCGCGGGATAACTAAACAGGTGATTCTGGCAGAGTTAGTGGAGTTAACCTGCAAATGAGCTTTGACATCGGCAGGAATAGTTACAGAATTAGTGATAACAAGACTGTTTTTTAGAACGAGGAGGGAGAAGAAACGTGGACATCACATAAATTATGGAACAATATGACGATTCCAAGTTTGTATAAAAATTTCGTACTACTACTTTTTGATCTCATACTTGAGAAAATGGTGAGTATGAATGAAGTGTGAAACTATTCCCTAACGTAAGGCTTTTTGCTCATACTAGGCCTAATATGCATTTGATATTGGTACTTTATGAATTATATTCTGTCGTTACATAAAAGACCGTTTGTGAGAAAACAATCTCGTTTGTTTGGTGTGTATTACAATTGTTGCAATATTAGAAAGGCCTATTTGTTTTATCTAGCAGAGAGTGACAAAATAGACGTAATCAGATCAGGAAACCACACCAGTCTTGGGTCCTGTTTGCATTAACAGCTTTTACGGTATTGGACAATGACATTTTGACTTTTCATGTAGCAAAACATTTGACGAACTTTGATGAGGTAATAGATTCTTTCACAGAAAGGAAAGGACGCCATGTAAAGCTGTAGCAAGATTAGAGAGAAAAAAATTCTAGGATCTAAGGATTGAAGAAATGTGTATTGCCTTGCTTGTCTCATGTCTTTACTGGGTTTATGTATCCTATATTTAATTTTATGTCACACAAAGCAGCAAGTTGTTAGCTGATAGGGAATAAAGAGTGCAAATTTTCTGAAGAGTTCTTTTCTTTCTTTCTTCTTCTTCTTCTTCTTCTTCTTCTTCTTCTTCTTCTTTTTTTTAAAAAAAAAGGGGCAGGATGTCAAACCGGCCAATTTTAAGCAGGAGAGGCACCACAGGACATTTTAATTTCCACTGTCTTGATCCTGAATACAGTTTGATGGCATCCATTACAAAATATGCATGTTTCAGTTCCACAGAGCGAAGTACAGTGTCGTGCGATAGAAGAATGCTGTGTGAGGAGGCAAGGCACTGCCCTTTGGCACACTTAAGACCAAATAACATGTCTTACATTTCCTCGAACACACATGTCTTATGCTTTTCCACCTTTCTGACAGTCAAGCATTAATTGCTTTGCAGAACAATGAAGTTATTTTTGTCGGTTCGCTAAAGAAATTTTCTTTTTAATTCCACACAGTGTTCGCTGCATTTCAGGTGCACATTTTCAACTTCTAGCACGTATGTCATTATACCATAATAAAGAACCAAACATGAGAGAACACAGTACTGATACTCCAAGAAAATTTACATCCTGAAAACCACATTGAAAAGCTTAATATCAGGTCGTGGCCTACTTAACTGGGAATATGGCCATACAAATGTGCACTTTAAATGTGCACATTTTAGTGAGGGTCTCAAAATTCCGATGCTCTTGGAGTATCCTCTGATGTCTTGTTTCTTCTATGACTTAATGTACGATCTTTTAATGTTTTACACGTACGAACATACGGGCTCTCTGCAACATCATAGCTGCGCAAGCGCGGTGACGCCTGTCATCTGGCGCTCTCTGGCAACTGCGGAAATGAACCTATTTCTAACAGGTCATGGGAAAATATTCCGAATGGTGGTTTGAAAAGCGTTACCATCAAAGTACCATTGTGGCAGTTAAAACGGACCTATGTGCAATAATGTACGAAGAATTTCTTAAGTCACAGAGCGTTTGACTCTCATTTAAAAATCAACTCTTTAATGACGAGCCATTTAGATGAATTTCAAGCCCAGAAGATCAGACATTTAAGTCGTTATTAAAAATTTTACAATCACATTTGTGTGATATATCGTAAATTGTAATACGCCCATAAAAGACCAACATTGTATGTGAAAGCATAGCTTCTCTTGCAACGTATTAATCTGACAGACCAATATTATATGTTTCGTGTAGCAACACTATGTATATTAATTTAAACCATTAACTTTTTCTGTTTGTGTGTTTGCGGTACTTAACAGTGATGTTGCTATTGGCGACTACATCATGTGTCCTAAGCTCTGAATACCCGCTGTCATCGGCTGGCGAGATCATGTGACATGAGCTATGACTGGCTTACAAAATCGCATCGCAATGTCGATTTCAATGCTTCGGAAAGTAACATCCTGTGTTTGGTGGAATTCGAATTTATACTTTTGTTATACGAAAATATGCAGCGTGCATGTTGCTGCACATCAAAGATCTTTCCTAAACGCGTTTTTTTCCCCTGCGTTTAGTTTTATAAAGTGCGGGGAAATTCTATTCCCTTGTATAAAACCATAATTATTCGAAGGACTTTTACAGTTCAGAAAGAAAATATACTGTCAGTTAACAGGGAAAAAGTATGTTTTCACCCGGGAGAAAGTGTGTTTTTAACCGGGAAATCCGGGAATTTTTTTTTCCTTGTCCATGTATACACCCTGAGTGTGCATTCTTCTAACCTGAAAACACCACCATTTGCAACTTCAGTGTTGTCAAGCGAGAGCTTATTGGAGGTCAGGTTGGAGGTCTGTTGTTTTTTCTGATGAAAGCTGTTCTGCCTCAGTGCCAGTGATGGCCTTGTTTTGGTTAGGAGGAGGGAGGTGAGGGCCTGTTACCAAACTGTGTGCATGCTATACACACTGGACCTACACCTGAGTTGTGGTCTGGGGAGCAGGAGCACTTCCGTGGCTATTCCACCTACCCTGACTGCAGATTTGTTCATACGTGTGGTTCTGACCTGTTGTATTGCTACTCATGAACAGCATTCTAGGAGGTATTTTCCGACAGCAAAATGCTTGCCCCCATACCGCTGTGCAACCCAACATGCTCTGCAGAGTGTGGACATGTTGCCTTGGCCTGCTCATTCACCAAATCTGTCTCCAGTGGAGCACATATGGGATTTCATCGGATGACAACTCCAGAGTCATCCACAAACAACATTAACCATTCCTGTATAGACTAACCAAGTGCAACAGACGTGGTACACTGTTCCACTAACTGATATCTGGCATCTATAGAACACAACGCATGTACATCTTCATGCTTGCGTTCAACATTCTGGTGGTTACACCATGTATTAATGTACCAGCTTTTCACATTTGCAGTGGCTAATCTCGCACCTACATTAACCTGTGATCTTGTAACATTAACCACCTACGTTTGTTACCAAGACAAATGTAGTCCCAGAATGTCATTTCTCTACATTATTCTGTTGGCATTGCTTTCCTGTTTTATATATATCAGGTGTATATTTCTTGTGTTGACCACCTCTTCCAGTGTTCCAAGAATTAGCTACACTGGCAGTACAGAACAGCTGTAACACAAAGCAAGAGTATCCTAGTGTGCTCTTTTTCACTTAATAAATGATAATGCCACTGACTGGGCTATTATGATACTTGCCTTACATTCATTCAATTTTCTTTCGTCCTCATGACATAGTTATTGTCTCTTTCAAATATTTCAATTGTTCACCCCCCCCCTCTCTCTCTCTCTCTCTCTCTCTCTCTCTCTCTCTCTCTCGGCCTAACTCTAGGTCTTAACACACCTGGCAAAGTAAGTATTATCAACTGCTGGAGTGGCTTGTTCACTTCTTCATGCCACTTTTCCTTTCTTACCTCCTCCGCCCTTTTTGAGATGGATGCCTACAGCATACTCTGAAAGGGTTGAGAGTTTTAATTTCATATTTACCAGCAATGTCGTCTTGACCACTTTTTAGGGGCCTTGATAATGAGCATTCTTTTTTTAATATTTCCCCTTGGGCTGTAGGGGCTGGTCAACATTATCCACTGCCTTACATGGTATTTAGGTAACTTGTCTTCCTATGTAACATGTGCTTCTGTCATTCTAGGGCCTTGGTATTCACTTTTTGCACTTGACGCCATATCATCCTTAAGGTCTTAACAAAACTCTGCACTGACGCACTGTTTTTCCACCACGACGGGTGTCATATCTCAAATTTTAGAAGCATCTTCCATACATACTCTACTTTCTATAGTCATAGACTCTTATGAATCTTCAAATTGTAAACCACAACAATGTAAGGTAACAGCATATTCCAGTCATTGTGAAGGCAGTTCCCAAAGTGACTTGAGACCCTTCATATCATTCCCGTGAACTCGTTCCATTCTTCCATGTACTAGTGAGTGTAATATACTTGTTTTTAATTTACAAATTCCGTGCTTCATTAGTTTTGACATGAAGTTCTTGCATTGGGTCATAATCGAGGTCTCTGGAGTACTGAACTTTAATAATCGATTAGTAATCATGGCGTATGATGATTTGTAATGGCTGTCATTTCTACATAGTGTGAAAAATGGTTTATCACCAACGCACGAAGATTTCCTACCGGCGTTCACCCAAAAGGACCTAAGTTGTCCAACTTTATAACCTCCATCAGTTTACAGCTTCCAGTAATCTCTGCCGTGAAATACACTGATGAATTTATTCACCTTGGCATGAATTTTAAAATATCATGCAATGAATTGACAACCAGCTGCAAGCCTGAAATTTGAACGTTAATTCAGCTTGTTGCACACATGGTACTTCGTTCTTTACGAATTGTGCTATGACCTGCGTACATGTCCGCTATCAGTATTGTTCAGCTGCGTGTAATTTGGTGTTTTGTGCTCTCCGTGCTCTGCTAATATGTGATCACACACCTGCTTTAATATTTAATTTTGCAGTGTAGATGGGACCACAATATGAGGTCCGAGTTTTATTTACTTACCTAACACATTGTCATAGACAATAAATGGTTGTTGAGTTGCAAATAGTGTACAATCTTCATTAGCTGCTTGTGCTTTCTGCCATTATGCATTGGTGGATCCTACTCATAATGTAAAACATCAAAATTAAATAATGATGTGTATGAGAATCAGCTTCCCTTTCTCTGTTGCAGAGTAGTTCTTTTCTGCTCTCTTCAACTGATTCGAGGCGTAGGAAACAAGATTTTTTTCTTTGTGTACTTCCTGACTCGGTTCACAGCCAAGCATGTGATGTTGTCGGTGGTGGTGATGGTTGTTGTTGTTGTTTTATGCTGTTCTCCATACTATTCTACTTCGTGCAAGCCTCTTCATCTCCACTGTGATTATCTATTGGACACCCTGTACAATTTTTACCCACCACTTCCTTCTTGTACTAAACTGATGTCTCTGAACCTGTCCCATCAGCTTATCCCTTCTTTTAATCAAGTTATGCTACAAATGTCATTTCTCCCCAAAGCTTTTCAGTACCCCCTCATTAGTTATGCAATGTACCCACTTAATCTCCAGCATTTTTCTGTAGAACTGCATTTCACATGCTTCTATTATCTTCATGTCTGAACTGCTTGTCATTCAGATTTCATCTCCATACAGAGCTGTGCCCCAGACAACTCCCTTCAGAAATGCTTTTCTTGCCATTGTCAGTCTCTATTTTATGTCTAGTTTACTTGGGGCATTGTCATTTACGTTGTTCCCCAAATAGTAAAATCCATCTCCTATTTTTATGGCTGATCGTATAACACAGTTGACCCCTGCATTAACATTGTCGCATTGGAGTCCAAGGCTTGGCTCCACCGTAAAAGTGTCAACAATGAAAATGACGTCAGACCAACCTTAAATCCCCATGGTATAAACGTAAATTGTAGTTTGTCGGCATGAAGCAGGATCATCTTTGACCAGCAAAAGTTTGCAGATCAAGTAAAGTTCAGCTGCAATTGTCAGTTCACAACCTAGTGGCATCACAAAACAGTGCTTGTGTTATGTTAAAATATGGGTTAAAAGGCAGTAAAAGAAGTTATTGACCCAAAAATTTTAAGCAAATATTTGAATACGTCACTCGCACACTTCTGAAGCTCTAACTATTTTTTTTTTTTTAGATCTATAAGGTTATCATAAATGTAATTAATGAGTGGAAGATAATGGCTGATTGCATAACAATTTTTGGACATGATTTCAATTAATGTGATTGGTTTAAGGTGTTTTATAGACACTTAATGGAAGCATAAGAAGGGAAATAAGAAATGTTTACAGTGAAAAGATTAAGTACACAGAGTTCAGCAGCAGCCAATAACAATTGAACACTTACAAAAATGTTCTCATAAGCTGGAATAGCAGTAACTTCACATTAAATTCCCAACTACCAATAAAGTTCTTAAATTCCTATGCCAACTGCACACACATTAGTGAAGAAGACAACTATGCATTTGCAAGGCAGTTTGTCATTATCAGGTGGTGGCTATATGCATTCTGGAATGCTGACCAGAGGATCTTGGGTTTGAACCAACATTAGTTCTTGAGATTTTTAACTGCAGATTTGACTTGAACTGTACAAAGCATTCTTACATTATTCTGACGTGGCAGATTTATTCTGGCGTGGCACATTCTGTAACAGAATAGTGGGTTGTGTATTGCACATCTGCCTGTAATTAGAGTTATTTTTAGATCAAAATATGCACTGAATTCTCTGATAGCTTTTGTTGATGTTCATCTTGCAACCTATTTCCAAGACACTATCAATTCTGTTCAACTGATTTTCTAAGTTCTTTGCTGTCTTTGATAGTATTATTATTACGGTGTCATCAACAAACACAAGGGTTTTTATTTCTTCTCCCTGAGCTTTAATCCTTCTCCTTCTTGGTTTTCTTTAATTTTGCTCAATGTGTAGATTGAATAACATGGGACACGCTAAAATTCTCTCTCACTCCGTTCTCAACACTGTTTTATACCTATCCACTCTCATAACTGCCATCAGATTGCTATACAATTTGTATGCAGCCTTTTGCTCCCCCTTCCCTTTTTTTACCCCTAATGCCTCCAAAATTTGAAAGAGTAGTCCAGTCAACATGTCTAAAACTTTCTCCGAGTCTACAGATGCTATAAACATAGGTTGGCATTTTTGTAACTATCTTCTAAGCTAACTTATAGGGACGATATTGCTTTATGTGTTCCTCAGTTTCTGTGGAACCCAAACTGAGCTTCACTGAGGGTGGCATCTACCAGTTTTTTCCATTCTTCTGTGAACAATTGAGTCGGTATTTTGCAACCATGGCTTTTAACTGATAGTTGACTGATATTGACAGCTGTTGGCATCATATTTCTTTGTAATTTGAGTTATTAAGTATTTTTGAAGTCTGAGGGTATTTCCTCTGCCTCATACATCTTGCACTTCAGATGTGATACTTATGTCATGGCTGGCTCTCCCTAGGATATCAGTAGTTCCGACTTAAGTCATTCAGTACTCTGTCGAATTCTTCTCACAGTATTGTATCTCGCATCTCATCTTCATCTACAAACCTCATCCTTTTCTATAATATTGCTTACAAGTTAATAGCTCTTGTATTGATTCGTATTCATTTTTTCTTGTTTGCAGTTTTGTGCAGTATATTGCTGGTGTCAGCCCAAGCGCATGGCGGCTTTCAGGCGACGTCCAGAGTCGACTGGAAACATCGATATGTTTCCAGTTAAAAACAAAATTATTTTGTTTCCAGTTAAAAACAAAATTATTTTGTTTCCAGTTAAAAACAAAATTATTTTGTTTCCAGTTAAAAACAAAATTATTTTGTTTCCAGTTAAAAACAAAATTATTTTGTTTCCAGTTAAAAACAAAATTATTTTGTTTCCAGTTAAAAACAAAATTATTTTGTTTCCAGTTAAAAACAAAATTATTTTGTTTCCAGTTAAAAACAAAATTATTTTGTTTCCAGTTAAAAACAAAATTATTTTGTTTCCAGTTAAAAACAAAATTATTTTGTTTCCAGTTAAAAACAAAATTATTTTGTTTCCAGTTAAAAACAAAATTATTTTGTTTCCAGTTAAAAACAAAATTATTTTGTTTCCAGTTAAAAACAAAATTATTTTTAAAGCAGAATTTTATGTGCCCATTCAATAGAGTGCTCCCATATTAGTCTAATGTAATACCGGTATTTGTTTTATCGATGTGTATTAACAGGGATTGTAAAATACTGAGCAGTGCTTCTGTACGGGAGTAGCAGTTAGCACAGGACAGGGCGGAGCTGCTGTTGCTGGATTATGGTTATTCTTAAGGTTTTACTGTCCCTTTTAACACGCATTGATAAAACACACATTGCATGGGACTAATTTGGGATCGATCTATCGAACGGTCACAAAAAATTCCACTTTGAAAATAATTTTGTGTGTAACGGGAAACAAACCAACATTTTTCTTTAGACACTGGCCATCAGGTGAAAGATGTGATCAGCAGTAGTTGTTTGGGTTATACATTCCTAAAACAAAATGACGAAACAATGAAACACACGAGAAAAATGCGCTTGATGAGGGACATCGTGTATATTTCTCCCTCCTTTCTGATTTCCCTTCTTTGCTTAGTACCGATTTTCCATCTGAGCTCATGATATTCATACAGCTGCTTCTCTTTTCTCCAGTTTTCTGTAATTTTCATACAGGTGGTATCTATCATTCCCCTAGTTATATATGCTTCTACAGGCTCACTTAGACATTTTGCACATTCTGTCAATCTTCTTTTTTAAACATCTGTATTCTCGTTTGTGTGCTTCATTTTCTGCTTTTTGATATTTTCTCCTTTCATCAGATTCAAAATGTTATGTGGTGTCCAAGGATTTCTACATCTACATATGTACGTTGCAAACCACCGTGAGGTGCATGTCAGAGGGTACCTCCCATTGTACCAGTTATTAGGCTTTGTTCCTGTTCCATTCACATCTAGCGCATGGGAAGAATGACTGTTTGAATGCCTCTTTGCATACAGTAATTATTCTAATCTTACCTCCACGATTACTATGTGAGCGATACATAGGGGATTATAGTACATTCCTTGAGAAATCTTTTAAAGCTGGTTCTTGAAACTTTGTTAATAGACTTTCTCGGGATAGCTTACATCTGTCTTTAAGTGTCTGCCATTTCAGTTCCTTCAGTATCTCTGTGACACACTCCCATGGATTAAACAAACCTGTGACCATTTGTCCTGCCCTTCTGTGTGTATATATACATTCAGTATCCCCTGTTAGTCCTATTTGGTACGGATCCCACACACTTGAGCAGGTACCCTAGAATTGATCGCACAAGTGATTTGGAAGCAATCTCATTTGTAGATTGAAATCAAACAATAGAAAATCCAGGATGGAATGCAACAATATTATGAGAAGGAAAGTTGCTACTTGCCATATAGCGGAGATGCCGAGTCGCAGAAGACTTTCACGATTAAAGCAGCACCAGTGCACGATAGGAGTCTCAACTGGGTGGGGGTTGCGGACAGTAAAGTGCTACAGATTAGACAGAGGGCAGGGGTGATGTGGGGAGGGGGTGGGGGAGGGGGGTGGGGGGAGCAGTGGGAAAGGAGAGAAAGACACGGTGTGGTGGTGGAATGACGGCTGTGTTGTGCTGGAATGGGAGCATGGAAGGGGCTGGATGGGTGAGGACATGACTAATGAATGTTGAGGCCAGGGGGGTATTGGGAATGTAGGATGTATTGCAGGGTAAGTTCCTACTTGCACAGTTCAGAAAAGCTGGTGTTGGTGGGAAGGATCCATATGGCCCAGGCTGCAAAGCAGTCATTGAAAAGATGGATATTACGTTCGGCAGCATGTTCAGCAACAGGGTGGTCTACTTGTTTCTTGGCCACATTTTGTCGGTGGCCATTCATGCGGACTGACAGCTTGTTGTTTGTCATGCCTGCATAGAATGCAGCACAGTGGTTGCAGCTTAGCTTGTAGACCACATGACTGGTTCCACAGGTAGCCTTGTCTTTGACGGGGTAGGTGATGTTAGTGACGAGACTGGAGTAGATGGTGATGGATGTGTGGGACAGGTCTTGAATCCAGGTCCGTACATCCTCCCACCACAACCCACTCCAGTCCAGTCACTAACATCACCTTTCCCATCAGAGGCAGAGCTACCTGTGAAACCAGTCGTGTGGTCTACAACCTAGGCTGCAACCACTGTGCTGCGTTCTATGTAGGCATGACAAACAACAAGCTGTCTGTGCGCATGAATGGCCACCGACAAACTGTGGCCAAGAAACAAGTGGACTGCCCTGTTGCTGAAAAAGCTGCCAAACATGATATCGTTCATTTCAATGACTGATTCACAGCCTGTGCCATATGGATCCTTCCCACCAACACCAGCTTTTCTGAATTGCACAGGTGGGGACTTTCTCTGGAATACATTTTACGTTCCCTAACCCTCCTGGCCTCACCCTTTGTTAATCACTGTCCTCACCCATCTGGCCCCTTCCCTGTTCCCATTCAGCACTACACAGCCATCATTCCTCCACCACCACCACCACATCCAGTCTTTTTATTTCTCTCCTTTACCGCTACTTCGCCCCCCTCCCCACATCTCCCCTGCCCACCATATAACCTGTAGCACTTCACTGTCACCATACCATTCCTCCCCCTCCCCACCTCGGCCTCTTTACCCCCACCCAGTCGCCAGTGCCGTCATGCGCCGGTGCTGCTACTCGCAGTGTGGTTTCAGTTGCCTGAGGCTCCAGTTGTGCATGTGTGTATTGTTGATAAAGGGCAATGGTTGAAAGCTTTAATTGTGAAAGTCTTCTTGTTGTGTCTATCTGCGACCTTCATAGGTGGTGGTCCAGATCGCTGTACACACCAGTACCTCTAATACCCAGTAGCATGTCCTCTAGCATTGATGCATGCCAGTATTAGTCATGGCATACTATCTACAAGTTCATCAAGACATTGTTGGTCCAGATTGTCCCATTCCTCAAAGGCGATTCGGCGTAGATCCCTCAGAGTGGTTGGTCAGTCACATCGTCCATAAACATCCCTTTATAATCCATGCCAGGCATGTTTGATAGGGTTCATGTCTGGAGAACATGCTGACCACTCTGGTCGAGCGAGGTCTTTATCCTGAAGGAAGTCATTCACAAGATGTGCACAATGGCAGCGCGAATTGTCATCCATGAAGACGAATGCTTCACCGATATGGTTGCACTATCGGACGGAGGATAGCATTCACATATCGTACAGCCATTATGGTGCCTTCCATGACCACCAGCGGCATACGTCGGCCCCACATACCACCACCCCAAAACAGCAGGGAACCTCCACCTTGGAGCACTCGCTGGACAGTGTGTCTAAGGCATTCAGCCTGGCCGGGTTGCTTCAAATACGTCTCCGGCAGTTGTCTGGTTGAAGGCATATGCGACACTCATTGGTGAAGAGAACGTGATGCCAATACTGAGCAGTCCATTTGGCATGTTGTTGGCCCCATGTGTACCACACTGCGTGGTGTTGTGGTTGCAAAGATGGGCTTTCCCATGGACGTCGGAAGTGAAGTTGCGCACCAAGCAGCCTATTGCGCACAGTTGGAGTCGTAACACGATGTCCTGTGGCTGCACGAAAAGCATTATTCAACATGGCGATGTTGCTGTCAGTGTTCCTCCGAGCCATAATCTATAGGTAGCAGTCATCCACGGCAGTAGTAGCCCTTGGGCAGCCTGAGCGAGGCTTGTCCTCGACAGGCCCTGTCTCTCTGTATCTCGTCAATGTTCAAACAACATCGCTTTGGTTCACTCTGAGACGCCTTGACATTTCCCTTATTGAGAGCCCTTCCTGGCACAAGTAACAATGCGGACACAATCGAACTGTGGTATTGACTGTCTAGGCATGGTTGAACTACAGACAACACGAGCCGTGTACCTCCTTCCTGGTGGAATGACTGGAACTGATCAGCTGTCGGACCACCTCCATGTAATAGGTGCTGCTCATGCATGGTTGTTTACATCATTGGGCAGGTTTAGTGACATCTCTGTACAATCAAAGGGATTGTGCCTGTGGTACAATATCCACAGTCAACATCTATCTTCAGGAGCTCTGGGAACCAGGGTGATGCAAAACTTTTTTTGATGTGTGTACAACATCCTTTAGTAATCATTGCGTACATACAGGAAGTGTATCACTGCTTCTAGGAGCCTGCTGTGGCAAGTAGGCAGCATGTGGGTAGGCTTAGGCAACAGAATGATGCAGCAGTATAACAGTGGTGTGCATCGCCTTGCAGATGCAAGACTGGAGTCAGCTCAGCAGCTCGCAAGCTTGGAGCTGGAATTGCTTATACTGCAGGCAGCCGCAACTGGCTGGCAAAGACACATAGATGTTCCACATAGAACCCAGGACCCTCAGAGAGGCTGGCTGGGGTGTCAGGCTATGGCATCTGGGGGATGACCTCGACTCAGTGGTGCTGGCTTTAGTCAGAAGTAAAAGTGCTGCTAATGGCCGAATGGAAAGCATTTATACTTGCTCCAGGCAGTTGTGTTGTGACATGTAGTTGGCCACTGAAGTGCATGATTGTGTTACAACATGTTATTATCTAGTTCACTGCTACTGTGGAATGCTGCATTGCAAAATGCTATGTCAGCTTTATTTTAGTGCCAAACTTCTGAATTTCGTGGTGGCTGTCCTCTCACCATTGAAGTGCTCTGAGTAGCCTCCAGCTACTTTCTACTTCTGCATTGTCATGCATTTTTAAATTTTTGAGTATGTGTTTTATTTATCTAACAGTTTAAGTTGCTAGGTAACTAGTTTGTACAGTCTTTATTTTCTCTCCCCATTTTAGTAGTACTGACTATGATGACTCTTCTTGCATTATACTTCAGTGACCGGCTATAGTTCTTAGCTACCTGGGTTTTATCTCACTTGTAACCATCTGACTTTAGTTGCTGTCACCCAAATTGTCAACCTCGATGACAAAATCACATACCCTGGAGCTGACAAGTTGTACATGAATTTGCAGGGCACCAAGGGACTTACAGTCACAATGTCCTTTTAAACCCACAGTAGTCATCCTTTTGCAAACTGTGATGGCTTGCCTGAGACTGATGCTGCAATAGAGTCAGTGTTGTTATTGTTACATTTACAGTATCTTTGTGGAGGAGATACATCATTGTTAACACATTACACTGATTTTGGAAATCTTTGAATGAATGTAAATAATAAATATATAAATGACACTTCTTTTGAATAATGGTGAGACATACGATTTTGATTTAGCCTGCAATAATAATGCATATTATTTGCATAATTGCAGCCTGCAGAAGAAGAGCAGAGGCCTCGGCCAACCAAAGCTGATGAGAAACGAGTGAGGGGTGAAAAGATCTGCTTCAGTTGTGGTGATGCTGGAGACCTCATTGTATGTGAACACAAGACCTGTCCAAAGGCATACCACAAAGATTGTGTCAGTCTTTCTCACCCTCATAACAGTAAGTATGAAGTTAAATAACTCCATTATTTTTTGTAGTTAATGCCAGGAATGAATGTTAATACGTACATTCTCAATTGTGGTTGGGATTGTTTTTAAAACAATGAAATTGTTGTACATAATGTCTTGTCTGTCAATCTGCTATAGCAAGAACAAACATGATTTATGGAACATAACACTTTATAGAGCAACACATAAGATACAGTGAAGTACAGGTTGTGTATAGCACTGAATACATTGACTGGACAACAGTAACACAGGTCACAGAAATAGGCTGGGCACTGATTTTGATTGCTTTTTTTAGTGGCTCACCAGGGTGCTCCAGGGGAATGACCCAGGTTGCCTCTGTAAGCGGGTCTGGGAACTGTATGGACACATGATCTCTGAAATTGCATGTGTCATGTGTGAAGGTACACCACTCTTCCCTTCTAGGGGGTGAGAAAACTACATGCACACAGAAAAATGCACAGTGCAGGAAAAAGGTACGGTTGAAAGAAAGCACTGATTTCACAAGGAACTGAGATTATGAGCCATGGAAACACTAGTGTTGACACGGACATCCATTTCATCGCCCGACGATTGCGGCTGCTGCAGTGTGTGGCGGGGAGCATTGTATGCAGCAGGTGAAGAAGGCTCCATGGTTGGTGTTCATGTACCAACTCTGGCAGGCTCTTGTCCTTCACTGGAGTGAAAAGGTGAAAAAAAAAAAAAAAAGCAGTTTTTGGGGACCTGCTCGATACATACTTCTGCATCTGAGTTTGAGGCGTCCGAACCATGTGTTCGACCTCACCATTAGATTGAGGATGAAACAGAGGGAGTTGTGAGATGGTAAACGCCATCAGCCTGCCAAGAAGTTGCAAATTATCGAGAAACAAACTGGGGACCGTTATCAGTAACCACGGTACATGGAAGTCCTTCAGTTGCAAAAATCTTATGAGACAGAGGCAAAATGTGGCCGCTGCGGACATGGACAGACAATTCAATTCAATTTTTATTATCAAATAACATGCCTTATACAATCAAATATTGTGACATAGGTGACTTGTCAGTTTTTACACTGTATGTACAATACTAAAAATACAATAAACTAATAATATACATGGTGTAACATCTTCAAAGGGGTTTTTTAATTACAATTTTAATGCATTGTTGCCATTCATGAAATCTTCTACACTATAGTAACATTTATCTTTCAGATATTTTTCCAGGTCTCTTTTGGTGCCTTTTACATTTGGGTCATCCATATCTTTCCATATTTTATTTACAAATTTCATGCCCATATAGTATGGGGTTTTTTCATATGATTTTAAACGGTGGGTAGGTAACATGTAGCTTGTTCTATGTCTTGTATCATATTGATGCAAGGAGAAGTTGCCCTCAAAAAGTTGTGGGTTTCTTTTCGTGAAAGTGAGAGTTTCATAGACGTATATGCTTGGAATGCTCATTAGATCCAGTTTTACAAATAAAGGTTTGCAGTGTTGCTTTGGTTTTGCTCCCACCATTGCCCGGATGATTCTTTTTTGTAGTCTAAAAGCTCTAAGTAAATTTGTTTTTTCAGACCCCCAGAAAATTATACTATACATAGGGAAACTTGGAATAGTCATCCACTAAAATGAGCCAGTACTTATTTGGAAGGACCCATCAAAATTTATATTTAGACATTTCCACAGGAGCTGCAGTGTCAGCCAGGGAGAATTTGGTGCCCATTGGGCTGCTTGTTACTGAACACAGTGAGTGCAAGTGGTAAGAAGCCGTGTAATGTCTTCATCTATATCCGACCAATATACATGCCAGTGAGCCAAAGCTTTGGTGCAAGAGGTCTTCCAGTGGCAAACCTGCAGAAACATCAGTAAATTATGGTGTAAAGCAGCGGGAGTTAGCCTGAGAAGCATAATCCTTGGGTCATTCAGATCCGTCCTCATATTTGTGCGCCAATGCTGCACCAAGAATGTGCTGAGAGGCTTCGGTAGCCAATACAAAATGCTGACTCAGCTGAAAATTGGCAAGACATGAGGCAGATTGAAGCTTAGATTTAAGCAAAGCGAACACTTGGTCACAAGCTGGGGACCAGAAAAAGGTAAATTTTCATGCAAAAGCACATGCAGGGCTGAGCAATAGTGGTGCATCATAATCAGGAAACAATACCTGGGCCACTGAGCTAAAATGGTTGTCAAAACTAGTTACCTGGGTGTTACCTTTACTGTCAGTGTAATAATCAGACCTGAAATTACGCAACTGCCGAATCCGTTTGCTGAACATCCATGATGATGCGACTGACTTCCTCAACTGTTCATAATAAGGAAGACATTTTGTGCAACAAGGAGAGAGTAAAGTTAGTCCAACAACTCAAGTTACATTTTTCCATTGATCAGTGGGCCACTTACTTATCTTAACGTGCGCCTGGCTACAGGAGGTTTGGAAGTAGCAGTTTCACAATGTTTTATCCTTATGCAGTTCTGGTCACATTGCTTTCATTGCCACTGTGTTCGTTAGATGAACTGTCATTTTGATAGGAGCAATTGTCTTATTAAAAGTAACAGTTTTCTGTACTACAATTGTATCTCTACCAAGCAGTTTTTGTTCCACTGTGAAGTTTTGGAGATGACTTTTCCGTGACTTCTATATGCTGTCACAGTACTAAATACTGTAGCTATAATAGATGAGACCTTTTTGTCATGGATGCTCCTACTATGCAGCCGGTAATAATTTATCAACTTTGGAAGTCTTTATAAAATTTGATATGGAAGCACATGAACACAACTCACAGGAATGATACTCATACGGGTTGTTCAGAACGCCTCAAGCTTGTACAGATCAAAAATAATAAAAATAGGAAAAAATGTGATTGTCATGTAGCTTCACTCGTGATGCATGCAGTTTCAGAGATTGCACGTTCATGCACTTCACAGATCTACATACAGAGGCCACCTTGTTCAGATCCCAGGTGGGCTCTAGTGAGCCGCCAAAGAAACAGTGTTATTTAAGCAATCACAAACAAGTGCTTGGCCTATTTCTGTAACCTGTGTTACTGTTGTCTAGTCGATGTGTTCAGTGCTACACACAACCTGTACTACACTGTATCTTATGTGTTATTCTGTAAAGTACTGTGTTCCATAAATCTTGTTTGATCTAGCTATAGCAAACTTGGCAACAAGTGAGGGTTGCATTTTCTCCATGTGTTAATGTCAGTGCTAAGTCACCTGACAAATATCTCGATGAAAGAAATACTCCAACTTATCACTGTCCAGCAGAAAGCTTTCACAGAACAGCAGCAGCTCTGTCAAGTGGCATCTTCATGTTCACAGGAGGCTAGTCTCCCATCAATGCAACCATTGCCCTTTCGGGTATATGATGAATCCGCTGAAGATTGGGACTCCTACAAGTAACGGTTACACCAGCATTTCCAGGTTTTTTGCGTGGGTGATGCACACCTGTGTAGGGCTTTATTTTTTCTCTGGCTTTCACCACTCATTTGTTAGTTGTGCCAACTTGCGCCTTTCCAAGACCTGGACAGCTTATTGTTTGATGATGTGTGCAAGTGTCTCTCGACATCTTACTGCAACAGAATGCATGTCATTGCAATGCATGTAGAATTTTACCCATTGTCAGAAAGGCCCAAGTGAGTTTTAAAAATCCTGGACTGCAGAATTACGTGGGTTGAGCCACCATTGTAAATTTGTTACAGCACCCATCAAAAGTCTTACACTGATCACGTTGTGCACAGTGTTATTACTTGTCTAGCACGGGATAGGGAAGTCCACAAAAAACACTTCAGTGTGAGAATCCGACAGTAACGGATGTGCTCAATAAAGCAGTCATTTGAAGTTCACAAGCCAAGGTGATCACATTGGTGTGTGGGGGAGGTATCAGAACTTGCCCAGTCAAACCCTGTTAGGCACAGTGCAGCTGTTCAGGATGATGGGGAAGCTGTAGCATCAGTACAACTGCCTACTCGGCATCGCACGGGTCAGCATCGGTTACAGCCATAGCAGCAACAGCGCGTGTTACAACTGTGGCCACATGCCCCCCTTCAGTCTTGCCCCTACTGCTTCGTCCAATATGAGCGTGCTCTGTGCCTTAAGTATTCGCCTGTCAAAAGAAATGCGACATTGCATCGGTCTCTAACTCCTCCACTGATGTGACTGACACAGTGGTACCGATGGACTAAACTGTATCTGTACAATGACTGTCTCCCCAAACAAATTGTTTATTGACTTGCATATGTTTAATAAACTGCTAACAACACAAGTAAGTTGACTCAGGACCTGCAGGAACTTGAGTAAATGTGCAAATGTACATGGACTTGGGCTCCCCCTCTCCTCACACAGGTTTCATGGAACTTGGTTAGCTGAGGAGACTAAGTGGCCTGCTGAACAGAGGAAAAATGTAATAGGAGTTGCTGGGCTAATTTTAGTGTCTCCTTGCTGCAGGAAGTGTTATACTAATTAGGATCAATTGAGGAAGTCAGTCACATCATCTTTGATGTTCAGGAAATGGTTGTGTGATCTCAGGTCTGATGGTCACACTGAAAGTAAAGGTAACAGATAACGTCCATATAACTAGTTTAGATAATCATTTTAGCTCAGTGGCCCAAGTATTGTTTCCAGATTATGATGTCCCACTTGCAGGGCTGGAAATTTTTAAGGCTGGTGTTTTGGTATGAGTAGGAACCAGTACTGATACAGTGATTCTGCTCTCTCAAGATGTCTAATGACTACTGAGGTTGCTGATATGGAGTACCTGGCAGCACAATGCATCTAAAATGAAAAACTTTGTGTGTGTGTGTGTGTGTGTGTGTGTGTGTGTGTGTGTGTGTGTGTGTGTATGTGTGTGTGTGTGTATCCGTGTCCGGATACTTTTGATAACATAGCATGTATAATGTTTCACCTCTCCCCCTTATAACTGCTTAATAGGGAGACAGTATGTTCCTTATACTTTGAGCTCCTTGCACCCAAGATGAGGTGGTTCACTGATATCGTCTTGCAGCTCCCATGTCCATCATACAAAGGTGGATTTTGATGCACATATTGTACCGTGTTTTGTTGCACTACTGTAACCTGTGTGGGACTGAGTTGTACAGATCCTCTTATCAGAAGAGAGACATATTTTAAAACTGAGCGGGTGAGTTATCTCCATAAATAATCACTGTGCTCTCTTTCCCCACAGACACTGCTAATAGGGGAGTGAGGGTCTATCTGCATTCCAGTTACCACTTTACAATATTGAGACGCCTTAGAAGATGAGTGTCGTACAGTAGTGTTTGCTTTGGTTCATATTTAGGCCAGCAATAGAGTACCTCATAGCCTTTGATGTAGCGCATGCAACATGCTGTACAAGATCAACAACTCATGCACATGGAACATGCCAGACAAGAACAACAACTCATTAAACGTTGCACCAAACTGTCTGTAGTGTGGCAAGACAATCAAGAGGGTTCCAAGGAAAGATGATTATTATCATTGTGTTTGATGATTATTATCGTTGCGTTTGATGATTATTATTGTTGTGTTTGATGATTATTATCGTTGTGTTTGATGATTATTATCGTTGTGTTTGATGATTATTATCGTTGTGTTTGATGATTATTATCGTTGTGTTTGATGATTATTATCGTTGTGTTTGATGATTATTATCGTTGTGTTTGATGATTATTATCGTTGTGTTTGATGATTATTATCGTTGTGTTTGATGATTATTATCGTTGTGTTTGATGATTATTATCGTTGTGTTTGATGATTATTATCGTTGTGTTTGATGATTATTATCGTTGTGTTTGATGATTATTATCGTTGTGTTTGATTATTATTATCGTTGTGTTTGATTATTATTATCGTTGTGTTTGATTATTATTATCGTTGTGTTTGATTATTATTATCGTTGTGTTTGATTATTATTATCGTTGTGTTTGATTATTATTATCGTTGTGTTTGATTATTATTATCGTTGTGTTTGATTATTATTATCGTTGTGTTTGATTATTATTATCGTTGTGTTTGATTATTATTATTGTTGTGTTTGATTATTATTATTGTTGTGTTCGATGATGATGATGATGTTAAGTAGTTCATCCCTTGAACACTTGATTCAGAATTTCTTTTTGTACTTTTGTGTTTCGATATAATACCTAGAGTTAATGTTTACTTTGTGACATTTTCTGAACTGCATTGATTCATTACTCATGTAAATTGTTTTAGGATGTTACTAAGACATTCGTGTCTTACATTGCATTATTTTGCAAAAGGTCTTACTCGTCATCTAGCAGTGGTGTTCATGGGTGGAAGATTCGATCAGGATGATGTGTGAGCTGTAGTGGAACATGTAATGCACAAGCACTGACTGGGAAAAGGCTCAAAGC
Source organism: Schistocerca americana (assembly GCF_021461395.2). Classification (NCBI taxonomy): domain Eukaryota; kingdom Metazoa; phylum Arthropoda; class Insecta; order Orthoptera; family Acrididae; genus Schistocerca; species Schistocerca americana. Next base: position 330,289,519 of record NC_060121.1, on the reverse strand, counting down.
AATAGTTCTCATCTCTGATGTTATTATACTAGCATGTTCTGTTGAAAGATGGCAAACATAATCAGATGGGCTGCTGCATTCAAAGGCACAAAATAGTGTTTTTACTTCTCTTGTTGATTCATTATTTGTAGTCATCAGTAAACATTATTTAAGCACACCCAGCCCCAAATCCCCCGTCTCACTGAGATGATATCTAATGTTTATATTAACTGAATTATCTATTACACATATGTAAGGAGCCTGTTTGGTAATGAGTCTGAGGAGGAGGGAGTCTTGGTGTACTCAATACTGCATTATGTTTCCAAGCAGCACAAGACAATCACAATTTTTTTTGTTTTTTCTCCTCTCCACAGGCCCTAACCAGTGTCAATATTGGCTGCGTCCATACTCTCTCTGCATTAATGTGCTTTTCCTCACAGCCAGAAGTCATTTTGGTCGTTACGGGAATCAACATTTGCCACATCTGTGTGTTAAGCAGAATTATGTAGAAATTACTTAAATGATAGTGCATGTGTATTTTAATACAGCAAACTTTTATTTTATTCAGTACAAATTATGTTATTTGTTAAAAGAAACACAATGATTTGACTTCCTGCTGTTAGGAGCGATGGTGTTGTTTGATTTGGTGTTCACTGCACATAGACTTAGCACAGGATTGATGTGTGGCAGTTTTCTTTGCATAACAGGAACAAAGAATAGTATTGTGTTTTGTTACTTTAAGTGGCTGAATTAACTGTTTCCAGCACTTTCTGTGTGTTTATGATCTCCCCTTTGGTGTAAACTTGTCACATATCATCAAATTCTTTGCGAGGGTTCCATGAGCTGCTCATTAATCCTTAGCATGTGATTTTCCACCACCACCACCCCTTTTCACAACATTATAGCCGCAAATAGTGTACAAAATTTAGGCAACCATACAAGAAATGTGCATAACAGCAATCTCTAGCTTTTATTGTTGCAGTAACTTCCGCAAATCCATATGTTATTTTGTGCAATTTCACAAGAAGCTGTTTTTTGTTTAGTCAGTTATTGTTTCTGAAGGGTTTCTTGTAGAAGGACACATCTTTTGACAATTTGCAAAATCTTTCCAAATACCGAAGGTGGTCAAAGTACCAAATTGAATGGTAACGCACAAAATCCTCAAGAGTTTATTACTCACAGAGAGCTCACACCAACAGCAGTCATTTCACAAGATAGTATGTCAGACTACCCATGTTGCTGCCAGGTTGAAGTGGACCACTCCCTTATGAATCTTTGATAGACACTATAGCCTAAAAAGTGTAGTACCTGTGAACTAAGCCAGCTGATCGTGTTCAAGCTTGCAGATGGTTTCAAGTAGGTGAATGGCATTTGTTGCCTCTTTATGTGTTGGAAGCTTATTGAGACAAGATGTTGCCTCTTATCGCCATATCCTTAAACTATCATAGTGAACAAAGCACTGATCTCTCTGTTCTAAATATGTTGTACCTACATATTTTCTTGGGTCACTATTTCCATCTTGATGGCTCTGCACTACAAGAAAAATGTAAGTCTCTTTGGATTGGTAAAGTAGTAAAATTCAATTTTTTTTGCACCTTTTGTGCTACAGAGCATTACATGACTACCTCTTTATCACCCCACTGGACTTGCATGATTTATGAACAAGTAAAAGGATGTGTGTGGTACTTTTTTGTATGTAAAGAATGCTTAAGCCATTTCAGATATGCAAACTAATATGTACTGTTTCAGAGAAATGGGTGTGTCCTTGGCATTACTGCAACATCTGCAACAAACGAACTGTCCAGAAATGCAACATGTGTACAAACTCGTTTTGTATACAGCATGCTAAGGGGAGAATTCGACCTGATGGGAAGCGAGGCTACCTTTGTCCTTATCATGATAAGGTAATAACTATATTGTTGTTGTATATGTGAAGATCATTGACAGGTTACAAGAATAACACAATTGCTTTTGTAAAAAGCTTGTAATGTTGTAATATAGTTGGGAGGGGGGGTTGTATTTAGTCATGTGAGAGAAAATTTGTCTTGCAAGTTTCATAATTTGAAATCGGTGGTAGTCGCCCATATGTTTTGAAATTTGTACAGTATTTCCACTCTTTCTTCTAGACATAATTGCTAGTAGTGCTGATCCATTAAAACATCTAATTTATCTCATATAGAGCTCAAAAATTGATGTAGTTGTAAAATGATAGTACTATAAGTTGTTCAGAATGAGATTTTCACTCTGCAACGGAGTGTGCGTTGATATGATGAAACTTCCTGGCCGATTAAAACTGTGTGCTGGACTGAGACTCGAACTCGGGACCTTTGCCTTTTGCGGGCAAGTCTTCTACCACCATTGGTAGAGCATTTGCCCGCGAAAGGCAAAGGTCCCGAGCTCGAGTCACGGTCTGGCACACAGTTTTAATCTGCCAGGAAGTTTCACTATAAGTTGTTGTTATTGGTTGATTTCAAAACTTGGAATAATGAATACTTCACATTACTGAATTATTCATGTAACTATATTACTATATGGCATGTTTATTTGGTTTTCTTACATGTGTGACCATCTTATGCTCTTTAATTCAAAAATGTAGTGAACAGTGGTAAGTATTTTCTCCTGTCATGTTTGCCAATCCGTGTGCTTAATTTTTTGTGCAAAAATCACTGTTAAAAATGGAAAACTCTTATTGTGTGTTGTGGAAAGCAGGAATCTCCACTGCTCAAACACACAAAGTAAAAAATGAATTTACCGGAAAGTATACTGCTAATCTACCTTCACTTTTGGTTCAGTTTTTGTCTTCACTTGCTTAAATATTCAAATATTACCACAGTGCATGCATGCTGTTCCAATGCGTAGCATTATTTGAATGTATTAGAAGGAAATCTGTCAGCATTTTACAGTTTTCTTTAGTATTCTTCAAATCTGATTTTTCTCTTTTTCAATGTTCACAGTGCATGTGTGTTTTTGAAGACAGTCTGTAATTTTATTTTGACCAAAATAAAGGAACACACATACAAAATGATGGTGCTGTAAGTATAAGTTGCTAGCCCATCACTTCCATACAAATAAGTGTCATCTAATATGCTTTCTGCTTCACTTAGCAGAGCAGAGCTGTCATAGTGGCCAGTTTCCTTATTGAATTAGATAGGAGTCAGATTTTCTGTATCAAGTGAAGAGAGATATAATGCTGATAGTCCTATACTGTTCATAATTTAAAATAGGAAAGATTCAAATTATCATAAATCAAAAATAGAGAATGGCAAAAGTGTCATAAACAGAAAATAATTACGGATACAAAACAATTATACAAATTATTGAAACTAGTTCGCTTATTTCTTTATCGTGCATGAGATACTATAGAATGAAGTCACTGACTAGTTGCGTGTTTTATATCTATTCCTATAAAACTTTGATTACTGATGTTGCGTCATTGTTTCTTCTGTTATTCTTTCCTGAAGTTTCGATCCTAATCTTGGAGTCTTCTTCAGGAAGAGCTCAGAATATAGGGCGAAATATCAGGAGATAATACAAACAACTTCCCAAAAAGTTTTAGGGTAACTATTTGTGCCCGTTCTTTTAAAAGAATAGCACAACTCGAAACTTAGAGAAGTTAGTTAGCCTCCTCATAAATTTGTCCGTTATCTGCAACTTCATTTCGAAATGTTGTGATTGCTTGATTTTACTTTGTCTAAAGCATTATGTAGACAAATTGAAAGAAAAATTTCGCGTTACAGAGGTCAAAGTTTTATGCACGCACATAAAGGTAACACAGAAAAAGTGAGGGTCCGTTCATGACATTTAAAGATAAGAAATATCCTTGTGTTTTTCTTTTCATTGTCCTTTTCAACAATTTGGAAGGGACTGCTATATTTCATATCGACATTTGTTATCTGAAGCAACTGAAAAAATAGATTTTTGATAATTCAGAACTGGCCACCTTTAGTGAATATCACATTTCTGCCACATGTCAGTCATAAAAATTATATTAATATTGGTTGAAATATGCCTCTTAATTATGTTTTAAACATTTCCTGTGCTTGATTTCAGGGTAGCAGCTCCAAATCAAAGTCAGTTGATAAGACTGCAGCAAGCTCATCAGGAAAACTTAATCAGAAGTCACCATTGAATAAAGTAATGAAACAAACCAGTAACAGTGAAAAATCAGCTGAAGACCCCAAGAAGAACCGAAATGCTGAGAGTAGTTTTGTTGACAAACAGCAGTCAGTAAAAAGGCATGAATTGCAGAGCACTTCGTCGTGTGCTGGGAATATTCAAAGTGATGTGGAAAAAGATAGTTCAAAAAGTGGTATACACAGTGAGGCTTCAGCAAGTAGTGTCATTGGAGTGAACAGCAACAATGCACAGAACTTGTTAGATGTAAATAATATTGATACTAAAAATTCAACATCCTTTTTAAACAAACAAGTTCGTACAAGGAAGACAATCTACAATAACAACAGTGAAAGAAACCAGAAGGAAACTCGGCAAAGTGGCATTGGATCCTCAGGTGATGAGACTGAAGTGTTTTCTGAGAGTGATGGTAAGAAAAGTTCTTCCAAACAGGTGTTGGAACAAACTAAAGGAAGTGATAGTTTAGCTAATACACCAAATGTAAATGATCCGGGAGTCTCTGATGTGTCTCAGAAAAGTGCGCATACCACAAACAATACAATGGTTATTCAACAAGTTTCAGTTCCTCGAAAAAGGGGCAGACCAAGAAAACATGTTGCAGGGGAAGGACCAATAGATAAGTTTTTGTTAAAACCTGAAATAACTAGTGATTCAAAAAAACTTAATGCTTCAGAGAGTGCAGTTGAATCAGAAGTGTCGTTGACTACCATACGCAGTGCAGATCTCGAGCAGCAGTGTGAAGGGATTACGAAGTTATCAAAAGAAACTGCAAAAGGAAAACAGTATCCTATTAGTTTACAAGCAACAGACTCAAGGAATAAAAGTTTGAAGCCAAAGGAAACTTTAAGTGGCCAGCGAGCAAAGGATAAGGACAGCCATACAGCTGAAAATGGGACGAGTCATTTAGCAGGTAAAGTTGTGGAAACAGGTTCAACAGCAGACCAAAAAAAAAATCTTGCAAGGAAGAAATTACCAGGCAGTGGAACAGTTAGATCACCTAATATTGCTAATGAAGATGAAACAGCAGAATTGAATAGCCATCGATCCGATGACAGTAAAACATCCAGCAATGCCAAGACAAATACTGCTAAAAAGAATGGTATTAGGGTAACTGCTAATGATGTATCTCCTGATAAATGTGATGAGCACCCGTCCAAAAAGCGTGGCAGGATACCAAATCGGTTTTATGATGATTTTGAGGATGTTCCTGCGCAGAAAACCCCAAAATTGAGAAAGCCATTGCAGGGAGCAACAAGGTTCCAGTTAAAATCTTGCAGTCCTGCGGAACAAAGAAGGAGGTGGTCAAAAGAAGCACATTTTAAATCAAAAAAGGGAGCAAAAATTGTTGGAAGCAATTTAGATGGCAGCATGGAAACAGAAATTTCAGAAGAGGCTAGTGTTTTACGAAGTAGTTTAGAAAACAAATCAATAGTAGACAAAGTAGACAGGACCTGCATATCACCGTTACTATTACCAGTACATGGTTGAATCTCATTGACTCTGTGAATTTTATACTAATGGGTGAGAATATTAGTGTGAGTAGTTGTTATTGGCTTGTTTTTGACAACAGAATTGACAACCAATTGGAATAGATATTGATAACATTCCTGTCAGTAGTAGAGGTTTTTAGAATCCCTTTTTCTCCCTCTTCCAAAAGTGTGTTTTTTACCTAAAATTAAAATTGCATTTATATGTGTTATAGATGTGTTAGTTGCGTATTACCTTCGACCTCCTTGTGTGAAGATTTCCAGTTGTGTTCAACAATTTTTCAGCTGAAACCAAAAATTGTGTGAAATGAATTTTAAACATATGTGACTGCCATTGCTAAAACTGACATTAGAAAATTGGTCTCGTATTCTGCTGTCATCACTGCATGTGCAATTAGTTTATGAAAAGTGACTATATTTTGTATTAGCATCATTTATAATCACATCCATTTCAATCATTTACAAGCATCCACACACATCTCACATATTTACATTTGACATTTCTTAATTTTTAGTTTTTATGAATTTGTGTGCGATGTTATGATTACTTTTTAGTCTCGATTCTTTTTTGTTGTACATATATATATGGCACAATTTGTTTAATGAAATTTTAGCCAAAAATTTCATCAAATACAAATATTATTCCAATGAACTACTGAATATTAATACAGAAATAAAGTTTCTGAAAATGATTTTTTATTATTCCCTTTGCTTTGTGCTATACTTGTTCTAGAAACTATGATTTCTGCTTAATGTTACTTGATTTGTGTAAATTCTATTAATACTTACTGAATCAAATGTGTCATGTATTTTCATGAACATATTAGTGTACAGCATATTTTACTGTTCCATTCGCCTTTGGCCAGTTGCTTGGTGTGTCATTTGGCATGCCAGGTACTTCACAAGATTAAATGTCTTAGCACTCCGAATTTTGTCTTTGACTTACCATTTCATTTAAATTATGTCAGAAAGTGTTATTTGTATGCGTCTTATTTAAATGTTATTGTATCCACCTAGGTACAGCTTTGTTGTTCATTCTACGTCATCAGGCTGCTATGGCTACGATCCGAAAACCATTTACTGTATATTGAAAGAAGTTTTCTTGCTTATGTCACCTAATAAAATACTTCAGTCCATATAATGATTGCATGATGTCATTTTGTTTGTCCTGTTGGGTGGGAGTAAAACTAGTTGTCGTATTAATGTCGTCCTGCCCACTGGAATGTGTGAAACAGTGGGGTCTAGTGAACTGAAGTGTACATGCTATTGTGTTTAGAGCATTGTGGATTCTGTTACACTGAAGTGGCAGTTTATTCTGGGGTATACGAATGTTTCTCGCGGTTATATTTAAAGGGCAGCTACTCACGTAGGTCAGGTGTGGGCTGTAATTATCATACGGCAGCAAAACATGGTAGATATGCAATGCACTAATGTGGAACTGATTTACACTGGAAAAAAAAAAAAATTAATTCCAATTTTGGCCACAAGGTGCAAATCTGGCAGTGTGAATATAAGAAAGACATATAGAAATGTTTCCATGTGTAATGGATTAGGAACGGGACGTGGGTAGAGGTGCTCGGACAGCAGAGAAAGGAATAATGTAGATTTTATTGTTAACATCTGCTTACACTGTTAGTGTAAGAGAGCACCGGAGACATCAGTGAGATGTTACATCCATAAAAAGACTTGATCTGTAGTTGCACCAGCCTTCAGATCAGGTGGAGACATGAACGGTTGGAGATAACATGTTCATAGAAAGTTGCATTGAGCAGATCATTCATTGGGTGAGTGACAGTTTTTTTTTTTTTTTTTCCTATCTTGCATGAAAGCAGAGATTTCCACACAATTGTGATCTTCCAAAGCAAGAATCGCATGCTGTACAAGGTATTCTCGGTAATAAGCAGACATCACAGTACACCTGCCAAGCCCTTTGCGTGTATTCTCTTTGTAGAACAACGGGCCGAGAATTTAGTTACTTGTGAATCCACATTACACAGTCACATACAGTGAGTAACATACAGTTAGTGCACAACATTCTTTTTAACAGCATCCCAAGTTCTGTATATTCGTTGCCTCCTATAGTGTAAAATGTGCCTCGTCACTTCGTTGAATAATGCTTGGTCACATTGTTATCATCAAATCATGCCAGAAACTGAAGAGCAAATTCAGAATCTTTCTGCAGATCATGAGATTTCAGTTGCTGCACTATCTGAATCTTTTACAGGTACCAGTGTAAAATAGACCGCAAAACTTTCCGTACTGTTGACCATGGGATGGACAGTTCTTTTGATAATACTTGAGCACAAGCACTGATGCAGCACAGCAGTTACAGCAACAGCAACCTCGTCAATAACTTCCACTGGGAAAAGATGCCTTCCTCTTCTTCTCCACACCAAGCTCACCCATGTTTTCAAATTTTATCATCATCTTTAAATCATTTAATGATATCGGTCCTTTCCTCAGACCTTTCACTCTGAGATTTTCTTTCAATTCAGTACTGTAATTGCTGCCATTCACCTAAAACAGTTTCAATAACAGTGCACAGTGTGTTTGCAATATCCATACTGTTCACTCAAATTATGGTTTGTCACGTGACAGCATGGATGTCATACCATCAAACAAACAGTGCACAGCACCAGATTTGCACCTGTTGGCGGCCAAAATTGGAACACACTTTTTTCCAGCATATATCAGTTCCACATTAGCATATCTACAAGTATACTGCCATATGATAATTACAGCCCACACTGGACCTCCATGAATAGCTACACTTCAGTTATAACTGCCCAGTATCTTCATAGAAGGTACATACTGTCTTTTGTTGCATATTTGAAAAATGACTTTGTGTTGAAATCAGCCAGTTCTAATGTGGAATAAAGTATTTTATTTCAAACAATGAGTTGTATAAAACTTTTGGGACATATTTTGCAGTTCTGTGTTGTGCTCCTTGAAGGTAAGAATGTGTGGTTTGAGAGTACATTACCACATGTAGCCTTCACCTTCTGGGTATTGAATCCATAAATAAACTGAAAACCTTTGCAGCAGAGGTATTGACGGGCTGTTCTGCTAGGTGGCTCTGCTATGCACTGTTTTAACTGTCATTCATGCAGAAGCATGGATTTTGAACACTGCAGAACAGCTAATGTGAACTATTGCCCAGAAATTATTACAGATGGCAAGGTGTGATGTTATAGACATGACAAACAGGCAAGCCTGTGGAATTGTGCTTCATCACTGTGACCTAAGAAAACATAACAGATGAGAACCATTGTGAAAATAATGTTTATTTCTTTCTCACCATCAAATGGGTAGCTCAGCATGAACTTGTTCCTTGTGGTAGCACATTTTACCAATATTGCCTTGATGAACTGCCTCCATTGCTGATATCAAAGAATGGGCCTCATCACAAAAGTGGTTCCAATCATACAGTGTTAAATGTCAAGCAGTTCCTAGCAAAAAAGAGAGGGGGTCAGGGGTTTGCACCAACCGTATTCATGGGATCTGCAACCTCCCCTCTCACTGGCTTTGTTCTTTGTTTCTCCCCTGAGTGAAATTGAAATTTATTCAAAACAATAAAAAGATGAAATAAAAGTTGCAAAAGGTACAAAATTATTTATGGAAACAGATAGTGTTATGGAACTGACACATACACACAAGTTAAGTTGTTCAAAGGGTTTAAAAAAAATTTTAAAAAATGGTTAATAGATTTATGACAGAAGAGACCTGCCAAAATTTATAATTTTCTTATTGTACTGGAAACTTTGTTACACATGAGCATTATGATTCACAGTACACAGTTTGAGTATTACATTCTGTATTTAATGTTATATTGTCATCCAGAACTACCTGCAAGGAATTTTGACACTGTTTAGTGTCTCTTTCAGTGTTCCCAACTTTTTATGATTGGATATTTAGGTCCTTCAGTTTTTTTAAATTTTCATGGTGTGTGTGTTGTGGAGTCTGAGTATTCTTGTGAAAAATATTTTTGTTGGTAATGCACCATTTTCAGTAGAATATTTTACTTTACGTTTTCAGTCCAATGCATTTCAGGTGTTACATCAGCTTCAATATATCATCTTAATTTGGCCATGAATTGTTGATCTTCAGCATCAGTGAATATTTCGTTGATGAACTGAACATAAACTGAAGCAAAAGAAAGCATAGAGGGGCAGGTGGCATTGTAGTTCGTGTAAAATTAGTTGTAGCCCCACAACGTTTGGTCTAAAACAGGAAAATAAAATTTTATGACTAAAGCATCACCTATTATTAACAAACATAATCAGTTCAGTTAGCATTACATACATCACTTGACGAATTGTCTGTTGATATGAGTATACAGTTTTAACCTGTGGGGAGAGACTGTGAAACTGGCGCTGTTTCTGGTTTCACATATTTATTGGAAACATTATCTTCTAATAATTTTCGTTTTTATGCTGAAGTAAACTAGCTTAAAGATCTACGTAGAAGGAATGTGTAGTGTCTTCTGATCGCTGAAGACCAGAATGCATGAGTCTTGAGGTTTTGCATGACATGTATATATAGTAATTATTATTTTTGGGATATTATTTGTGTTCCTTCAAGGAAAAACTGACTTCTGAGTACCACTTCAAAAACAGAAATATTACACTACTACTCCTGTGATAATGCTTCTAGACATGGTTAGTAAACACATTGTGAGCACTAAACTATTTAATTTATATTCCAAATCCTTTCATGTGTACCCCACAACAGGTTCTACATATCTAGGTGTTGGATATGTTGTTTCCTGAGTTAATGGTTTCTATGAATCATTTAAAGTTCATTTCCTCTTGATTGCTGTACCTAAAAAGTCAACATTTGGAATTTTCAATGTTTAAGCTGTTTAGCTGAAACTGGGTATCATATTTAGAGAATTTAACGTTGGGTAGAAATTGCTTCTTAAGATTTCTTTCAGTCTGCACTGTAGTATCATTTATGAATAATAATGAATGAGAATTTACATTGACAGATAAGTCATTAATGTAAAAAAGTAAAATAATTGAATGACAATATTTGAGGTTACAACCAACCTCACTTAGTTTCCTTCACTGCAAAGCAGTTTCCCTTATCTCATGTCTTTTAGTTTATAAAGGAGTGGAGAGTAGTTGCATTGTCAGTTGCCTTTGTGACGCCACATAAAATACAGCCCTCTTATTTTTTTATTTATCCAAAATACAAGTATGGTTACCTGCAAATACCTTTAGGACTTACTCAGTTTTCTGTCTCCAAAGTCTGTACTGATATTTCTAATAATATTGGACGTTCATATGAATTTTTGTATTATTTTTTTTGGTAATTTACTTGAACACATTTCCTAGGTAACCATTTACATCAACTAACTATTTAGATATAAAAATGGTAAAAAATCAGGGAACTTTCCTAATATTTGAACGTAAGCTATGGTAGTTTTGTACCCCAAGTTAATTTTATAATTTTCTTGTCTGTCAACAGTAATACACAGTTAAGATTTCATAACAGTCCATAATGCCTTGGACTGTTTCATTTAAGGGTGAAAATTTCATTTGCTGTTCCTTACATTGTCTACAAATTTTAGAAATATTATTGTATATTGAAATTCCTGAGAGATTTGAACTTCATGCCAGACCTGGATCAAAACCAAACCATGCTTTTTGTGGATGTTGTCATTAGCAACTAAGCTATACAGGCGTATCAGGTGACAGCCATTGCTAGTCCAGTAGAGTATTCATGAGAACATCTGTGAAATTTGGAAAGTAGGAGAGTACTGGCAGAACTAAAGATGTAAGGGCAGCTTGTGAATTGAATTGTTTCTGGGTAGCTTAATCAGTAAGAGCAGTGTTTGTGAAAGGCAAGGTTCCAGTCTTAAGTCCTGTTCTGGTACACAGTTTTAATCTGCCAGGAAGTTTCAGAATAGTATGCATTCCTTTGTGAAGTAAAATACTCATTGTAATAATTTTCTGGTATTTGACATAGCTAATAAAAATTAGGATTTTTGCTGTATCTTAGTTCATTGCATAATTTCCATGTCTTAAAATTTGAAGTTTTCGGCTCATTAGCAGAAAAGGCCATGTGTTCTTTGTAGGGTTCTTGTGTAAGTTCTTTATATATTAGGTTCATTTATTTCTGTTCATTGTGTAAGTAGGGCAAAATGGTGTGAAATTCTCAAATTGAAGCATAGTGTGTTTTTTTACAATTTCTGATGATATTATCTATACAGATTTGGGTATGCTCATTTTTCTTAGTCATAACTCTGAAGTTGACTCTGAAACCACATGTTTCCCAATCTAGTCAAATTCCATTGATTTGCAGGGTTCACTGTTTGTACCTATGTTAAATTCTGTGGCACTTTTTTTCTGTTTTGCTAAAGGAGAAAGGCAGTTTTCAGAGAATCTATTCTTTTCTAGAACATCAAAATCATTTTTTACTTTATAACTGGATGGTTTTCTTTAAATTAGAGTGCAGAAATGTACATGGTTTCTAATACTCCTACAAAAGGTATAGGCAAGACTGAAATTTCTTAATTTTTTTGAGGCTATTACAAAATCTTATGTAACATAGTGCTCATTTATACTGATCAATTTAATGTTTCTTTCATTGAAAGAATACTTTGAAAGTCATCAGTTGTGTTTTGTCTGCTATTTCTATTTGTGATTAATGGATTTATCTTAAATTGCACTAGGAATTAGTAATATTTCTGTATTTGGTTTGTTTTATCATTGGTGCAGCCTGTAATTTTCCACTACCATTCTTATTTATGGTTTTCAGCATATTTTTCTTGTGTAGAAGTGTTACCTGACAGTTTTTGTTTGCTGCCCTTCGTTTGCCATTCCTCCCATTACTAAAAATGTTAGTAATATTGTTACGTTGTAGTCACACTCAAATCCAGTTCTTAAAGCGGGGTCACCAGTGAAATACAACATTTAGTGCTGCACATCTGTTACGGCCATCAGTCTACAGTCAGAACAGAATTGAACCCCTGGATACCTGGGTAGTGTGTGCTGCTATTTATTCAGACATTGAATATTCTAGAGTATATAGTCATTACAAACATTAGATGTTTCAAGAACCCTACAGAAATGATAAATACTAAATAACAAATAATTGTCTGTGGTCGCATTTGAACTGGCGACCCACAGCACTCCAGCCAGGACACTGACATTCCATGTCAGTTCAACCAGGGGCTCCAGCTCATAGTCTCAGATTTGACTGAAATTCAATGCACTAATTCTACCATGTATGGAACACTCATGTAGAAAGTATTAGTTTCCCCTGCCAATTAGTTCCAGAATTATGACTTGTGAAAAAAGGTGGCGTGACCCGGAAATTGCAACCCGCATCTGGCAATCTATCTTCAGACCCAACTTCAGGTCCTAATAACTTTGGAATTATACCACACAGTCCAGTGAAATTTTTACAACCCAGTAACATCCTTTTAGAGAACACACTCCAGGAATCAAAACACCAACAACATATTTCTGAGGGAGAGTAATAAATTCCCAAATGTGATTAAAAAATGTAATGTGTTAAAAGGTACTTATTGTAGGTGCCCTCTATGCCAAATATAATTCGCTCAAAAAGGGTATAAATTTTTTTTTGGTAAGCTTAATGTGGCCTAAACACACACAGAACTCATCATGCCCATATCAGTCACAAAAACTCAGTTATATGCACACGAAAATACAAAAATTTGAAAAATTACCTGAAAAAACATGGATTTTCGAAGTGTGGTAGCACTAAAGGGACAAGTGGTATCCAAGCCAAATTTCACACACTGCCTAAGTAGACCATAATGATATATATCTCAAAATTTCAGCATGTTATTGCAAGACATTTGTGTGCAATGGAAGTTGACAGATGTATTTGATGATGTGGCCATTGATCCACATCACAATTTTGTAAAAACATATCGTAAGCTGTTCTGCCTCTTCTTATCCTATCCCACAACTGTTTAATCACTAAGCAACAACATATAGACAGATTAACACAACCTATCATTAATGTTTACTGCACCTTAACTGCTAAAAACCAGTTGATTGTGCTTCGAACAGGAGTTCTCCCACACTTTAGCTACTGTACTCTGTACATTGAGTGGCAAATTGTACTGTCTTCCTGACACTGTGGTAGGAATTGGAACTGTCATAAGAATGCGTTCAAAAGGAATCGAACACCTGTCTGCCAAACGTGGCCAATGAAATGATCTTGCTGGTCCTGCTGGTGCCATGAAGTTTACAAATACATCACCTTCTGATTCACAGCACTCTGCAACACGTCCAAAGTACCATTTGTCATCATAAACAGCAATAACATAGCAACCTGGTTGTATGTTGCTGCTTTTGCTTCTGAATCCTGAGTCAGACACACTGTGAAGACATATGTTGTGCACGAACCCATATTTATAACCAGACGGTCTGCTCATCTGCACATTGTCAGTGTCTGCTGGAGAGAAGTGATGATGGCTCCTTGTGCCTGCAACAGTTTTAACGTGTTCTAGTCTGCTTTTTAGCAACTCTTTGACTGATTTCACCTCATCTTTCAAAACATAGAATGATCGTATGCCAGAGATATTTTTCTGTATCCAGGTAAATAATTGAAGAGGTGTTAGAATGTGACCTTCTGTAGGATGCTGCAGACTAGCTTGTGATTCCATGCACTTAATGGTAGCACCAATACATTTTTACCATGACTTGTTGCGAAAAAATTCCATTCTGCGTGAATCTGAAAATGATGTTAATGCATGCATAAATTTTTGAGATTTTTACAGTTTTTGTACTGACTAGCTGCCCCATCACTGAAGTGTTTTGCAAAATGTATGTGAGGCAGCTTGTTTTTCACATATGCCATGACAGTGCGAATGTGGGCATGAACTGCAATGGCATCATGGATTAAACAGTCACTAAAAACGCACAGGTTCATGACAGACACATCACCTGATTCACCTCTGTAGTAAATCGCAAATGGCTGGAGAGTTGCTTGACTGTTGTTCCAATGATATCCTTGGGTGGCATCTAGAACTATAAATGCATAATTTTTGGAAAAGTCTAGTATTACTATAATTTCATCTTGTTTCAAATTATCCTTACAAAACTGGAGATAAGCCCATTGTGCTGTTGCTGTGAAGCTGTGGGTGGTTAGTTTGTCCGTTTTTTGACAACACACTTCAACAAAATCTTCCACTGTACTTTGCTTGGTTTCAAGACTTGTGCGATCCATGACTGTCCATTGTTTATAAGAAACAAGTTCATCGTCATCCATAAGGAGTTCACCATACAGTTTGTTATTCATGTGTTCTGCAAGATTTGCCTTACCAGTGTGGCGCCGCAGTTCCTTCTGTCCCTTTACAACGTACCTGCACCTACCTGTGAACATTGTCTCAGCAGATCATCAGCAGGGAAGCCGAACGAAACCTACTGTACTTCGACGTGAACCAGGCTGCAATTAAAGTCACTAATCTACGTTTTGGGAGAAAGTTTTCACACGAAATGAAAGGTTGGAAATTTTGTCCTTAATTAATATATTCTGAAACTTAGGTGAACAAGTATCACTGCCAAGCCCGTGCTAGTCTTAACACAGTCACTCACAATCCCTTTCACTCAGGTCAGCAAGTTAATGGTGTTGCATTTCCCGGAAACGTAATAGCTACAAAAATACTGATTGTTTTTGATTGATAATGCTCGCCAAATATTAAGTCTGTCGGTACCAAATGCAGTCACACTTTTTAGCCACCGACCTGCTCAATACGCCACGCAGAATATATGTCTTTTCTCGTCACAAAATTCACTTAAAAATTCCGAAATTTTTACACACCCATCGGAATAATTATGCCGTCACTTTACCACACTTTTGATGTATGAAACACTGCTAGATCGGGCAACTACAACGACACACGTCCGAACTGTTTCATGGCTAGTCTCCCACCCTTCTCTAGAATACTCGTAAGTCTTCTCTACCAGCAGAGAAAGGTGTGCGAAGAATATTGCTTTACCATTTGTCAGTTTACTCAAAAGCCAATAGCAAAACATTCTCCCACGTCAGTCCGCACTTTTCATCAATAACCAATCGCAAAATAGTAAACCTAACAACTGCACTTTTTACCGACTTAATTATCTAATATGCTAAAGTTTTGTTTATGCATAAAGTTATTTACTATGGTTATTTATACCTGAATTAACTCTTCCTTTACCATAAACTTACTTTACAAATCTATTTTACAAAAATCCGCTATGTTCACATCCATACTTCTTCGAAATGTTTCCACACTAAATCCTACTACATAACTCGTTAAACAATTATCTTCATATTAACCTTAAACAACACTCATGCATCATTCATACTGCTAAAACACATTTATAACATTTTACATACACAAAAAGACAACACTTAATGAAAATACTAGAACAGTTTATGAAAGACATTCTATTACTTTAGTGCACTCTAGTGGGCACAATCGAAACTAATTCAGTCCCCTATCCAATACTGTCCTCTATCAGCTGATACATAAACTATGTGCGCGTCCAGTCTCGCGTCACTATCCAGCTCTGAGACAGATCTCCCACTTAACCGCCTCCAAGTCAGGATCGTTATACAGCGCTACGCCTCACCAGGACAATTTTCACGCCTGTGTATCATGCACTGGTAGGAACTGATGTCACACACTAACAGCTTCATTGCACCTTTGTAATCCAGACCAGAATCCTTTATAGCAGCAAACATCAGCTTAGCATTTTGATGGGTCTCACATACACAAACATTATGTGTTCCCCTTGCACTTACAGGCACAACCCATTTTGGCTGAAGATTGAAAAAAGATGATAAACCTACTTTGCTATTGGGATACTTTTCCCTGAATTCTACATATAGTTCTGATATGTTGCATAGCAACAGTCTTTTTTACATCTGTACACGTACATTTTCCATTTTCACCGTTACATAGTCTTTTTCCAGGCTTTATTGGGCTGTAGTCATTATTTTCATAAAATTCCGACACTAGTACCTTTATTTCTGAACTCAATTGCTTATCCTGAGCTTGCTGAAGTTGTGGAAGCACTCCTTGGGTTGCTTTTATTTTCCTAGCTTCCTTTACCATATATGTAGAAACATTGAATTCCTTTGCAGTGTAGTCAATAGACCAACTGGAAGGTGCAAGGGTGAGAATAGCTACTTTTTTCTGGCGTGTGGATATGGCACATTTTTCTTTCAAATCGTGCACAATTTTGTCCAAACCAGAGCATTTCTGGCATGATTTCTGTTTTTTTGGAGCAGATAGTTCTTCCTCTTCCACCATTAGTGTGTCAGCTATTTTCTGTTTTAATTCCATTTGAGCTTCTTGTAGTTTTCTTCTACCATAGCTGGGCCTGTCTCTTTTCCCAGATTTGCGTGTCTTCATGGGAGACAAACCAAGAGCAGTCACTGAAGTATTTAATTGCTCATCTGCTGTGGTTGTAGGTGGCTGATACTCTTCGTCACTGTCATGTAAATTATCAGAATATTCTTCATTTTTTAGCAGTGTAACGCACCTGTAACGTAACTTTTGTCCTGGTTTCATATTAAGTCCCATTCACTGATTCACTTTCAATACTGATTTTATATCAATTTCTCTGAGGCTACACTTCGCTGTCTTCTTATGAATCTGAAATGGATCAAAACAACTTCTTTGTAGGAAGGAATACTTATGTAGAAACACTTTCTAGTACACTCTTCTGCCTCCATACTGACTTTCCACAACAGTACTGACCAGTCTGAACTAGAATCTTAAAAACACGAGTCACCTGTAATCGTTGCTTGTTTCCTTTGTTGTTCCTGCCTAAGAATGACTCATTCTGTCCCTGAAATTGTTTAATTTTCTGTTGCCTAATGGTTCCCAGCAATTGCTGCAGCTTTATCGGAAACAAGCTGTCTGCATCATCACTATTACTTGCTAAATCGTGTTAAAAGAAACTTAACCAAATACATCTCTGTCAACTTTTATTGTACACAAATGCCTCACAATAAAAGGTTGAAATTTTGCCACATATTATATTATGGTCTACTTATGCAGTGTTTTAAATTTGGCTTGGATATCACTTGTCCCTTTTGTGCTACCACATTTAGAAAATCCATGTTTTTCAGGTAATTTTTGTGTGCATGTAACTCTTGTTTGTGTGACTGATGTGGGCAAGATGAGTTCTGTGTGTGTTTAGGCCACATTAAGCTTACCACAAAAAATTTATACCCTTTTTGAGTGAATTATATTTGGCATAGAGGGCACCTACAATATATACCTTTTGACATATTACATTCTGGAATTTTTTATTTTCCCTCAGAAATATGTTGTTGGTGATTTGATTCATGGTGTGTGTTCTCTAAGTGTATGTTACTGGGTTGTAAAAATTTCACTGGACTGTGCGGAATAGTTCCAAAGTTATTAAGACCTGAAGTTGGGTCTGAAGATAGATTGCCAGATGCGGGCTGCAATTTCCAGGTCACGCCACCTTCTTTCACAAGCCATAATTCTGGAACTAATTGGCAAGGGAACTTAAAATTTTGTACATGAGTGTTCCACACTTGGGAGCATTGGTGTGCTAAATTTCAGCCAAATCTGATACTATCAACTGGAACATTTTCTCAAATTGGTTGAATTGGCATGGAATGACCCCTCTACGCCACACTGCATGCATTGCAGTTCATGGTATTGCTTACTCTCTTGGAGAAAGAGCGACCTATTGTTTCAAAAATTCTCATTGCAGCCAATTGCAGCACCTTGGGTTAAGATCTTGTCAGAGGTACTCTGTGTAGCAAGTGCTGGCAGGATCCTCACATTCTGGTCGTGTTGTCACATCCTCTTCACTGTGATGAGTACGAGCTGTGACAAAGTAATGAGACTGATGTGAAAAAAAATGTTGCTTACCGTTTTAGTCAAGTTTAGTGCTGTCTCCTTGAAAGTAGTTCCCTTCTGATTGCACACACTTTTCCCAGCACTTCTGCCATTGATGGTAACATTTCTGGAACTCATCTTCTGTAATATTCTCAAAGGACCTCGTCACAGCATTTTGGACATCTTGTGTTGTTTGAAAATGGTGTCTCTTGACCGCCGTTTAGACTCTTGGAGATTGAAAAAAGTCGCAAGGAGCGATATCTGGTGAATAAGGTGGCTGTGGTGGTACTGAAATTTGTTTTGAGGTTAAAAATTGCTGTACTGACAGAACAATATGGGATGGCGCATTATCGTGATGCAGAATCCAATTATCAGCAATGTTGGCATGGAGATGAAGAGTTCTTTTATGAAGTCTTTCTAAAATTTCTTTGTAGGAATATTGGTTAACTGTTTGTCCAGGAGGCACCCACTCTTATGAACAATTCCCTTGGATTCTAAGCAGCACACAAGCATGCATTACACTTTTGACTTTGACATGCGAGCTTTTTTTGGTCTGGGTGATCCCTTTAAGCACCATTGTGAACTAAAAAGAAAACCAACTTTCATCACCAGTGATAACACAGCTCAACAATTCTGGATTGATTTCAGTTTGCTCTAACAGATCGGCTGCCACATTTTACTGTGTTTCTCGCTGTTGTGGTGTGAGATTTTTGGGGACCATTTTTGCACAAATCTTTCTCATACCAAGATCTTCAGTTATTATTAGACAAACCGTTTCTCAATTCTCAGTTCTTCTGCAATCATTTTCATGGATAATCTTTGATCAGATCGTACAAGTTCACGCACCCTGGCCAAGTTGACATCCGTCCGTGAGGTTGACGGTCGTCCACTGCGGTCTTCATCTTCAACATTCATTCTGCCTCCACTAAACATTTTATGCCAACGAAAAACTTGAGCTCTTGACATAACCTCCTCTCCAAAAGCTTTCTGAAGCTTACCGTAAGTTGTCGTTGCGTTTTCACCCAATTTAACGCAAACAGTAATGGCATACCGTTGCACAATATTATGTGTTACCATTTCTGTGACGAAAGACAGAAACACGTGTTAACTTATTACAGCACAGCTCACTACTGAGTAGTTGCATCAATGTGCCACTTGGACTAGAAGCAGCTTATAGACCAAGGTCAAAGATATTGTGCCTATGCAAGCCTGCAGGGTTGCCACATCTCGAAAAGAAAATCAGTCGCATTACTTTGTCACACCTCGTATCTAAGATAGCCCCTCCAGTCAAAGCTTTGCAGCTGTTGAATAGGTCCTGAGTTTCCATGAACCTCCCTTTGTAGGCTTCATACAGATGACATGGACAAAATCTCTGTGCTTTTGTCTTCTTGATGAAGGGTCGTAATCCTTAACTTCATACATGAAGTTCAACAAGTAACAATCAATACGATATGGCCCAAAGTAGGATTTTGGTAACTGTTCTGATAGTTCAACTTTCCGCATAGGTGTAAAAATTCATACCATGTCTCCCAGGCTGCATTTCATTTCCTATGGTGCACTGTCCTCCTCCTGGGTGCCTATGACACTTGTGCCTTGCTTCTCTGATCATGGTGATGGAGATGCTTCATAAACTCATACGGGAATCCATGGAGGGAAGAAGGTGCTCCTTTTGCAAGGCACTATTGCGGAAATATAGAGAACCGGCATTAGAGAGAAAGATTATACTACTGCCAATGTACACCTCAATAAGGACCACAAAGATAAAATGAGGGGAAATTAGGGCCTTTACAGAGGCGTTGTTGTTGTTGTCTTCAGTCCTGAGACTGGTTTGATGCAGCTCTCCATGCTACTCTATCCTGTGCAAGCTTCTTCATCTCCCCGTACTTACTGCAACCTACATCCTTCTGAATCTGCTTAGTATATTCATCTCTTGGTCTCCCTCTACGATTTTTACCCTCCACGCTGCCCTCCAATGCTAAATTTGTGATCCCTTGATGCCTCAGAACATGTCCTACCAACCGGTCCCTTCTTCTTGTCAAGTTGTGCCACAAACTCCTCTTCTCCCCAATTCTATTCAATACCTCCTCATTAATTATGTGATGTACCCATCTAATCTTGAGCATTTTTCTGTAGCACCACATTTCGAAAGCTTCTATTCTCTTCTTGTCCAAACTATTTATTGTCCATGTTTCACTTCCATGCATGGCTACACTCCATACAAATACTTTCAGAAAGGATTTCCTGACACTTAAATCTATACTCGATGTTAACAAATTTTTCTTCAGAAACGCTTTCCTTGCCATTGCCAGTCTACATTTTATATCCTCTCTACTTCGATCATCGTCAGTTATTTTCCTCCCCAAATAGCAAAACTCCTTTACTACTTTAAGTGTCTCATTTCCTAATCTAATTCCCTCAGCATCACCAGACTTAATTCGACTACATTCCATTATCCTCGTTTTGCTCTTGTTGATGTTCATCTTATATCCTCCTTTCAAGACACTGTCCATTCTGTACAACAGCTCTTCCAAGTCCTTTGCTGTCTCTGACAGAATTACAATGTCATCGGCGAACCTCAACATTTTTATTTCTTCTCTGTGGACTTTAATACCTACTCTGAATTTTTCTTTTGTTTCCTTTACTACTTGCTCAATATACAGATCGAATAACATCGGGGACAGGCTACAACCCTGTCTCACTCCCTTCCCAACCACTGCTTCCCTTTCATGTCCCTCGACTCTTATTACTGCCATCTGCTTTCTGTACAAATTGTAAATAGCCTTTCGCTCCCTGTATTTTACCCCTGCCACCTTTAGAATTTGAAAGAGAGTATTCCAGTCAACATTGTCAAAAGCTTTCTCTAAGTCTACAAATGCTAGAAATGTAGGTTTGCCTTTCCTTAATCTTTTTTCTAAGATGAGTCATAGAGTCAGTATTGCCTCACGTGTTCCAACATTTCTGCAGAATCCAAACTGATCTTCCCCAAGGTCGGCTTCTACTAGTTTTTCCATTCGTCTGTAAAGAACTCGCGTTAGTATTTTGCAGCTGTGACTTATTAAACTGATAGTTCGGTAATTTTCACATCTGTCAACACCTGCTTTCTCTGGGATCGGAATTATTATATTCTTCTTGAAGTCTGAGGGTATTTCACCTGTCTCATACATCTTGCTCACCAGATGGTAGAGTTTTGTCAGGACTGGCTCTCCCAAGGCCGTCAGTAGTTCTAATGGAATGTTGTCTACTCCCGGGGCCTTGTTTCGACTCAGGTCTTTCAGTGCTCTGTCAAACTCTTCACGCAGTATCGTATCTCCCATTTCATCTTCATCTACATCCTCTTCCATTACCATAATATTGTCCTCAAGTACATCGCTCTTGTATAGACCCTCTATATACTCCTTCCACCTTTCTGCTTTCCCTTCTTTGCTTAGAAATGGGTTTCCATCTGAGCTCTTGATGTTCATACAAGTGGCTCCCTTTTCTCCAAAGATCTCTTTAATTTTCCTGTAGGCACTATCTATCTTACCCCTAGTGATATCCGCCTCTACATCCTTACATTTGTCCTCTAGCCATCCCTGCTTAGCCATTTTGCACTTCCTGTCGATCTCATTTTTGAGACGTTTGTATTCCTTTTTGCCTGCTTCATTTACTGCATTTTTATATTTTCTCCTTTCATCAATTAAATTCAATATTTCTTCCGTTACCCAAGGATTTCTACTAGCCCTCGTCTTTTTACCTACTTGATCCTCTGCTGCCTTCACTATTTCATCCCTCAGAGCTACCCACTCTTCTTCTACTGTATTTCTTTCCCCCATTCCTGTCAATTGTTCCCTTATGCTCTCCCTGAAACTCTGTACAACCTCTGGTTTAGTCAGTTTATCCAGGTCCCATTTCCTTAAATTCCCACCTTTTTGCAGTTTCTTCAGTTTTAATCCACAGTTCATAACCTATAGACTGTGGTCAGAGTCCACATCTGCCCCTGGAAATGTCTTACAATTTAAAACCTAGTTCCTATATCTCTGTCTTACTATTATATAATCTATTTGATACCTTCTAGTATCTCCAGGATTCTTACATGAGACTTATAGATTGTCATTTTTCCCTCATTATGTTTACGAGTGGAACAGGGAAGGAGATAACCAGTAGTGGTACAAGGTACCCTCCACCACCTAATCAGCAGTGTCTTGCAGAATATGTATGTAGATACACATATAGATTTCAGCCTCACGACGGTGTCTTGCTTTACTGGAGTGTATCTGAATGTCATGGTGGACGGTATCGTATCTAGATCTCCGTTCGACATCAGGGTACATTGAGAGCATATCTGCCATCATCTTATTGAAGCGTTCTATGAGGCCATTCATCTGTGAATGGTACACAGTTATCATCCTAGGGTGATATCGCAGTGTGAATTTACCTCTGTAATTACTCTAATCTGGGAGATGTTTCCATGGTCAGATATCTTAACTCTAGTTGCTCAGAACTTCATTATGATGTCATATACAAGGAAGTTAGTAATTTCTTTAGCTTTGGCAGTCAGCACGGGTTTAGTAAGGCAGTGCAGACTGTTATCCATTGACCACTCAGGGGGCCCATGATACTTTTGCAAGTATGTGCATGGTGAGCAAGGGCCCCAAGCTATTGAAGCACCTACTTCTTTTCCAGTGTTGCAGTCTCTCATCTCTGACCATCCTTCCTTCTCTTGCTCCCTTTACCATGACTGCAGTCTTCTATGTCAACAAGGCTATTCCCGCGGTTCTGCCTCCCTTTCTTAGAATATCCTTTTATTCCCCACCTTTCGGTGGAAGTAATATGTGGTCCACTTCTGTGTTTGACCCCCATCTTCCAAATTGTTCTGTAGTGTGGATCGACTGAGGAGAAAAATTATAATAGTGACTACTGCATGCAGTGTTGAAAGATCGCGTACTCAATACCTGCGTACCCTCTTCTTTGCACTTCAAAGCCAACGCAGTATCCAATCCATTGTGTTGAGGTCATTACATACCCTTGCAGTCGAGCTGACAACGCGGGATCGCACTGCTGACGCCTGAGCTGCTAGCTCCCCATGTATGCTGAGTAGTAGATGCCTGTCGTCCTGGGGCATCATGAATCCCAGCAGCAGCTATTGTACCAGATGGCCTTTGCTGTAGTGTGGTGGTGCCTGTGGGGAGAGCCCTTGATTGGATAAGTGGCATCAGGGCAAACATGTTGCACATGAAACTTATTAAGTTACACCAGAACAATGGCCATTGTGATCTGGCTGTATCTGAAGACAGGGAATTGAAACATCAGTGTCGACAGTTAAACTCTACTGCTAACCCCTACCAGTGTCACCCCTTGGGAAGAGAGACAAGCCACGTGTCCAGGAGCAAAACAATTTATCCAGTATTTAGTATGTATTCAAACTGACACACAAACTTTCATGCGACAAAGCCATTATTTTTCATGGAACATGTTGGAAGATAAATTTGGAAAAGTTGAGTCATGAGGAAAAACCCGCAATGGATCACTGTCAATCAAGGCCTCTTCTGCTGCACAATCTATAGTTTTTCAGGCATGCGAATGTCCAAAGCAAGACTTTGAATATAATCCAAGGAATCTCATTCCAAACTTACACTTCAAACAGAAGTGGAGCTACAGGCTAATATGGAGTGGCAAGGCATAAATTTTATCAGATATTTCGAAAAGGATCTCAAATATAATGGAATAGATACAGCCTCCTGTATCTTAGCCTTTGAAGGGAATGTCCTCACAGAAAAAGTTAATCGTGGTGTACATGTGATATGAAACCTCATATCCCACTGCCCATGAGGTGCTTCCAATGTATGTGCTCTGGTCGTATGTCATCAGGCTGCACAATAGACCACAAAATGTTGTAACTGAATAGTCACACCACAAAGGTAGTCATGTCAATTGCATGGAACATCACCCTATATGTAAACCACTTTTCCCAGTCTTAAAGAAAGAAGAAAATATAGGAATATAAATCTACTAACTGCCTATACTCTGTTGATATGAGTATGACAACCACTTACGTGAAAGTTACAGTCATCACATCTATTACCTCAACTTTGCCAAACCAGTTCTCCCACTGCCCCCCTCACAGGTGGTTCCCACAGCACTGTCTTCAGGAAACACTTCCCACTCCCAGGTGGAGGAGCAGCTTCCTCCTTCAGTGTATGCTAGGCTCACTCATGACCCCTCTCCCCGGAAACCTTAAGATCAGAAGCCTGACGACAGCCAATAGTTGAAGGAACCATAACCTGTGGGTCGCAGGGCTGCCTGGTCTTCATCTGTCACCCGGCTCACTGCGGATAGGCCCTGGCAAGAATCCCAGCCACCAAAGGCTTTAGGGGAGGAGAATTGGGACAAGGATACACTGATTACCCTGGAGGTGCCAAATTCCACCAAGCCATTGAATTCTGAACCAACAATACTTGATGTGGTTTCACCCCCATTGCTGACAGGCAGTTTTCCTGGGGGCATGACCAATCCTCTTGGCCGCTTCACATCTAACGTGGAAACCCGTAATGTGATCATTTAGTGGAACTGTAATGGATATTGCAGTAACCTGCTGGAACTGCACTGCCTTGTTTCCTCCTCCTTTGCAATATGCATTACTCTACAAGGAACCCAGTTCACTGATAACCATTCCCCAACACTTCATGGTTGTCGTGCATTCTGTCGGAACTGTGGTGGCCTTTAGAGGTAGTCTGTATGGGTCTGTACATCCCCTATGGGAGGAGTGTCTCTTCAAGCTTTTTACCAACTATAATCACCTTTCCTCTATGACAGTATTCCTAGTCACCTGCCACCCATGGCACCTTTTCAGCTAACGATATCTTCTCTCGTCTCATGGCTTCACAGTATTGGTCGCTACATGATGATCTATATGACAGTGACCATTTTTGGGTGATAATTGATCCTGTTACTTCCTTGCGATCATCAGACAGAATGACTGCCACAGTAAGTGCTTCGAAGAGCCAACTGGCGTCTCTGCTGTTACTTTCACCCCTCTGTCAGATTGCATCATCGGGGTTGTGCAAGGTGTCTCCAGCACGATCAACCACGCCTGCTGGAACAGCTATTTCCTTGCTACAGGTCCCCTTCACTGCCCCCTGGTGCCATGGTCAACCAAAGACACTGCAATAGCTGTTCAGGATCGTCAAAGACTTTCATTATTTCAAGAAACATCCTTCGCAGACCAACCTCATCACCTTTAAGTAGCTTTGTGCTAAGGCTCACTATCTAATTAAGCAAAGTAAGGTGGTCTGCCGTGAGTGCTATGTCACCTCCCAGGGAACGTATGCCTCTTCGTCCCAGGGTGAGCAGAGTTCTGGGCTGCCAAGGATCAACAACTGTTCAGGATCTTGTTCTTCAGGGTGGTCTTTGTAACAATATGTCAGCTCTTGCTGAACACCTTATGATCTGCTTTGCAAAATCTTCATGATACTCTTCTTAGCCAGCTACCTTCCTTCTGCAGAAATGAAAGTTTGAAGACGTCTCCCTGTGTTTTACCCTCATGAAGAAGAATCATATAATTAACCTACACTGACTGGGAACTGCTTGAGGCTCTTGCTTCGTCTCATGATGTTGCCCCAGGGATGATGTGATGCAATTCATAATCAGATGAGCCAACACCTGAATGTTCCTGAAAGACTACATCAACTATATTTGGTTCGAAGGTGTCTTCTCTTCACAATGATGAGATATTGTAGTATTACCATCCCAATCCTTCAGCTAGGCAAAAACTCAATGTCACTATGTGATTTCCAAGAGGTGACAATCCACAACCACCATCAGGTCCAGTTGGACTCAGCAATCAGACAGGCTTTTTCTAAACGCCAACACTTCATTGCAGTCTTTTGGCCTACATAAGCCATACGACACACCGCTTGGTGGTATCACATTTTATTTACCCTCTATGATTGGGGCTTTCATGGCTCCCTATGAAATTCCGGGTTAGAGCTGGTGCTCCACTTAGCTCTACACGAGTCCAAGAGAACAGAGTCCCACAGAGCTTTGTTCCAAGTGTCAAACTCTTCCTCATCGCCATCACTAGGCTAGTGACCTGTGTTGAGTTGCACGTCACCCGTTCACTATATGTCAACAGCTTTTGTATTTGGTATTCCTCCCACTCAGGGGCCTCATCTGAACCCCAGCTCCAAGGGACCATCCGCTGTGCCTCTGCGTGGACCGTTTCCCGTGGCTTCCAATTTTCTCTCATGAAACTATGTCATACATTTCTTTCATCATACCATGGTTTATCCTGACCAAAAAATCTGCTTAGGTACCCAGCACTTGGAAGTTGCTGCACAGTCTTCTCCCTCGTATCGATAAAAAGCCGACTTGGCTTCCCCATTTTTGTCAGCGGAAGACTAGTTACATGGAGAAGCGTAATACTTTCTGCTTCCTTGTGCACACCTCCTGGGGTCCAGGTTGTGCTACTCTTCTCCATATTTACTGGGCCCTGGTCCCATCCTAACTGGAATATGGTTGCCAGGTTTAGAGCTTGGTGGTGCCTTCAGGTTTGAAACTATTAGACCCAGTCCATTAAGAAATTTGTCTGTTCACCAGAACCTTCCTGTTCTGAATGTGCTGATTAGGAGACATTCTCTGCTCTGTAATTGCCTTTGCCCTTCATTGGACTGATGGAGATCGGATGTTGGATGGGGTTTTTCTTGCCATTGCATGAGCGCAGAGAGACCCCTCATCTGCTCTGACCTCCGTACTGACCCAGTCCAATACAACTCTCCATAAATCCTTTCTTCGCTTTGTCATCAGTATTTCCTTCGAAGCATCAGTCTTACCGCCCCTCCATACTTTGTCAGAATACATGCTTAATGGACATGACTAATTCCAGGTAAATTACCTCTGGATCGAGGGACTGATGACCTTGCTGTTTAGTCCCATAACTCCCTATCAATCAACCAACTAATTATTCATCAGTTCCCATTTGTTGACTTCAGGAATCTCCCCAAGGAGTCAATTCCAGTTTGATGCCGTAGAGATAATTGTGGCTAGTGCTCCGTCGTTGACGTTCCTTACAGTGGTTTACATAGTGTCTAATGGATCAGTAAGTATCTAGCCAGTGACCCCCACATCTCATTCTGTCTAGAGCATCATGAATTGCGGGTAACCAGATGTTGGAGCTCATGGAAGTACTTAACCCTCGAGCGGGCGCACCTGTGTATAAAGTGCACCAACCGAAAGTAAAATGATTTTGTGTGGTTCCATGTTTGTATCACAACTGCAAACCCATACCTATATCTATTCCTTCAGTATTGCCTCAGGTAACACAGCGATAAATAGCATTGACATACATCCAAGTGAGCAGCAATAATATAAAATACAAAGTGAGCCCGGCGAGAAAAAATTTACAATCAGTTTAAAAAAATGACCCCATTTGCGAACTAGCAACATAATCCCACATTGAGGCAGTTGTCTATGAGATAATTGGTGATTGAATAAGCAGCTGACCAAGATCTGGTGCAACTGCACTGCTTAATACTTCGAATGTGTCATTACTGTCTCTTTAACACCTGTCCTTGGCGACAGAGTGTTATAGTGAAAATTTATTTAATTATCTTTTAATAAAACTAGTTTAGCTCATATTATGTAAGTTTTTCTCCTTGTTTTAATAAACTAACATTAAACTGTGATTTTGATCATACATGGCTTACCTTGGTATCAAAGGAAAAGCTATTCTTTTTATGTGTACAAAGTACACCATGCGCCTGCTTGTGTTATGCAAAACGGCACGCCTACTCGAGGGTTAAAGATAGCTGGCCATGGATGAGCCAGGATGATTAGTACACCTTCCACTCCAATTAATTGTAGTTCCTCTTATATAAGGAACCATTTATTAATTGTAATTTTCCTTTGGCTGGTTTCTCCTCCTTCAAAGCTTCGGCTCTTGATTGGAGACTAGTTCCTTTCAGACATGAAGAGAACTTGGGAGCATAAGAAATCACCTTTGCAGCACCTTCCTGAGTTGATACTAGAACTGCATCTATTCGATAACTGCTAGTATTAGTGTGACGTTCTCCCGTGCCATTCTTGTCATCCAGTGCTTGGACTGGAGATGATGTTAGTGCCTCCTTCAGTACAAGAAAAGATCTTTCTTGCACTTTGTTTCGGGAAAATTTGATGTCTTTTTGCAGTACTTCTCGTAAGGAACATGCCTTGGTACAGATTTCCTCTGTCAGTCACTGGTAGTATGAGCACATTCTGAGAACTTCTCACTTCATGAATGTGCCAAGGAGACCAAAAAATCTTATGATTGCTCTTATTTTCTCTGGATTGGGAGGGCTCCATTAGATGCTTTCAGCACACGAGCTAGTGATGCTAACCACTACCCCACACTGTAAGCAGCACAACTAATGGTAATATTAGTGCAAATTTTTCTAAAAGTTTGTCCTGCTGACATATTCAAGTTTATATGAAGATAGTAACTGTTCTCGAAAGAACAGATACTATTGATGACTGGGCAGCTTCTCTAGAGGAAATGATGATTAACTGAAACCCTCAGCTGCCGATAGGTGGTGTTGATATACCTCGATGGGGACAGCTGTAAATGTGTGCCCCGACTGGGACTCTAACCTGGGATCTCCTGCTTACATCTACGTATGTAGATTGTGGACAGTTGGGAATGTGGGTCTCACTGGAGGTGTGCAAGGGATAAGTCCATGCAGTCACACTATTCATCTGTGTCCTCAGTGGCTCAGATGGATAGAGCATCTGCCATGTAAGCAGATCCTGGGTTCGAGTCCCAGCCAGGGCTCACATTTTCAGCTGACGCCATTGAGGTATATCAACAACACCTGTCGGCAGCTGAGGGTTTCAATTACTTATCATATATCCAAGTTAAACTCATATTTAACACTCGTCTCATTTACAAACTTGCCTGCATTTTTTAACACTTCTTCCACATCAAAACAGTCATTGAACTGAGTACCAAATTATCATCAAAGTTTATTACCGTTCAGTTCATATAAGGCCAGTTCATTAATCTCAGGAAAACAGTGATTAGTCAGTAAGTATCATAGATTAGGTGAGAATTTCACAGAGGTGGTATAGGTACCAATAAGTTTTTCTAGTGATGTTAGGCACTAATTATTACAAAGGAAATGAATACGAAGAATGTGGTATGAAAAATGAAGAAGCAGCAGTAGATGATGATGATGATGATGATGATGATGATATGTGAGACATGAAACAACTATCAAGAGAAAAATTTGACCAATGAGTGAAAGACCTAAGCCAATGCAAGACAAGGAGTTAGTGCCACAAAAAACGTCCGTACACACACACACACACACACACACACACACACACAGCTGGTAACCATGCCTGATGGACTGATTCCTGTAAGGAGACGGGTCTGTAGGTTCCATATACAGTTTGGCAATGTGGCACCCAACTGCTGGCCACCACATGCTTACACAAAAGCGAAGCATGATCTGCGAGTGACAAGCAACACATGGCCGATCCACCTCCACAAGGCAAATGATTTCTTTATTTCCATCTAAGGGTCCACTTCTTGTACCATAAATTTGTCATAGCAGATCAGATGTCTGAACCAATGCTCAGAACTGACTTCCTCTTGACACTTGTGTCCACTGCCAGATTTACAAGCAACACATTGCAAAATCAATGGTGGGCTTATTCTCTCTCTCTCTCTCTCTCTCTCTCTCTCTCTGGCACACAGTATCACATCTTGCGCGATGAATGTCAACAATACCTGCACGACTTTGTCAAATCACTGGCCCAACTGCAACCACTGTGACAATATTACTTCAGCGCAATGTTAATCGTTATGCCTAGGGGTGAAAACGAAACCATATGATTAGCCAATAATGCAGTGTAGGATGAACGCACTACTACATATTGCCACCTGGTCTCTACTCTGATGCCACATTCTCATCCATCTGCTCCCATCGACTCCAACACAACAACTTGGCCAGAATGCTATACATCAGAGATACCTCCCATCGCAACATGCATGATGATGCTGCCTCCACATACAACCCAAGTTAGTTATGTGCATCCCATTCAGATTCCTTCCTCATTGACTCAGTGTTACGGTTACCACTACCCCAGGCCCTGCTGTTCGCCACAGTCCCTGACGGTTAGAGCCAGATAAGTTCCGTGTGGCCAAAATGGCCATTGATTGAATATGTAACTTCTGGTAGTTTATGCATTTCCTCTATCAAATTAGTACCAAAGGAAGATGGTAGTGTTAGGTCATGTTTAGATTACAGGGCCCCTCAGTGGTTGCACAGGCATTGGTAGCCACCCAATCACAGACATTCAAGACTTCACCCACTACCTCATGGGCATCTCAGTTTTCAGCATCTTACATTGCAGAAAGACATACCTGTAGATACTGATGAGTGGAGAGGACATTCAAAATATGGCCAAATAATGCCCTTTGGTTTATATAAATTTCTATACATGCTATTATGGACTCAAAAATGCAGCACAAACCTCAAAATGATTTATTCATAGTATCTTGTTCAAGCTCCTTTTTGACTGTATATATGGACTACATTCTAATTTTCTCCCCATCATGGGAAGAACATGAGCTGCATCTCAAGCAAGTTCTTGATGTGCTTATTGACAGACCCATTATTAACGACCAGTTTGGGGATTTTCTCCACCCGGGCACTGGGTGTTTGTGTTGTCCTCATCATCATCTGGGAAGTGGTGAGATTGGAACTGAAAAGATTGGGAACTTGTACAGGCGGTTATCATCATCATCATCATCATCATCATCATCATCATCATTAATGACGAAAAGTGTCGGCCTAAAGTAGTATTCCTCAACCACCTGATCAATGCTACTGGTACCCACCCTGCACCACAACAAACCAAATTCATTAAACAACTACCTTGACTGCAAAATTTTCATGAACTACGCCGTTTTATCAGCATGATTATCATCTGTTGTTGGCACCTCCATAAAGCTGTTGCCATTGAGGCATTGTTCACAGGAGTTCTAGCTGACAAGAACACGACTGGCACTCATGAGAGTGAGTGGAATGCAACACACCTTTGACAAAATAAAAGACTGTCTCCCAAATGGCCATGACTTGAGTGCGTCCCCTACCTAATGCCCAATTGACAATTACGTTGGATGTGATCGACTTTGCATCAGAGTAGTTCTGTCACAAGAAGTAGCGGAGGTACAACAGCCACTTCACTCTTTTTCTTCTTCTCCTTCTTCTTCTTCTTCTTCTTCTCCTTCTTCTTGTAAACTAATGAATATTCTCAATGCAAGTGGTTCACTTACGATCGTGAACTATTGGTAGAATGTTAGGCAGTCTGCCAGTCTGATGATGATGTGGACAGATCCTTCATCATTTACACAGACAACTGATCTTTGGCAGCCTAGTCTGAAAGAGTTCATCACGTACACTATATAGCATAATTAATAACTGATGTTGAACATTGCCACGAAGCGGACAATGTCATCTTAGACTAGTTATCAAGTGTAAACGCTCTCTCCATACATACTGCCTACGACAAATTACCAGAGACATAGTCACAAGACCAATAAATTATGGACCTCCTTCAAGATTCTACAAACTGCTTAGGCATAGAACATTGTCCCACCCATGGATCCACTAAGCAAGTATTGTGTGATGTTTCATGAAATCGACTTCAGCCTCACATGCTGACATCAGTGAGGAAGGTCATATTTGACCAATGCCAGTCTTATCACACCCCATCATAAACTTGTCGACACATTTCATCACAGACCTGTTTGTATGGCCTAACATCAAAAAGGATTGCTGAGACTGGACATGTAAATGTGTGGCTTGCAAGTGTAGCAAATTGGGTAGTCACTCAGTCACCTCTCAATTGTTTCTAGACTCTGAAAGGTCAAGTTCAACATGCCCACCTCAACCAGGAAGGGCCTCTTCCCAAGTCTGAAAGCTATCGTTAAATGCTCGCCATCATCAACCACATGATGCATTGGATGGAAGCCATTCCCCTCAATGACATTGCAATAGAGACAACAGCAAGAGCATTTGGTGACAGCTGGATATCATGTTTTGGCTGTCAGTTCTCTTTTAAAACAACTGGCCAAGAACAGCAGTTGAAGAATCAGTCCTATTTAACAAACTATGCCCTTCCGTTCAGGATATTGATTCCACAGCAGCACAGCACAGTTCTCCAAAATTCTTCATCCACAATGCACTAGCAGACTTAAGCTACATCATGCTCCAGGATGACAGTATCTGCCCCATACTACAGCCACCTTACACTGACCCTCATAGTCATCAGACAGGGCACTAACGCTTTTGACATGTTGCTCCATGGTAAGCCTACTACTCTGGTTGTCAACCACTTAAAACCAGACTGGACCTTATGCAGCACACCCATACCAACAATGTACAAACACCTCTGAACAATGCAGTCCCTCTGGCCCCTTACAGCCCAATCAAACGATGGCTGGCTTGACTGCCAATAACTCCCGGGTTGTAACATTATTTAGAAAAGTTTTTGCATTCTTTATAAAAGTTTTGTGTTTTTGTTTGTTAATGAATATGAAATGCGTAATGTTAGTGTCATAAAAATTTACTGTTTGATGTGTTGTTGAGCAAATGACTTAATCTGCATAATGAAATCAATCCCTCTGAAATTTACCCAATCTTGTGAGCGCTGAGTTCTATGGCCCTGTGCAATAAACTGATAAAATTCCCTATGCAAATAAACAATGAAATAAATTTTCATTAGCTCTAGAGTCGCAACGGATCTAATCTCGGTGTCCTGTTCTCTCCACAGTAGGCATAGAAAATATTCAATCTTG
The DNA here is from genome assembly GCF_021461395.2 of Schistocerca americana. Taxonomy (NCBI): domain Eukaryota; kingdom Metazoa; phylum Arthropoda; class Insecta; order Orthoptera; family Acrididae; genus Schistocerca; species Schistocerca americana. The sequence continues at coordinate 330,256,257 of NC_060121.1, read as the reverse complement.
GCACAGCGAAGTGCAATTCCAGCCGTAAAATAGCTTCATACAAATAATATCAGTAGATTGGTTGTAAAATGAATAACCTTGAAAATGTTCAGTGAAAATACTGGATATTGGCTCAGCACTGTGCAATGATGCCTGCATTGAAGCTGTTATAAACTTTAATACTTTTCTGATTCTGTCACATTAATATTTTTGTGACTGATTGAAAAATGATTTCTTTAAAATAAATAAATACTCATTGGGCTCAAATAAACACGACATGGAAGAGGATGAGGTACTGATAAGGGGATGTCCTAAGACCAAATGCTTCAGTTTGAAAATTGTATTCAAAATAAAGTTCCTTCTTCACAAAATCTGATACAAAACATTTTACATTAACTACAAAATCAGTGAACTTCTCGACGTTTCTACAATTCTCACTTACTGCCATAATTAAAAACACTTGGATTGTTACATGACAAAAAGTCCGACATCGTTTGACAATAGATTCTGAAATTTAACTTTTCTGTATTAGGATTACAAAACACACAAAATATTACAAATTGGGTAAACCTAATCAATCTGTACTTTAAATCTGATGGAAAATACTTGGTTCCTACATTCAGGAGTCAGCACTGCAAAAATTAGCAAAGTCCACATTGTGTTGCTACATACTTAAAACTAAGTCATTCTTGTTACAGCCCACCCTCCACCTCCTCATCTCAAAAATATCACCCGTATGCTGCAGAACAGAAACGACGTCATCAACATGTGTACAACAAGAAAGGGTCCAACAGCACCCTGCTTCCCAGTCGGCCGTGGTGTGGTTGGTCATGCACAAGATGTAAAGATGATAGCAGCAGCAATAGTCCTGATATTTCTTACACCAATACTCCACAAACATGGGGAGGGGGGGTGCGATGTGTAAGTCCCTGTAGGGACTTCACCAGTGGCTGCAGCTGCAGCAGAGGAAAATCTTTATCAGCAACAGCAGCCTGGCGTGAAATATTTGTGGAACTATGATACAGTGTGTTTTATGCCTACCGTGAACTTAGATGTGTGTTCATCCTGTGCGGATTACAGAGTAAATTGCATTTTTGTGTAGCTGTGTCATTGCTATGTATTACCTTTATCCCCTACCAGAGTGAAACTACAGCTCCAATGCTTGCCTTCCCCGGCCCCTAATAATTCAGTGTATATAGAACAATATGAAGTTTAACTGAGTAAAGTGAGTACTTAATTGCTGGTGTTGGACAATGGAAGAATTGTGGTATGTGACTGAATTGTTAATAAATACAAAGCTAAGTGTTGTTGACACTCTATATGTGAGTGACGTTCTCATACCTCCACAACTGTTGTTTAGGCCTAAGCACTTTATTTGTAATGCACCATGAGCAAGGTTCAGGTTCATGTTTATCTGCCAAAGAACAGTTTGCTTTTGTACAGCTGAGGATGCGAAACCATCAATCGTATTTGGATATCGTTACAGGAATTTACGAACTGTTTCTCAATTCTTGATGGGGAAAGCAATAAAATACCACAAAAATGAAGCCTTGCCAGAGCTAAACAAGAATAATTACCTCATTGGCATATTTTTTGTCGTAGCTAAAGTCACTGACTGTGTGAATCAAAGTGCTATATGACAGAATAAACTGTTATGGCATGAACAAGAATAAATATCATAAACAGGAGGTCTCTTTTTACAAAACTCTTATCACAGATATTAAAGTAACCTCAGAATCGAAAACAATGTGGGGTCCCAGAAGGATTGATATTGAGTCTGCTCAGTCTTAACCTAAGTAAATGATTGTCAAATGACATTAAAAGACAATTCAAAAATGCCTGGCGCCATGTGCCAGCTACCAGCCAAAGAGCCTCACTCAGGCCAAACACCATGTGCCTATGTGGCCAGGTTGTGATACAGCCACCACTATGCATGTGGCAGTCAATGTATCAAGACCCTTTCTCTCATGAATGGGTAGAGGTATCGGGTTGAATTATGCCAATTACTAAAGTATACAGTCCCTTGGTGGTGTAAGAAATTTAAGTTTCTGTGTTGATGCAGTCAAAAGGCATGGCCATTTACATAAAATATTTTGATAATCGCGAACTCACCCATCAAATCCTAAAGACAATCTATCTATATACATAATTGTATGGAACCCTCAGAGCAAGAATCCTACTCCTACTTGCCTGTGTGTGTGGTTTTTTTCAACCCCTAATGGTTTTTGTTGCTGTTAATATGGATCAGTTTCCGCTGTATTATGGTTCATTCAATCGCAATACAAAAAAAGAAATAAATTTCATGTAGACTTTGCCTCTTTGTCTAGGATTCAGAGTGCAGCTATGTATACTGGTGCAACTGTATTCAACAAACTCCCATCTGACATGAATCAAGAAATAGGATATCCTAACAGGTTAAGAAGGAATTTTATAACATATCTTACAAGCCACTCTTCCTACAATGATCTAAATATCTTGGAGCCAAGCACTGAAAAGCTCTGTTAAGTGCAAGGCAAGTAGCAATGTTCGTGAAGCTGAATGACAAGTAGCAGTTCTCTCAAACAGCACTCAGTAATTAACAGATTTAAGTATCTATTTTTCTTTGAGAAATACCAATTTAATAAGTAAGCATTAAGCTGCCAGTACACAATAATTAAGGAGGCAGCAGTTATTTCGAGGTAGCATCTCTGTTACTAATTTACTTGATTAAATTTAACTAACATAACATGAATAATATTAAGCAGTAAAGTAATAGGTTATTGTTACTAGAGTATGCAAATAAAACTTCTGTTACTTATCTTTTGTTAAAAGTTTATCTTGGATCATTCCAAATTCCGAAAGATTCTCATTCTTTATGTGATCTACTGAGCATGATAAATGAATAAACATTCACTCTGTTCACACTATTGACACCCTCTAACTCCCACTTACGAGGGCTATTCATAAATTAACCCATAGCTTCATAGCACTAGCATGTTCGGAAATGAGACTTTGAAGGTCATGTTGTGCCACTCAACTCTCGGTTTCATTCATCATTGTGTAAACAGGAAGCAATTGAAATGCTTGGTGTTGTTACGTCTCCCGCTAGTTGGGAGGTACATTCCATCATTCACATTCTGCAGATAGGTGGATCAATGCCACTGAGACTCCTCTGTGATTGTGTCCAATGTATGATGATGAGGTTATGAATAATCTGTTGACGGAGTGGTTTAGAAAATTCAAGGCTGGTCACTCAGATTTGCATGATGAAAGCAGTCAGGAAGACATTCAAAGGTGATAGCTGAACTTAGCAATGTGTTGATAAAATTGTGCATGTGAATGTTGACTCACAATTTGCAAACTTTCAGATGGTGTGCCTCACATTTCAAGCACAACCTTCTCTACCATTGTCACAGATAGGTTAGCTTACTATGAGTTTCGTGAATGGTGAGTACCAAAATGCCTGTTGTTGTTGTTGTGGTCTTCAGTCCTGAGACTGGTTTGATGCAGCTCTCTATGCTAATCTATCCTGTGCGAACTTCTTCATCTCTGAATAACTACTGCAACCTACATCCTTCTACATCTGTTTAGTGTATTCATCTCTTGGTCTCCCTCTACGATTTTTACCCTCCACACTGCCCTCCATACTAAATTGGTGATCCCTTGTTGCCTCAGAAGATATCCTACCAACCATTCCCTTCTTCTAGTCAAGTTGTGCCACAAATTTCTCTTCACCCCAGTTCTACCATATTCAATACCTCCTCATTAGTTATGTGATCTACCCATCTAATCTTCAGCATTCTTCTGTAGCACCACATATCGAAAGCTTCTATTCTCTTCTTGTCCAAACTATTTATCGTCCATGTTTCACTTCCATGCATGGCTACACTCCATACAAATACTTTCAGAAACAACTTCCTGACACTTAAATCTATACTCGATGTTAACAAATTTCTCTTCTTCAGAAATGCTTTCCTTGCCATTGCCAGTCTACATTTTATATCCTCTCTACTTCGACCATCATCAGTTATTTTGCTCCCAAAATAGCAAAACTCCTTTACTACTTTAAGTGTCTCTTTCCCTAATCTAATTCCCTCAGCATCACCTGATGAAAAAATTCCCTCAGTGTTATCATTAAGAGGGGGAGGAATTTCTGAACAGATCATGACTGGGTGTGAGACATGGTTGTAGCATGTGACCTTTGAAACTAAGGAACAGTCCAAACAGTGCACGCACTCTCATTCTCCCAATAAGTTCAAAACATTCAAGCAAACACTGTCAAATATCTACATTGTTTTGGGCTTTGCAAAGAAATTTGGCAACAGATTTCATGAGATTAATGTGTGAGAATAGTTTGACATCACAGTTTACTGTGAGGCACTTACAAACTCCAAAGGTCAATCCAAAACAAATAGCGCATGATGATTACTGAACGAATCATTCTCCTCCATGACCATGCATGATCCCATACTGTAAATGAAAGGAAGGAAAAACTCTGAATTTTTGGCTTGGAGATTTTTCAATATCCTGTAGACTGTACTGGGTACCAAGTGATTCCATCTCTTGGTTTCAACAAATGTGTGGCTGGAAAATATTTTGAATCTGAAGAAAAGATTTTGGTAGCCATAGATGAGTACTAGTATTTCCTAAAATTATACTTCATGGATGAAATATAATCACTGAAAATGATGGATGATGTGCACTGACTATGCCACACTAAGAAATTCTGTTATAGTCATTGTGTGGAGGGTCAGGATTAATTGGTTTTGTAAGCCTCCCCCATTATTGGTCATTATATAGTTGTTCTGATTAGTTTGCTTTCTGAATTTTTGGCATTGGACTTTATAATTCATGCAACACTGGAAGACAGATATCACGTACCATACACACATCACAGTTTTAAAGTGCTTAGTGACATGTGCCCTGTCAAAACTCCTACTGCTTGTATGTGTCATTCTCCACCAAAACAATAAAAATGACGCAAAAGGTTTACTGAAATTATACACAATTTAAATGAAAACTAAATTTGTTGTGTTTAAACATAAAAAAATCTCTATATTGCCTAATCAGCATGACTCCACAATTCCACTCACAAGATTTCACAGCTCCCCGTGAGTTGGCCATTGCTCTTATGTTCAATACAGTCACGGTAATATGTTAAATATCCTGTCAGCAATATGAAATCTATCTTAACCATTGAGCAGGTGCTGTGATTTTTGTAACATGAGTGGGCAGGCATCGTACTTTATATACATGTAAAAGATAGGTGTCTTTAAGTTACCAAGGTAAATATTTATGAGAAAAATCGCAGATTAATCTTAGTTTAACAGTGATGAAATAAACTTATATTATACAGGCTAAATCACTGTTTAATTAAATAATAATAAAATAAACTTTCATTGTATCACTCTGTTGCCATGTAAAAGTGTCACCGGACAGTAGTGATCCACTCAGAGCAATTCGATTACTATCTATCTTGTAGCCCTGTAGGCAACTGCCTTATTAGGGGATTGGACTGCTAGCTCAACATCTGGATGATTTTTTTTACATGGATCTTAAATTTTTTCTCGCCTGGCTTGCTGTTTATTTTATATTATTGCTGCTCACTTGAGCATATAACACCACAGCTTACCTCTGTGTTAGTTGAAGCAATAATGAAGGAATAGAAGTCCGCTCACTATTGTAAAACAACAATGGAATGGTATGGAACAATGTTATTTAGGGTCGGAGTCCTGTATACATAGGCATGTCTATTCAAGTTTAATCCATACTCTGATATGTTGTCGCACAAACCCTTGATCTACCCTTCTGGCTTGCTCAGACCAGACTGACTCATTCAAGCATGCCAGAATTGGCTGGTGACAAAACCACACCTCTCTTGTAATACAGGGCATCACCATGCCTGACAGAGATAAGTAAGAGCAGATTTTAAACCTTTCTGCTTATGCAGATCATGCAACCTTTACTTATTCTCCCCTCACCTCCACTAATTAATTCCAAAATATGAGAATCCCAATTGTCTTGGCCTCAGTATACCTTCCTTACGAAGACAGTTCTCCACCTCCCATGGAGGTGAGGAGACTGGTTGAGACTTGCCATCGGCAAGGTGACCAACTGCTGGTGGGGTGCGACGCCAAGGCCCACAACCTAGTGTGGGGCAGCAAGGACACCAACAGTAGAGGTGAGTACCTTCTTGAATTCCTCATGACTTAGAGGTCCTGAATAGGGGCATTGAACCTACATTCAGGAATAGCAGAAGGGAAGAAGTAATTGACATAACATTTGGTTCCATGATGATGGGTAGCTATGTCAAACAATGGCATGTGGTGTTGGAGCCATCCTCATCGGACCACATGTACATTAAATTCAAGGTTGAAATGGGAATCAGAGAGACCATGACTTATAGAAATCCCAGGAAAACAGAGTGGGTGATATATAGAAGGGACCTTGACGTAGGCTTATCGGAAACTAAAACCACGATAAGGAAGCCAGTAGAATTTGAGGAAGTAGCAGAGGCTGTTACCTCAGCCATAGTGACCTCATATCAGGACAAATGTACAATCACCAGGAAGTGCACAAATAGGAGTGTTCCTGGGTGGAATAACAAATTGGAAACACAAAGAAAACAGGTATGGAGACTGTTTAATATTGCGAGACGTAAAGGACAAAGGTCTAAATATCGTGAGACCCTTGTCAGTTACAATCTTGCAATAAGACAAGCAAAGGAAGCATCCTGGAAGGCTTTCTGTGAGGAAATGGAGGGCACGGCTGCACAAGCCAGACTTCACAAGATTCTCACTAGAGTACTAACTAATCCAGGAGGTACATTGAGGAAGGAGGATGGGGAATATACAACGACAGCACATGAGATGCTGAAATTGCTTCTCAAAACTCACTTTCCTCAATATGCTCTGCCAGATAACACAGACCAGTATGTGGCCCCAGAGAGACAACGGTTCTCAGACACTCAAAGAAAGGACTGGGAATCGGCAAAGGAGTGTGTGAACTTCAACAAAATCCAGTGGGCGGTGGGAACATTCCAGCCATTCAAGTCACCTGACCCAGATGGAATTTTTCGAGCTCTCCTGCAACAGACAGGAGGAAAGCTTATAAGAATCCTATGCAGGCTACTTAGGGTTAGCTTAGCAGCAGGAATCATTCCCAATGTTTGGAGGGCAGTGAAGGTTGTCTTCATTCCAAAGCCAGGGAGAATTGATCATACCAAGGCCAAGGATATGAGACCAATCAGTCTGTCCTCCTCCATTCTCAAAACATTGGAAAAACTGGTTAATGTATACGTTGGGGAGAGGAGGCTATGTAGGGTCCCTCTACACCTGAACCAACACACATACCAACCAGGTAAATCATGTGAAACAGCTCTCCACCAATTTGTCGGGAAGGTGGAAAAAGCACTTCACTTCCAAGAAATAGCCCTCTGCATCTTCCTGGATATTGATGGGGCCTTTAGTAACATGACCTTCGATTCCATGGTAAGGGCAGCAGAGGTGCATGATCTGGGGACCACTATATGTAGGTGGACCAGAGCCATGCTTAGTGGAAGGAAGGCAGAGGCTACCATGATGAATGAAAAGATGGTTATTAAGACCACTAGAGACTGCCCACAAGGAGGAGTTTTGTCTCCTCTATTGTGGAATCTAGTGGTGAATGAACTCATTGAGGAACTAAATTCCAAACAATGCTTCTGCCAAGGATAAGCAGATGATCTTGTCATAGCAATACTTGGCAAATTCACTGACACAGTCAGGAATATGGCACAAGGAGGGTTGGACATTGTGAAAAAATGGTGCATGAAACAGGATCTGAGTGTTAATCCTAAGAAGACTGTTGTGGTGCCATTTACGAAGAGACATATTCAGCATGCAAGTTGGAATCTAAAGCTCTTCGATGAAACTCTACATGTGAAGGGGACAGTGAAATATCTAGGGGTAACCTTGGATGAGAAGCTAACTTGGACCCCTCATATTAAGAGTATCTACTCCAAGGCAAAAAGCACTTTAGGGCTTGTGGCAAAAACTGGGGCCTAAGCCCCAGGGGTATGCACTGGATATACACCACAGTGGTTAAATCTAGGATTTCCTATGGGGCCATAGTGTGGTGAAAGAAGGTAGAACAGCGGGTTGCTGCTAAAGAGCTTGCTAAGGTGCAGAGATTGGCCTGCTTAGCCATAATGGGTGGAATTAGTAGCACACCAACCGCTAGAATGGAAGCCATGCTGGATATGCCTCCACTCCACTTTTGGGTTAAGATGGAGGCTGCAGCTGGGGCATACAGACTTAAAACTGGCCAAAACTGGGTCTCATTCAGATATCCAGAATCACACACTAACATAGTGAGTGAGGTAAATATAGGTATGGCTGGGGAAATGCCTGCTGACTATATAACAACTCCGAACTGCTTCGACAAGCCTTACAACATAATAATTGGAAGTAGGGAGAAGTGGGAGAAAACAGTTTGATACCGTGCGGGGGACATCGTTTGGTTCACCGATGGGTTGAAAACAGATCAAGGTGTTGGTGCAGGGTTGTACGGGCATCAGCCAATACTGGAGAGCAGCATCTCTCTAGGGAAACTGGCCTCTGTGTTCCAAGCCAAAATTACTGCAATCAGGGCATGTGTGGAGGAGAATATGAGTAGGTGCTACAATGACCGTAGCATCTACATCTGTTCAGATTGCCAGGCAGCCCTGAAATCATTGGCAGCTCCTGCAACAAGATCCAAGACTGTTGCAGATTGCCACAGGGCTCTGGTGGAGCTAGGGGGAAGCAATAGGGTGTACCTAGTGTGGGTCCCTGGCCGCTCAGGGACCTGTGGCAATGATCAAGCCGATAGATTGGCTAGGATGGGGGCAACAACTCCATTTATTGGACGGGAACCTGTCTTGACAATCACCAAGGTTATGATCAAATCAGAACTACGGAACTGGCTTTGAAACAGCATGTAGGATATTGGACCAAGGTCCATAAACAAAAACATGGTAATGCCCATGCCATGTTTTAAAAGAAGCTCTGTAATCCTGGGATTGAACAGGAAAGAGATGAAACTCATGACTGGACTGATGACTGGCCATGGGAACTTCAAAAAACACCTACACACAATGGGTATAATGATAGAGGACCCTAAACGTAGGATCTGTGATGAGGGTGAAGAAACTGCATCACACCTAATCTTTGAATGCATGGCATTGGAGAGTAAAAGATACAGAATCTTCGGGACAACTAGACCTGAAGAAATTGTGTCTAACAAAAAACTGGTAGAGGGTCTCCTTACACTATTTAAGGGCACTGGCTGGCTTTACTAGATGTACAGGGAGCGATACCGCACAATAAACCTAGTTTCGGTGCGGGCAGTGGTGGGTTAGACCTAAGCTGTTTTAGCTCTCCTGTTAAATCAATCAATCAATCAATCACTATTGTAAAACAACAATGGATTGGTATGGAACAATGTTATTTAGGATCGGAATCCTGTATACATAGACATGCCCGCTCAAGTTTTAATCCATACTCTGATATGTTGTCGCACAAACCCTTGATCTACCCTTCTGACTTGCTCAGACCAGACTGACTCATTCAACCATGCCAGAATTGGCTGGTGACAAAACCACGCCTCTCTTGTAATAATCGCCAAGCCATCTGTGTGTTCCGGACTGAAGAGATAAGTAAGAGCAGATTTTAAACCATTCTGCTTGTGCAGATCATGCAACCTTTACTTATTCCCCCCTCACCTCCACTAATTAATTCCAAAATATGAGAATCCCCAGGTGAGCAATGAAAAAATTAGTTACAAGGATTGAAAAGGCCCCAAATTCTGAAAGAATCCCCAGTACATTCCAGTAAAATAAAACTGCAGTAGTGCCCTTTTAACTCAGATCACACCTTAGAAAATCTTAATATGGCCATTTTGGCATGTGTGCACACATTTATTCATCCATCCCTAACAAAAAAAGATTTGACAATGTTTTGTTTCTACAATTGTTTCATATGTCACATTAATTATTCAAAATCAGATTTCAAAACTTTACAATTTTGCATCAGTCCAATAAAGTTATGAATCTCTTTCCACTCATATCAAAAAAGTGAAAAGCTCGAACACATCTTTTAATAATTTAGAAAATCTAAAATTTCATGAAAATTTTTCACATTAATTACACAAGGTTGCCTAGAATCATGTATTTGTTTACAATACTAAGGCATTATTCTGTTGCCTCAAAGGCAACCTTATTTTTATGTGACATCTTGTAAATTTGAATCAGTGTGTGTGAAAGAACTTGCACTTTGCAAAATTACAGTCTGCTGAAAAAGAAAAACACTCAACATTTCATGCATCTTTGTAGCACATTTTTTATATACATATGAAATTAATGCACAAGGAGTTAGCACAGTTTAGCATAGCGGGCTGCATATACACACAGCACTCAACAGCTGTGATGCATCACCAGCTCACTCTCCCTGCGTGCCACTTCAATAACACAAAAATTGAGCAGGTCGCAAGGGTCTAGCCCACCACCTGCTCTGCCCACCTAATTGGTGGTGGAGGTTGTCAACAGCATCTGGTGAGGAAGAGCTAGGCTGCTTGCCAAAATCTCTCTGCTCTATTGGCTGAAGTCTAGGACACTTGCCAGCAGCCACTCTGATATGTGCTGTGCCAGTGTAATGCAGCTGTCTTCTCTTGATAGCACACAACATGAAACAGAAAGCAACATGCTGTGTGTGCTATCAGTTCTCACTAGTGTTTTCAATACAGCCACTTGCACTTACTGCGCAACATGTGATGTATCACAAATGCCATGCTGACACATACTACATACACTGCGCTCTGACGTGACAGTTGATTAAGACTGCTACATATTTTACTATGTCCATAGCAGACTGTTTTAAACACAACTATACAGGATGTCCCTCCTGTGATTCTACATGTCATATCAGAGTACTGATGATTAATTTTGGTCAGACACTGAGTCTTGATTGCGCACTCTGCATCTCAAGAGACATGTGAGCGCACATCTGACGAATATCTGGTGGCTGTGGCAACACACTAAGGTTGTATGGCTGAGCAGAACAATGAGGCTAGTTGCCCACATGTTCTTCTTTTAGATTTGAATGCTCCAGACATGGTGTCAGTTCCACTCGAAGATGCTCACAACAAATAGATTTATACTGTTCACATTTGCACACAAACAGTGCAAACTATTATAAATACATAAGATCATGATTAGTCATGTTAGATAGGGAGGAAAGGCAATTCTATTGATATGCAAATATGCTCTGGTGATAATTTGTGTGTCAGATGTTATAGTGCTGAGGTTTGTTTAACTAAAATCCAGTAATCTATTAATAATCTCTACAATATTTGTTACACAAAAGAGATTGAACTTTCCGTTTTTAGTGCTCATCAATGTGCATTGATAGAAGTATTCACATGTTTCATAACATAATCATTTAACCTGTGGGAAACATATTAACTGAGCTGGTGATAAAACCAGCGTAGCATTTCATCCAAGGCAGCTACACTAATAGCAAGGCAGTATGTGTTAGCAGGCATGATTACATACCACCTACAACATTTAGATTGTGAGATTTACAGCTTTGACACCTTAATTAACTGTTTCTAAATGTTCACAGTTTTACCCATAATTGCCCCCCTGTGAGCCCGGGGGTTAGATTACGCGCTAGGTATTCCTGCCTGTCATAAGAGGCGACTAAAAGGAGTCTCACACCTTTCGGCCTTTGTTTGATGGTCCCCTGTAGGGTTTGACCTCCACTTTTAAAAATTTTCCCAAAGTACGAGCCAATTGGGGAAGAGCGCCTTCCATGGTGCATTGTGTCCATTGTGCATTGAGATCTTTAGCCCACTTTCTCATTGTGGCATTACAGTCCCGCTCGTCCTCCATCTCTTGGGTGAGGACACCTTCCTGGGTGCGTTTTCCTCCACCCACTATACAATATCGTTTTCTGTGCCGACGATGACCAAGAAATTCTTTGCACTCATATCCAGCACAGTAGCGTCATTGTGGTGGGACCGCCATGTACCCTGTTGGTTGTAACCCCATGACTACACACAGATCGCTCTGCTGATGCCTGCGCTGTTAACTTCCCACGTATGCCAAGGAGTAGATGCCCGTCACTCGAGGCATCAGGACTCCTGGCAATGGCCATCCTGCCAGGTGGCCTTTACTGTGGCTGGGTGGCGCCCACGGGGAAGGCACCTGGTCGGAGTGGGTGGCAACAGGGCGGATCACGCGCAATGAAGTGTATCACGTCATCACTTTCTGGCGATCAAACGCCAGCAGTCTCTAAGCGTTCCAAGTCTCAGTACAATGCAAGGAAGTATGATCCTAAATCATTCCCCTCCCTGGCCACACATTGGGAGGAACGCCAGGCTAAGGATTGCAGCAAACCTTATTCGCCTTGGTATCTTGTATGTACATGAGCTGATGGGGACTCCTTTGTTCGATGTAGGCTCAGTTTTTTGAAGAGCATTCAGAGGACAAGTTTGGGGAGGTGGAGGGCTTGTCCAAAATGAGGACAGGATCAGTCTTGATAAAAACGGCATCCTCTTCCCAGTCAAAGGCATTACTTGCTTGTGAAAAGCTGGTGGATGTTTCTGTTACCATCACACCTCATAAGAGCTTAAATACGGTTGAGGGTATTAAATTCCACAGGGACCTTCTTTTGCAGTCTGGCGACGAGCTGCACACCAACTTAGAGCAACGAGGTGTTCATTTCGTCCGGCGCATCCATTGGGGTCTGAGGGATATTCAGGTGGCCACTGGTGCCTTCGTCTTGGCCTGCGTGGTAGTGACCACTTCCCCATCTTGCTGTCACTCCCCCAGCACCATGCGCACATTACCTGAGAAGCCCTACCCCAATGCAGTGCTTTAAATGTTGGAAGTTTGGCCAAATGATTCCCGTTGTACTTCGGGCATCACATGTCGAGATTGCAGACATCCATCCCATCTCAATATTCCATGTGCCCCACCTCCCACCTGTGTCAACTGTGGACAGCATCATTTCCCTTATTCACCAGACTGCAGGATTTCACAGTGAGAAAGGAAAATCATGGGATACAAGACCCTGGACTGACTGACCTACACTAAGGCTAAGAGAAAATTAGAGCACTTACATCCTGTGGCTATGACCTTGCCTTATGCCACTGATACGAGAACAGTTGTAGCCCAATCAGTTTCACGGGTTCCAGTCAGCTCTGAGCCGGAAGACTACACTTACTATTTACTAAGATGGTATCTGCTCTTTCGGACATGTCCAAAAGAACAGATACCATCGGTGACCATGTAGCTCGTTAGAATGAAATTACAATGAAATGAACACCCTTAGCTGCTTACAGGCGTTGACATACATCAATGGGGACAGACTGCAGTTAGTCCCTTGATGATGGGGGGCACTTCCTTCCCTGTGGCTCCCACACAACCTACCTTGGGAGCACTGCCCCCTCAAACCATTGGGGACACCAATCCCCATTTCTCAGCTGTAGAAGCATACATCTTCTTCAGCTCCTCTCACTAGGTAAGGGTCCCTTGGGTCACTCCCTTTCCAGGTTTCTGCTAGTGGGAAAGATGACACCCGCCAGTGGATGAAGTGCCCAAAAGCACCTGGTTGTAGGGCTTCATGATCATCCTCTGTCCCGGAGACAGAATCAGTGAAGCCTTCCAAGGCAGAGAAACCCAAGGACCAGCGAGAGAAATCCAGAAAGAAGACCCTGAAAACAAAAGGAATTGCAGTGGCACCCACACCAATGCTACCTACAAGCTCTGTGCCTGAGGATGAGGTGAAGATTCTGGCGTCCGCTGAGGACCTAGATATCACCAGACCCTCAGACAATGGAATATAGCCTGTTCAGGAAAAAGTCGTTGGCAGCAGGTGGCCCTGAGGTGTAGACTGCCTCATTGAGTGTTTCGTGCCTTCCCAGTCTCACGATCATGTCAGCCTCCAGTAGTTTTTTCCACCATCTGCCTGAGCTATGGCAACTGTTAAGCTTTACACCTGATTTCTGCATTGCCCTCCAGAAAATGTGGTCCCCAGCAATGTGGACCCCTGCCCCTCGTGGCTACAGGGGATATTACAAGAACCATAGTAAATATAATAGAGTCAGGTGGAGTTTGCCCCTACACACTCCTCTTGAAGTTGTGGCTGTCAGGATAAGGGCAACACAGGAAATAACTGTCAGCAACATATATCTCCCTCCAGATGGTGCGGTACCCCTGAACACATTGGCTACACTAATTGTTCAACTCCCTAAATGTTTCCTACTTTTGGGAGATTTTAACGCCCATAATCCCTTGTGGGGTAGCACCATGCTTACTGACCATGACAGAGGTGTTGAAAATTTACTGTCCCATCTCAACCTGTGCCCCTTAAAAACTAGGGCCACCACACATTTTAGTGTGGCTCATGGTAGTTACTTGGCCATATTTATCAATTTGCAGCCCAGGACTTCTCCCATCTACCCACTGGGGAGCACATGACGACCTGCGTGGTAGTGACCACTTCCCCATCTTGCTGTCACTCCCCTGGCACCATGCACATGGACACCTAAGCAGATGGACTTTAAACAATGCATACTGGGTAGCCTTCACCTGTGCTGTCAGTGTTGTGATTAAGCAGGACACATGGTGCCATCAATGTTGTGATTGAGCAGGACACTACATCGATCGTTTCTGCAGTGGAAAATGCAATCCCTCGTTCTCTAGGGTGCCCCTGACGAAAGACAGTCTCTTGGTGGTCAAAGGACATCACTGAAACAATTAAAGAGTGTTGGCAATCTCTACAGTGACATAAGTGGCACCCTTCTCTAGAGCACCTAATAGCCTTTAAGTGGTTCTGTGCCTGCATTCGCCTGCTCATAGAAACGACGGAAACAGTAGTGTTGGGAGAGGTACATGTCGACCATTGGGTGCCACACTTCACCTTCCCAAGTCTGGATGAAGATCAGATGTACCAGACTGCAACATGTGTCCCTGGCATTAACATCAATGGTGTCCTCTCTATTGACGCAGACGTGATTGCTGAGCACTTTGCTGAGCACTATGCTCGAGCCTCTGCATCGGAGAACTAGCACCCTCAAATGGCGGATGGAAAGGAAAGTCCTCTCATTCACTACATGCCACAGTAAACCCCATAATGCCCCATTTACAGAGTGGGAGCTCCTCAGTGCCCTTGCACATTGCCCCGACACAGCTCCTGGGCTGGACTGGATTCACAGTCAGATGATTAAACATCTCTTGTGTGACTACAAGCAACATCTCCTCATCATCTTCAACCAGATCTGGTGCAATGGCATCTTTCCATCATAGTGGCAGGCATCATTCCGGTGCTAAAACCTGGTAAAAATCTGCTTGATGTGGATAGCTATCGGTCCATCTCCCTCACCAACGTTCTCTGTAAGCTGCTGGAAAGTATGGTGTGTCGGCAGTTGGGTTGGGTCCTGGAGTCACATGGCCTACTGGCTCCATGCCAGGGCAGCTTTCACCAGGGTCACTCTACCACAGATAATCTTGTGTCCTTCGAGCCTGCCATCCAGACAGCCTTTTCCAGATGCCAACATCTAGTTGCCATTTTTTTCGACTTACGTAAAGCATACGACACGACCTGTTGACATCATATTCTTGCCACATGGTATGAGTGGGTCTCCAGGGACCACTCCCGATTTTTATCCAAAACTTCCTGCTGCTTTGTACTTTCTGTGTCCAAGTTGGTGCCTCCCATAGTTCCCCCCATATTCAGAAGAATGGCATTCTGCAGGGCTTGGTATTGAGTATATCTCTAGTTTTAGTGGCTATTAATGACATAGCAGCAGCTGTAGGGCCTTCGGTATCCCCTTCTCTGTATGTAGATGATTTCTGCATTTTGCATTGCTCCTCCAGCACTTGTGTTGCTGAGCGGCACCTACAGGGAGCCATTCACAAGGCGCCGTCATGGCTGCAGCCCATGGCTTCCAGTTTTCTGTCGCAAAGTCGTGTGTCATGCACTTCAGACGGCGTTGTACCGTTCATCTGGAACCAGAACTTTATCTTAATGATGATCCACTCACTGTAGTGGAGACATATCGATTCTTAGGACTGGTTTTCGATGTCCGTTTGACTTGGCTACCTCACCTTCATCAGATTAATCGGAAGTGGTGGCAGCACCACAATGCCCTCCACTGCCCCTGAGCAACACCAACTGGTGTGCAGGTCGCTCTACGCTGCTACAGCTCTACAGAGCCCTTATTCAATCCTGCCTTGACTATGGGAGTCTGGTTTATGGTTCGGCGGCACCCTCAGCATTGTGTTTACTTGACCCAGTACACCACTGTGGCCTTAGCCTAGCGATGGGAGCTTTTAGAATGAGTCCAGTGACCAGTGTCCTGGTGGAGGCCAGAGTCCCTACATTACAGATCCGACATGCACAACTGCTCACCAGTTATGTTGCACACATTTATAGTTCTCCTGAGCATCTGAATTACTGTCACCTTTTCCCACTTGTTGCAGTTCATCTCCTGCATTGGTGGCCCAGGTCAGAGCTCACGATTGCGGTTCGCGTGCAATCCCTTCTCTCTGAACTGAAGTCCTTCCCTTTACTACCTATACTTGAGGTCCATTCATGTACACCTGCATGGTGTACACCTCGGCCGAAGCTTCATCTGGACCTTTTGCATGGCCCTAAGGACTCCGTTAATCCCGCCGCTCTCCACTGTCACTTCCTCTCGATTCTTGATGTGTTCTGGGGCTCTGATGTTTACACCAATGTCTCTTTGGCTGATGGTAATGTTGGCTTCACCTACGTCCACAGAGGCCATATTCAACAGCATTCCTTGCCCGCTGGCTGCAGTGTATTCATTGCAGAGCTTGTGGCCATATCTCATGCACTTCAGTACATCCGTTCCTGCTCTGGAATGGTCCAGTCATTCAGTGGTTTTTGTGTGGACCGCAGGACACATCAGAATCCCACACAATGAACTTGCTGACATGCTGACTAAACAGGCTACACGGAAAACAATCCTGGAGATGGGCATCTCTGAAACTGACCTGCGGTCTGTTTTACGCCGCAAGGTTTTTTAACTTTGGGACACAGAGTGGCATAACAGTATCCACAACAAAATGCATGTCATTAAGGAGACTGCGAAAGTGTGGAAGTCTTCCCTATGGGATTCTCACAGGGAATCAGTTGTCCTTTGTCAGCTCTGCATTGGCCGTATGTGGCTCACACATGGTTACCTCGTCCGTCATGAGTACCCACTTTTGTGTTACTGTGTCTCCCAAATGACAATAGTCCATCTCTTGCTGGACTGCCCACTTTCCGCTGCTCTGCTGTGTACTGTTAACTTTCCCAGCACCTTACCTTTGGTGTTGGGTGACAATGCCTCAACAGCAGCTTTAGTTTTATGTTTTATTTTTGAGTGTGGGTTTTATGATTTGATTTGAGTTTTAGCATGTCATTTGTCCCCCTGTGTCCTCCACCCTAGGACTTTTAGGGTGGAGGTTTTAGTGTGTTGCAGAGTGGCTGGCTTCTCCTTTTTTTTCCTCATGGTCAGCCAGCCATGGTAATCTCCTTTCTTGTCTTTAATCTCTTCTCCCTGTTTTTTGCATCTCTCTGTGGTTTTCTTGTCCTGTTTTGTCCATTGTAGTGTTTGTTGTCCTTCTGTTGTTCTTCTGGTGCTTCCTTTGTTCTGTTATTGTACCGTATGTCTTCCTTGTTTTCTTCTTTCCCTTGGGTAATTGTTCTACTGGGAACAAAGGACTGATGGATGCAGTTTGGTCCCTTTCCAACTTTTTTAAACCAACCAACCAACCAACCCATAATTCAAAATTCATTAGAGCTACGTTAATTCTGATTGTGGCAATAGAAACAGCAGGCAAATTCTTGTAAGGCAGAGATTCCATACATGTCCGTCCTATAAATAGTGATGGCTCAGAGATCATGAACTGTTTTTATTACTTCTGCTAAAATTTGCAGTTTTTTAAAATCAGTTTGTGGGCTAATGGCAGCATGTAGAATTAAATATGAGATGTCAGTTTTGTTTGGATTTTTAGTGCACATAAAATGGCCAATTCAGATTTTTAATTGCATTTGTATATAAAACGTTCTAAGAGGGACTGGTGATAGCGTGAAGCCATCAAGTGACAAAGAGGCTTAGAATTTCTGGGGAAGAGTGTGCAGCAGCCACCTTAGTCTTGTGTATTGCTCAGAACAGACTGGTAGAGGCAAAACCTATGCTAATTTGAGCAGTGATCCATCAGCATGGTTATTGTCGGTTGCAACACTTTGAAATATTTCACATCAGTTTAGCAGGAACTTAGAGATATTCTGCAGTGGCCAGTATTCTGTTTTATTTCTGCCACTTGTTCAGCAGAACTTGTATTTTCGCGAGTGAAACTGGTTTGGACTTTGAGTTATTTGTAAAGACTGCTTTTTAACACAGTTTTCCAGTGGGGACTTCGATTATTTTCATCACTGATCAGCACTTAAGTTTATTGGATTGTGTGTTGATTGGAATAACATTTATTTGTGCTAGTGTGGAGTTTGACTTTCATCAATTTTAGCTGTTATCACCCCCTGTGTTTCGAATTATTTTATTTATATAGTGTGTTTGGGAACTGCTGTGTTGCTGGCTTGGGCCAAATTTCAATTCACTTAACAATGTAGATTTTATCACCAGTCTGTGAAATAAAGAACAATAAACTTTTTTTGTTAAACTTCCTATAGTTTAAGTATATTATTTAGAGTTGATGCACCTGCAATGAAACTAACATTATTTCAAATCTTATTAGTGTATCAGAGATAATTATATTATTTTTATGTAAAATGATGATAACCAGAGCCAAATAATAATCCCCAAAGACCAAATACTACAAACTATGACTTCCAATTCTCACACGCCTAAGAGTCTTTGGGTGCATTTTCTCTGATGGTCTCACAATATAGCGGAGATGGTGAGTCGCAGATAGGGACAACAAAAAGATTTTCACACTTAAAGCTTTCGGCCAATGGCCTTTGTCAACAATAGTCACACACACACACACACACACACACACACACACACACACACAAATGCAACTCACACACAACTCGTGTGAGTCATATGTGTGAGTTGCATTTGCCTCTCTGTGTGTGTGTGTGTGTGTGTGTGTGTGTGTGTGTGTGTCTTTTGTTGACAAATGCCATTGGCCAAAAGCTTTAAGTGCGAAAATCTTTTTATTGTGCCTATCTGCAACTCAGCATCTCCACACTATGGTGAGTAGCAACTTTCCTTCCCATAATATTGTTACATTCCATCCTGGATTTTCCATTGTTTGATTTTCTCTGGTGTTCTGACTGATATTTGCAATTTCTTTTTTGCAATGTGCTGATAGATTCAGTACAAACAAATACTGTTCTTCCATTCAACACTCAGTGTCAATGGAATGTCTCTGTTTGTTTGCCATTACAAACAAAAGTATTTTTAAAGTGTAATTTTATGCATCAGTTTGACAGAGTGGTCACAAATTCATTCCATGCAATATTTGTTGTACTGATATGTATTATGAGAGACAGTAAAACATGAAGAACAACCAGTACTTCAGTAGTGACAATACTGCCCTGGTCCCTCCTGACTGTCACTACCCTTCAGCAGTGCTGCTCAGTCACTGCTAGAATAGTGTTATTCTTCATGCTTTGCTGTCACTGTTAATACATATCAATAAAATAGATATCACACTAGACTAATTTGGGACTGCTCTGTTGAAGAGGCATATGAAATACCACTTTAAAAATAATTTTGTTTGATGTGGGAAACAAACCAATGCTTTTTGTTGATATTGGGCTTCTCACAAAAGATGTGATGAACAGTATTTATTTAGGCTGACTCCAGCTACACACTGCAAAAATAAAATTGTTAATATCTGCTGAAATGTCAGAGAAGATACACCTAACGACAGTTAGGAGAGGCACCCGGTATATAAACGTATCACACCATAGTTGATATACATGTACTTTCTTCAACTTAGCAAGTAAATATATCGCTTCACTATGGTTTTGTTCATAATCGAGATGACCATATGATACCAATACTCACTGCACTTTATTCACTGATGTTCTTTGGGTGCATCTTCTATGCTATACTTTTATCATGTTTTCGACATTGTTTTCTGCCACTTGTGCAGCTAGTATTCATCATGGTTCTTCTTGCTTTCCTTTTTCATTGTTTGTGGTATACAACAATTACGTAAAAGATATGTTTATGAGGTTTTATTTTAATTTCACACAGTGGTCCTTTTATAGCTTGTGGTTCACAAAATTTCTTTGTATTTTTCTACTATTTCTGTTCGCTCTCTTGCTTTCTTCTGTCCTAAACTCGTGATGGTATCTACTGTGTGGTTATAATGACACTTTCCCTATTTAACACTTTATAACATGGAAACTAATTACCGTACATGTACTGTACTTGGCAGCATTAATGTCCAGAGCATGGGTACATGGTTTTCATGGTCACAGTGTCACTGTCCAGTTCCAATTATGATCACCAGGTGCCATGATCAGTCATTGTGATTCATATTCTCACACACCTGACCAGCCACAGTGCACTTGTTGACATGTCATCATCAGCTTGGAAAAAAGGAGCGGGGCATTATTGGTGAAGTTGTATTATCAAATCAACAGCAATGCTGCAGCTGCACTTCGAGCATAATGCCAGCTGAAAGGATTATGGAAGGGTTCTCTTTCTCCACTTGCTGTGTGGAGCATGATGGAGAAGTTCGAATCAACTGGAGAACTGGGCATCGCTCCAGGAAGAGGCCGATGACCAGTTGCAACACAGATGGTTGATGAAATCACTGTTGCTATGGCAGACAGGCTGTGTGCAATTCTTGATCATCAGGCAGTGTGCTTGCTGTGTCACAACAGTTGAACATCCCGTGGTCCATTGGACAGAAGGTGCTTTGAACCATTCTGAAATGGTATCCGTACAAGATCCATATTGTACAGCAGCATGCACCAGAGGATGCACAATGATGTGTTGACTTCACTCTCCACTTTCTCACAAGGATTTAAGTTGATGAGGGGTTGCCCTAGACCATCCTATGGACAGACAAAGCTCTTTTCTCTGATAGGTGAGGTGAACACATGGAATTGCCGAGTGTGGTGATCTTCACCTCCAGTCACTGTGCATGAAGTTCCTCTATATGGTGAACATGTCACAGTATAGTGTGGCTTCACAGCTACATTCATCGTTGGCCCATTCTCTTTTGAACAGGTTGGCACTCAAGGACCAAAGACATTCAGTGTGACCGACCAATGTTACTGTGATATGCTTTGCGAGCATGTCATACCCGCCCTACAGAAGAGAGACACATTGAACTCAACAGTTTTCATGCAAGATGGGGCCCCACCACACATCATCCATGAAGTACACCTGCTTCTCTGAAACACATCTGGAAACAATTGAATGATCAGCTGATCATTTCCAAATGCGTGGCTGGCACGATCACCTGATCTCACTCCCTGTGATTTCTGGTTGTGGGGTTACCTGAAGGACAGGGTTTACCAGGGGAACATTCACCCACGTGCTGATCTGAAGTGCAGCATATCAAGAAAGGTAGCCAGCATATCTACAGAAATGCTTCGTTCTGCTGTGCAGAATGCAATCCTGTGCTTTAAGACTCTTTTGGACACTGATGGGTACCATATTGAGCCCCTTTTGTAGCAGTAATGGTACTGGTATGTAATGGTATGATGTACCACAGCAGCACATTAAAAGTGTTTCAATTGAATTGATTCTGCATTATTTCTCTTCCTCATGTCCTTGACATTAATGCTACCAAGTTTGGTACTCATACAGTAATTAGATTCAGTGTTATAATGTGTTAAATAGGGAAAGTTTAATTATAACCACCTGGTATTCTATTATAAATCTCATCTCAGAAAAGTTCAGTGTCTTCCTCTTCTTCATATTTTGAAATTCTACCACCTTAGTTTGCGTTCGAGAAATTTACCTTCTCATCATCATTTTCTTATAGCAAAAGTTATGTACGAGAAAGACCTTGTACTTCTATACTAGGGTTGCTTTCTATGAAACTTGTTTTTGTGTGCCTTGGCTGCATGTAGAGGACTTAGGTTTGATTCCCAGTGCCACCAGTGATGTTTCCTTGGTGAATGGACTGGAATGGGGTGCACTCAACCTTGTGATGCCAGCTGAGGAGTTACTTTTTGAAAAGTAGTTTTGTATTGTTCTTCACTCATATTGTGCCCCTCTTCTCCTCTGACCATAATCTTCACTTTGTTGCATCTAAACACATACGCACCACGTTAATGATTCCTTTCTGCTACTCAGTGGATTCTTTTCTTCTGTCAACCTGTATCAAAGATCTTGTTTTGTCCAGAAGTCTCATTACAAATTGTGTCACTTCTTTATTTCTTTATTACATAGTTTATGCCCACATTGGAGCACTAAAGCCAAACAGTACACAATAGAGTCTACAATGAGTAAGTTAAGATCTCAGCAATCAGACTTTCTTCCTTTCCCAAAACTTCTTCATTTGGAGTGATCTAGTGGCTTGTTTTAATTTCAATTTTCGATTTTAATTTATTACTCTTAACACATAATTTTACATGCATGTGCATTAGTCAACCAAGCAGAAAGTTTTTACAATTACAATTTTTTTTAGTTTACATTATTTCTTATTGCATTACAATTCATGATAAATTCAAGTTCTAAGGGCATTTTTGGATATGCCACTGCTTGACTCACTTTTTAAAAGTATCCCCTGTCAATATCTTAACTTCATTTGGTAATAAGTTATTAAAAACAGCTCCTTTGACACAGGGGATTTTCACCATTAAAGTTAATTTTCTGTTAACCATGTAAAAGTCTTTTCTATGTCTTGTTTCATAGTTGTGAATATCCATGTTTCTTTTTATGATCTTAGTGTCTTCGTTCTCTAGCATTATAATTTCTAATATACACAAGGCATAAACTGTGAGAATATTGTGTCTAATGAATAGGGGTTTGCAAGAAGTTCCTGGTTTTACTTTTTCTGTGATCCTCAAGGCTCACTTCTGCAGTATGAAAACCCTTTTCATATTAGTTTAGCATGTCCAACCCCACAGTACCATTCCATAAAACAAGAAAGGGTACACTAATTCCTAATATACAGTCCTTAGGGTTTCAGAATTACAATATAGGAATAATCTTCTTACTACATATAGACTGGATGTTGTTGTTGTTGCTGCTTCCACGAAAGTCGATCATTTATGCATAAACCCAAGAATTTATAATGTGTACAGGTTTTTGGAGGAATCTGGACTCCTGCATATATGACATACTTCTTCCATTGTGATGATTTGAATGACAGTCATATGTATTTGTTCTACTGTAGCAGCTTCAGTTCTCTATGTTCAGTTTGATGTTTGGTAATGTTTAATTCATTTAGATCCATTTGTACTTCTTTAAACCAGTTGTTTTTTGTCTTACTGTTCCAAAGTAGTCAAAAAGTGATTCCAGGAGTGTAGTGTTTGGTAAGCAAGAAATGTGGCCAAAAATTCAATTCTTCTTTTGACATTGTATCAACAAAGGATTCACTTTCTTGATAAACCACCAAATTGGGCATGAGCCTCCAATGACCATAAACTTGGTGTTCTTTGTTGATAATTGATTAGAGTATTCTATCAACTTTCTGCAGTTTGTCAGTTACTGCTTGAGTTTTTAAGTAGTGTTTTACTTGCATATGTTGCCTCTGGAACAATCCCAAAGATTAACATTTATTGAAAGAGATTGTTTTTCATAAGTTGGCCACATAGTTCTCTTTGCTCATTGTAGTTTTAATGTTCCACTAGCCACTGATGCTCTTTCATTGGCTTTCAAGTAATAATCTCACCACAATATTTAAACATTTTTACCAGCTTAATTTTTTGAGTATTGTGGAGTATAATATCAGATGTGTCAATTGGGAAATGATGTCATTTCCATTTTCTCAAAAGAAATTTGGAATCCAACCTTTACCACAAATCATTCTAGTTCTTCTATCAGAAACTTTGCTTCATTGATACTGTTTGCCAAAACGCCAAATAATCTGCAAATGCAAGACAGTTAAATTGAGTCTTTCTTTCACTCGTAACAGATGGTGGACATCTCTTGTTCCATTCATGCATGATTTTCTCCAGCACACAATTAAACAGTAGTGGAGACAATCCATCACCTTGTTGAAAACCAATTCAAATCTCAAAAGGTTCCGATAATTTATTTCTGAACCTTACTCTAGAGTTAGTATTTCGAAGAGTGATCTCAATGAGTTTGTAGCCACCACAATTAGCAGTGCAGCACAGTTCAATTCACGAGTGCATCATCTGTGTGTCACACCGCAAGTATTTTATTTTGCACAGATAAATTAGTTCCGCGCCAGCCACCAGGAGCACTGTGTTATGTCTGTTACTTCGTGCTGTTTATTCTTAGTATATAGTTCTTTTACATATTCTTGTTTTCTCCATGTTAATTCTTAAGTACCTTCCTTGTACTTAGTTCTTAAGTAACCAGTCAACAAGTCACTTATTCATTTTTGTGCGAGTCTTGCCTTGATGTACATTGCGTCTAATAGACGTTCTGTATTAATTGCTGAACAAACGAATAAAGATCTTGTCATCTCAGCATTGGGGTATCGTTGTGCATTTGTGCAGTACCTAGTCCTACGGACAAACTGGTGACCCCAACGTGATTTATCACCTGCCTGATGCACAAAATAAAATACTTGCAGTGTGACACAAGGGTGATGCACCCATGAACCGAACTGCACTGCACTGCTCTGCACTGCTAATTGTGGTCGCTACAAGTTTGACAAGTTTCTGATCTAAACCAATTTTTGTAAGTTACCATACGAAAGCGCTGGCAGGTCGATAGAAACACAAACAGACACATACATACACACAAAATTCAAGCTTTCGCAACAAACTGTTGCCTCATCAGGAAAGATGGAAGGAGAGGGAAAGACGAAAGGAAGTGGGTTTTAAGGGAGAGGGTAAGGAGTCATTCCAATCCCAGGAGCGGAAAGACTTACCCTAGGGGGAAAAAAGGACGGGTATACACTCGCGCACACACACACACATATCCATCCACACATATACAGACACAAGCAGACATTTGGTCTTTAAATATGTCTGCTTGTGTCTGTATATGTGTGGATGGATATGTGTGTGTGTGCGAGTGTATACCCGTCCTTTTTTCCCCCTAGGGTAAGTCTTTCCGCTCCTGGGATTGGAATGACTCCTTACCCTCTCCCTTAAAACCCACTTTCTTTCGTCTTTCCCTCTCCTTCCCTCTTTCCTGATGAGGCAACAGTTTGTTGCGAAAGCTTGAATTTTGTGTGTATGTATGTGTCTGTTTGTGTTTCTATCGACCTGCCAGCGCTTTCGTATGGTAAGTCACATCATCTTTGCTTTTAAATATATTTTTCCCGCGTGGAATGTTTCCCTCTATTATATTGATATCACCAATTTTTGTAAGGATAGAGATGAGAGATTCATGGTGGGTACTATTGTAGGCTTTTTTAAAATTGATGAAGATGACCACTAGCTTCTTGTTCCTGACCCTTTTTGGTGTTTCATTGTTCATTTAAGACTAATAATTTGGTCAGGGCAGCTTCATTTGGATGAAAACTTCCTTGATATATATGTAATTCACCATCAAGCTGTTCATAAATTCTGAAATACAGAACCTAAGAGAAAATTTTGTAAGTGGTATTCAGCAAGGATAAACCTCTATAATTATTTGGATCTGATCTATCTCTTTTCTTGTGTACTAAGTGAATTATTGCAACTTTCCATTCATATGACAATTTCTCAGTATTCCAAATACCAGTAAGAAGTTTATGTAAATTCAGAATAGTTTGTACATTTGCATACTTACAAAGTTCTGCCACTGTTTGATTCTCACACATCGCCTTATAATTCCAAAGTGAATTAATCACTACTTGTACTTCATCTGTTCGTGCGGATGTAACATTTTTCTGGATGAGTTTCGTTTATTGGATAAGGGTCAAATTCCAAATAATATTCAAGTTCCAGATTATTAGTACTGATTGAAGTTTTCACCAAAATCATTGAATTGTCATAATTGTCATGTGCAGCATTTCCATTCATATCCTTCATCATAAGAGTGGGTAGAGTGTATTTTGATTGGTACTGTTTAAATGCCTGATAGTAATCTCTCCTCTTATAGTGAGTGAAAGCCTCCTCAATAGATTTTACTGAGTCCTAATGAAATTTCCTTTTGGTCCTACTAATTTCTTTAGCCATGGATCATTTAGCATTGATTAATTCCTACCAGGAACTTTCTGTTTTCTTTTATTGGTCACTTAATCAGTCTTTATGCCTGCACAGAGTTATGATGTTGCATTCCTCACTCCACCAAGCATGTTTCTTTTGTTTCTGTAAGAGAGCAACTTCCCAAGGCTTAACCCATTGACAATTGCTTCTAGATTGTCATTTTAAAGGTGTTCTAGATCTCTTGTAATAAATCAGATTATTAATAATATAAATAGGATCATAAGTTCTGCTTGTATCTAAGTTTGTAAGGTTTGTTTTTCCATTTAGGTGTCAGTTTGATTTTAATTTTTGACATGTAGTGATCTGAATCAATATCGATGCCACGGAAGACTTTAACATTATAGATTCCTTCATCAAATTCCTGATCCACGGCCACATGATCTATCTGAAACTCTCCTAGCTAGACGTTGGGACAATGTCAAGTCATTGGCTTATGTGGTCTTCTCTTAAACCTTGTTGTCTCCAAAACCAACCCATATATGTACAAAATTCAGTTAACAGTTCACCATTCCTAATTTTAGGTTTATGCACTGGTCGTTGCCCCACCGTACTTCAAAATTTCTTGTCTTGTCCTACCTTCACATCAAAGTCTCCAAGTAGCTGCTTTATTATTAGTCTTACCATTATTAGTCTACCCTTTCCATGTCCTTGCCTATTAAATGGCTACATATCTGGCATTAGGTCCTGGTACATATTATATACTCTTGTTCTAAAGTTACTGTTATGTTGCCTCCCTGCCAGCCACATAGTTTGTGTAGGAGTTCATGTACTACCCAGTGCACTTACTGTGTTGTTCATCATCCTATGCATTGAGAAACTGATTTCTTTCAACTTCTCTTCCCAATAACGTGCTTCTTTTGGTTGAAACTTTTCAACTTTGTGGCTGCTTACAAATACTACCTGAAGGTTATCTCTAGCAACTATGGTAACAGTCTGTCCACCACAGATAGCTTCTAGAAGCACACTATTTTCTATTGCCTGTTCTAAGCATTTATCAACTATTGTTTCTACTTATTGTGCAATTTGACTTACAGTGTCCACTTTTTGTTCTACCTGAGCTACTTCCTTTTCATGCTGCTGTTCTTCGTTTTACATAAATTTCATTTTCTCCTCCTTAAATATTTTCTCCAGTCTTATCAACTGTTCTTCGTGGTATTCCTTACTACACATAGTTCCAATATCACCTATGTTTTTAATTCACAATTTTTTTTTTTTCTTGCCGATTATCTGAGATTCTTATAGTGGTATCCTTATAGTGGTAATTTTTTATTCAGTCCTTTGTATTGCAATTCAATTTCTTTCATATTATCTTTTTGCAATTTCTTCAACAATTTCGACCTTCTACAGTCATCATTTGCCTATCTAACTTTCCTTTCACCCTCATGTTAAATTCTTCCAACATATTTACAACTAAAACATATTACTGCCCTAATCTGTTCTCTGGTAGTTTTGCACATTTGACCCTTCTGCCATCTTGGTTTTTCTCTTCATCTTCCATCACACCACTTGGGTATACTTTTTTTACATTGTGCTGTCTACTATTAAAAATCTCAGCATTAAACTGTTTATTCACTAATCTTCCCAAATATAACAAAATTCTCCTAATTACTGTCTCATCCCCACATATAATTGACTGGAATGTTATGTCATACACAGCTACTGTTTTGACTGTATTATACCAGATTTCATCACACACATTTTTGGCACTGTTTATAGCCTCTTGCAGCAATTCTAAATACTCACTTACAGCAGTGATTTTAATTACTTGCCTAAGGCAATTTTCAACTTTCTTACAGCACTTGATTGTTTTCTGGTACTAGTGGCTGCTGCTTGCTATGAAGTGGTGTTCATGCTTGATCTTTCTCTGTTCTTTGTGCTGTCCCACCTCTTCTTTCTTCATTCTTGTAGTGGTTGGATCTAGATGTAGTGGTTGTATCATTTAGACAGTTCTATCTTTTTTGTTGTTGAACCATTTGTAAGTTAACCCTTCTTTTACTATTTTGGTATAGACGCCTGCGAAGATTGTAGCAGTTCAATTATTCGTTTACATCTGTAGATCATTGTATCTGAAGGGCTAAACAGTTCAGTCCTGTCAAGTGCAGACACTAATAAGACTCCCCCAGGATTGATTATTATACAGTTGCTCTGATTAGTTTGCTGTCCATAGTGTTGGATCAGACTTTATAGTTTATGACAGCAACAGCATTGGAGGACAGACTTACATGCAAGGTACACGTATCACACTATTAAAATCTAATTGTGTGGCCTGTCAAAACTACTATTATTGCTATATATCATTACTCATGAAAATCATGGAAAAGGGCTCTTGAAATTGTACACATTTTAAATGAACACTGAATTTATTGTGTTTTAAGCTTTACATTACCCAACCAAAATTGACTCCAAAGTACACGCAGATTATTTCCTTTTTAGTTAGCAATTGCTCCTTCTTTGATACAGTCACTGTAATATATTAAACATCATTTCAGCAAATATGAAATTAATCATAGTCCAGACTTATTACACTTTGATCCATTATGATGCACAACCAGGACCTGCTATGCTGATGTGATTGGACTAGACTGACTCATTCATGGCGCCAGAATAGGCAGGCACCAAAACCATACCTCTGTTGTAATTGAGGTTTCGCCATGCCATCAGTGCTACTCCTGCCTGACATATGTAAGTAAAGTCAATTTGACATATAACCTACAGGATTGATATCAGTACCTTTACAGTCTCCCAGCAAAAGCTATAGCTCCAACATCAAGTGTTGGTTACTGCTGCTATGACGGCAGGTTGTCAAGATTTAAGCGAGTTTGAAAGTGGTCCTATAGTCAGCGCATGAGCGATGGGACACGGCGTCTCTGAGGTAGTGATGAAGTGGGGATTTTCCCATATGACCATTTCATGAGTGTACCATGAATATCAGAAAACCGGTAAAACATCAAATCTCTGACATTGCTGTGGCCAGAAAAATATCCTGCGAGAATGGGACCAATGACAACTGAAGAGAATCATTCAGTGTGACAGAATTGCTACAGAGTGGTCCAAGGAACACTCTTCTGAGTGTAAACACTTCCACTGGCCACCAAACTCCCCAGACATGAACATTACTGAGCATATCTGGGATGTCTTGCAACGTGCTGTCAGAACAGATCTCCACTCGCTCATACTCTTATGGATTTATGGACATCTCTGCAGGATTCATGGTGTCAGTTCCCTCTAGCACTACTTTAGACATTAGTCAAGTCCATGCCACATCATGTTGTGGCACTTCTGCATGCTTGTGAGGGCCCTGCACAATATTAGGCAGTTTTACCAGTTTCTTTGGCTTTTCAGGGTATTTACACTCTCAAAATTTTTATAGTAAACTTCTCTGTGATACACTACAGCTCTCTTGTACTGTCTGCCACTGTGGGTTGATGAGCATATCCTTAATGCTCTTATACTTCTGAAAGAAGCACATGAGGAAACCTGCCACTTGTTTGGAATTTCTCTGTCTCTTCTATTACCCCTAACTGGCAATGGCCTCAGACTGAGCAATACTCTAAAATCAGTAAAAAGTGTGTTTTGTGAGCCAAATCCTTCACAGAAGAATAGCATTTCTGTAATATCATTCCATGAATCACAGCCTTGCAAAGGTTTCACTAGACTTACGTGCTCATTTCACTTTAGGGTTCTTATGATCATTAGTTTCAATATTTTACAGTGGACAATGTTCAAAACACTTTAAATTGTTATTTATTATTGTTGTCACTGAACCTGATGATGCAAGTATTTGATAGTTGGAAACATTAAACTTAACAGCTATTGCATATTTTTTCACTGTTCTCTATGAAGAGAATTCCATTAGGAACTACAAATTAGACCACAGTGAGCTATGAAGTCATTAGCACTATTAAAGACACATCCCCACAAATTATTTGTTTTGGTTTGCTTGGAACTATAATATTCATGTGTGATCTGTAAATGTTTTGAGGGCAAAGCATTTAAATAACAGATAAAAATGTTGATTAATTGAAGTATTTGAATATGGGGAAAAAATACATTGAATGAGTGAGTTTAATTATTCAGGCTTAATGTTTAATGACTGCACATAAGATGTGTACACTGAGGTGACAAGTCATGTGATAGTAATATATGCATATATAGATGGTGGTAATATTGCATACACTAAGTATAAAAGGACAGTGCATTGGCAGAGCTGTTGTTGGTGCTGAGGTGATTCACATGAAAAGGTTTCCGAAGCTATTATGGGCACACGAAGGGAATTAACAGACTTTAATCACAGAATGGTAGTTGGAGCAAGATGTATGGGACATCCATTTCAGAAATAGTTAGAGAATTTAATATTCTGAGATCCACAGTGTGAAGAGTGTGCCGAGAATACAAAATTTCAGGCATTACCTCTTACCAAGGACAATACAGTGGCTGACACCCTTCAAATAATGACCAAGAGCAGAGATGTTTGCATAGAGTTATCAGTGCTAACAGCCAAGCAACACTGAGTGAAATAACCACAGAAATCAGTGTGGGATGTATGATGAATGTATCCATTAGGATAGTGTGGCAAAATTTGGCATTAATGGGCTATGGCAGCCAATGATGCGAGTGCCTTTGCTATAGCACGACACTGCCTGCAGCGACTCTCCTGAGCTCGTGACCCTATTGGTTGGGCCCTAGTTGAATGGAAAACCATAGCCTGGTCAGGTAAGTGGTGAATGTCGTGGCCACTTACATTGACCAACACAAATCCTATTGAACATTTATGTTACAAAACTGAGAGGTCAGTTCATGCACAAAATCCTGCAACAGCAACACTTTTGCAATTATTGATGGCTATGGAGGCAGCGTGGCTCAATATTTCTGCAGGGGACCTCCAGTGACTTATTGAGTCCATGCCAAGTTGAGTTGCTGCACTATTATAGGCAAAAGGAGGTCTGGCATGATATCAGGACATAATCTTCGACTTTTGTCACTCGGTGCAGTACAGAATAGAAGTTTATTGTCTCACAACATGCTATTTCATGTCACTGGTGTAAGAGACTTGTCAAAATACAAAAATTGGTGTAGAGTTTTTTCTTAAAATAGCACAAATATAATACAGGCCTGCGGTACTAGATACATAAGTGATGGTTCTTTAAAATAACAAACTTTAAATATCTGTTCTCTCCTGCTCAAATTCTTAGATTGTCCTTCATGAATCCTTCAGCTGAATAATAACATATAAGCACAAATTGTCAGATAAGTTTTTTCAATGATTCTGAATTAAGATTGAGCAAATATATTCCTTTTACTTTGATATAAATTTTCGTACATTGTAGCATGGAATTTGAGCATCAGGTTTTAAATGATGGGTAGGCACTATCAAATTATTTTGATTTCTGGTATTTTAATCACATTGAAATTGATTTACTACCAAAAAAATCAGTTTTATTGTGAACAAAGATGTGGGCTTACCTAGTATATTTAGATTATTTTAGAAGTGAGCAACAGGATTTTCTTCAGTTTACATTTCATTTCATTTCATTTCATTTATTATCATCCTTTGCATCATTTACATGAAGTAGGAATTGTCATAATACTGTCCAGAATATGCACAGCAGAATATTACAAATTTCTATCAAACACACAAAATTAACATTATATAGTATGTTGCAAATTAAAACATTGAATTAATGGGTTGTTCTTTTACACACACATTTATCATGATGAATTTATATATATTTGGCTCATTTTCGAAAACACATATTACACATAATTTAGAGTTAAAAGAGTATAAATGAGACATAGAACTGACAATGAGAACAACATGATATTGACAATACAACTATCAGTTAGTGATTTAAGGATTCAAAATATTCCTCTAAGCTATAAACACATTTATTTATCAGATACCTTTTTAATTCTGACTTAAATTTTCCTTCATCTCCTGTTCCCCTGATGCAGAGTGGCAGAGCATTTCTAATGGTGGCTTTTTGAAATGTTACCAGTAATAATTAAGACATGAGGCATGGCACCATAGGCCTATATGTGAGTCCTATGATAAATTTTTATTCAGTTTCATTCCTAGGAATTTCACACGGCTAACTTCCTTCAAATCATGATTTTTATGGACAAATTAAACCTCATTTAAATTAGCCTTTTTTGTTCTAATCTGAATTGACTGAGATTTTTCA
The DNA here is from genome assembly GCF_021461395.2 of Schistocerca americana. Taxonomy (NCBI): domain Eukaryota; kingdom Metazoa; phylum Arthropoda; class Insecta; order Orthoptera; family Acrididae; genus Schistocerca; species Schistocerca americana. Next base: position 330,223,814 of record NC_060121.1, on the reverse strand, counting down.
TATTAAATTTTCACCCATTTACAATGAACATGTTAGCTAATTTTTCTACAGTATTTATGGCAGCTTGTGGACTTTGGCCAGTGCTGTTAGTCCAAGTGATTACTGTTATGTCATCTGCAAGTAAAATGGCATGAAAGTCAATTTTAATTGCTAGATCACTTATGTAAAACAGAAACAGAATGGGACCTAATTGAAATTGTTTCCCATTTGGAAACATAATTTCCTTTCTCTGGTTTCATAATCACTCATTGTTTTCATTGGTTGGGTATGACCTAAACCATTCTGTTACAGTGTGCTGATTCCATATATTTTTATTTGTTTTGGATATTCTTAGTCGTATCTATTTTGAAAGATTGTCTGTATTTTTTCCTTTCAATCTTGTAATTAATTTTTACAACCCTATCTCTTTATGTCAGTTTTCTTATTAATTATGATGTTACAACTATCACTGTACAAAATGCCGAATGTAGCCCATCTTGTCCTAAACATTCATTATTGGTACTAATGAATTTATTCAGTTCTGTGAAAATTTCACCATGTTTGTTGCACTGCTGTCTGATATGTCTGTTTATTTTGTATGTGTTTGCATCACATACCAAAATTAACTTAGAGTTAACTTTGATGCTGGGTACCGTTTTCCCCCAACCACATCAGATTTTGTTCTTCATTCATGATCTCTTCTTCACTGTTGTTTCAAAGTGAGATCACTCCCAAGAAAACAGCTTTATAATTTCCACTGCATTTTACTCATGGGGAAGCAGTTTGTTGTGTCGTCTGCAGGTTTTTGAAGTGATTATTTAATTGATGTATTTTTATCCTTCTTGGGTCGAAATCTGTTTTAGTATTTAGTACTGTGAGTGTACAAAAATCATTTCTAATGCCTTGTTTGTCACTTTGGTTTTTTGCTTTTTTGTGCTTTATTGCAGCACACTTATTTGTTTCTAGATTAAACATTTTTGAGTTGCTCTTTATGCCCACTTCATTGTCACCAGTTTTTTCAGTTTTCATCACTTATAACATTTTGAATTCAACTGCGTTTTTTCATCATTGTTTCCACAAATCCATCAGCTTATATTGGTTAAGAGTTTTGTGTTTTCTGTTTGAAGATTACTGTTCCTTTTTTGAGAGTTTTGATTTCATTATTTAGTAACTTGATAATTTCATTTTTTAAATTTGCCACATTCAAGATCAAGTTTGTTACGAAAACACTCATGCCATGATTACTGACCAACTCATATCATCATTTACAAACTTCAAATTAACATTTGCACACCTTTCATGCAACCAGAAATTGCACTTCACAAACTGGATGCCTTTTATCGATCTTTTTTTTGCTTTCTTTATATGACGAGATGTTACAAAATTGCTTTATAGCTGGTTTACTGTTTACAGATTTACTGTTAGGCCAAATTTTATCAATGGTGCACTGTGCATGGGTGCACACAAGACAAAGTAGGGATGAATACAATCTGAGCAATGGAGCCTGTATCTCCGCAAGTCCAATTCTGTTTGTTGTGGGCCACAAGGGTTGAGCTTAATGTGAGCTTCCCACAATGCATGCCTCTGTTTGTCCACCTCATTTCCTCATGGCCATGAAGTACACAGTGTCCCTGAGTTGGGAAGACAGTGCTTTCATCCTCCCACACATCCATTTTTTTCCCATAGTTACACCCGCTGGGAACAGTGTTCGAGCATGGTCTATTGCTCAGTGCTATTTATTGTGGTCACATGTTTGCAAGAGCACAAACTGTCACTGTCAAGAAATATTGTTAACTGGTTGTGTATTCCTTGGCCATTGGTACGTGTATCACGGTGTGAACATGTTTTCTGTCAATTGCTATTGCCATGTCCTACCTCCTGAGCACAGTGTATGGGTGCAGCAATGAAACCAGCCCATTGCACCACTAACTTGTAAGCTGTGATCCTACATGTCCCCACCTCACTGATGACCACAATGTGCTCTGTAAGCTAAACACATGGTGATGAACTCTCATCGGCTCATGAGATGTGGAACTGTGAGTGGAGTGACACTGACGTCTTTGCATGTGAATGGTACCTTGTTAGCAAATGAAAATTCCTGTGCTCACACATAGTCATGCATGGAAAATATTTGAACTTTGGACATTTATTTATTTATTTGAGTGTCTCTTTGTTCTGATTTATTTTTATTGTCTACTTTCCTCTTGTGCAAGAATTTGGCTCTATCCTGAGATGGTGATTTTAGGGGAACTGCAAAAGTCTATAGAAGATCTACTAGCATGCAACCAGAAGCCAGAGAGTGAGTTACATCCACAGCCTGCATGCACAGGCTTAGCACACCCAGAGACAGCTCAAGCAAATTTCAGTGCACAAAGCATTACTACACTGATGTCTCCTACTGTTGCTGGAGTGATGACAAGCACAGGACAGGTGTTGGCCAAGCTGCCCCCTTTTTGGCCCCATGACCCATTCATACCGTTCAACCAATTGGAGGTGGGCTTCCTGAATAACAACATAACTTAAGGCCTTGACAAATTCAGGCACACCATTAGCCAGCTCAACCAGAATTACTCTGCTGAAGTTTGGGACATAATTAACGCACTCCCAACACAGTCGTCATATAAGTGGTTAAAGGAAGAGCTGATCTATCGGATTTCATCATCATGAGAGCAACGAGTTCACTAACTGCTGCACAAACAGAAATGCAGCGACAGGCGTCCATCTTGGTTTCTGCACCATCTTTGGAGCCTGGCATAATCTGATGTGCTTCTAGACTCACTGTTACATGTCTCTAGGTACACAGCCTCCCAACACAAGTGCAAGCAGTGGTAACCACACAACTAACATGCAGCTGGATGTCATTGTAGGCTTGGCTGATTGGGTGCATGACAAGCTAATAACAGTACCCCATACTGCAGCTGCAGCAGCCTATGACAGCATTCCCCACGTATGTGGTGGCAGGTGCCTTCACCACCCACCCATTCAGACACTGATCTGCAACAAATAGTTCAGAACTTGGCCACAGTGGTAGCAGCACTCAGTATGCAGGTCGACTGGTTGGTGCACTCACAGATAGAGAGCAGCGGGTACTGTAGTGGCAGCTGATCCAGATACCAGTGGTTCAGCTTGCGCAACAGGCAAAACAGCACCAGCCATTCTAGCAGTACCGTGCCGACATCAGATAAGTTGTCAAATGGCTTCTGCTGGTATTGTGCCCATTTCAGCAATAACATGACAAAGTGCAGGCCATCCTGCTTGCACCAAAATGCTGGCTGCAATCAGGCTTAGACGTACCCTGCTGCAGTGTCTTATCAAAGCATCTCTTCATGGCAGCACAAGGTAGTGGTGACAGATGCCTTGCAGACACAGGTTCTCACCTTAATATTCTCACGAGACTTGTTGAGGGCCTGCAGGTCCACTGAGGTATTACCTCTCATGGTGGCAAACAATTTTACAATCAAAACATAAGGCATGTGCCAATGAAATTTTGATCTTGGACCACACCACACATCCATGTAGACCTTTGCTGTGGTAGACATCAATGACCTAATCCTGGGTGCCAAATTCCTCAGACACTACAAGCGACTTGCTCATATCACATATCCAGCTGATAGATGCAACCAAAAGTCTGAAGATAGCAGGACAACAATGGCAGGCCACTTTCTTCATTTAAAATTGGTCAGTTGCCCCAGACAAATGCCAGTACCAATATAATCAACAAATTTATGGAGCTCACTCGCCTGCCTGGTGCTCTGAGGGAATGAAACATTTGATGGTCTGCCACATCATAACTATGTGCGGTCCTCCAACTTCATGCCATCCATGCCAATTCATGCCCAGCAGGTTTGCTGCAGCAAAGGCAGAATTCAAGGCAATGTTGTGACAAGGCATCGTCTGACCATTGAGCAGTCCATGGTCCTCTCCCTTGCACTTAGTCTCCAGAAAAGACAATGTGGGGACTATGATGCCTTGAATTCATGAATGGTGCCAGACTAATGTGCAATACTGCACCTTCCAGATTTTAGTCACTCCTTGGTAGTCTCAGTATTTTTCAGAAAAAAAGATTTTGCAAAGGTGTTCACACAAATTCTTGCGGCGCCAGAAGACATTCAAAATATTACAATCATCACACTGTTGTGCTATTTGGATTCTTTGAGAGCATGTATATGATGTTTGGCCTTCAAAATGCTAGCCACACGTGGCATGTATGGCGTCATGCTTGGTTTACCATGCTGTTTCACATATCTTAATGACATCGTGGTCTTCACAAAGTCACCTGAGCTCGACTGCTGCCACCTAACAAACATCTTTCAGCACCGGAGTGAGGCCAGCATTGTTATTAACCCCCTGAAGTGGGAATTCAGTGCCATGGAAGTTTCTTGGCTACTTAGTCACACCAAGCAGTTCCATACCCCTACCTCACAAGGTAAAGACAATCTTAAACATACCGTGCTCACAGGCAAATAAAGAGCAATGCTGCTGCCTCAGCATGCTGACCTTTTATCAGCGCCATCTCTCTAAAATTGCTATTGTGCAGGAACTGCTGACAGCAGTTATGAGCAGCCTTACAATGAAGAGAAGGACTCCCATGCACTGGAAGGACACAATGGAAAAAAGCTTTGCCAAAACCAAATGAAAAGTTGCAGAACTGACACTGCTCATGCATCTAGTGTACAATGCTGAACCGGCTGTGGTTGTTGCTGTTAGCCAGCAATAGGTGCAGTGCTTCAGCAGCATGTCGGTGGTAGCTGGCAGCCACTAAACATCTCCTTGCAGAAGCTATCGACATCACAATGTGCTTGGAGCTCCTATGACTGTGAGTTTCCTGTGGTGTATGAAGTGGTAAAATACTTCCACTCATCAGTAGTAGCCTGTTCCTCCATCTTTACACCAACCACTGATGCAGTTCACATCAACAACATCAAATATTCACTGCACCAACCCTGGTAGTTGGAGTACATGTCGCACAGATATTCACCATATTTCTGGGATAGACAGTATCATTGTGGACTGTTTGTTTTTTGCTTGTGCTGTTGTCTTTGAGGACATTACTCAAGAACAGGAGAGTGACATACAACTGCACAGCCTCTGCCACGATGCCTCCAGTGGCCTGTGACATGAACAAGTGTCCATTCCTGGTTCCACCCATAAGATTTAGAGCTATGTATCTCCAGGTACACACTGCCCATTTCCCCTGGAGAAATTCTGGCAGAGCACTTTTGACCGTGTCCAGTGACTATTGCAGTGGCCAGGGCTCTGAAAGACTGCTGTCAATAGGCACACACCAGCACTGCATGCCAATGTGCCAAAGTCAACTGGCCCATCCATGCTCCTGTTGGTGCCATTTCCGACACAACAGGGTGCTTTATGAATGACCATGTGGCCATTGTAGGCATGCTGCCTGCTAGTGATGGTGGACCATTTTGCTCATTGTTCAGGAACATGACCATAACGACATCACCACTGAGACCATCGCCACTATCCTTTTTGACTCATGGGTGGCACGTTTCAGGTGCCTCATCATGTCACAAGACACTGATGGTGTCAGTTTAACTGTGCGCTGTTCACTCATATCACCCAACTGTGTGGTATGCAGCTGCACAGAACCACAAGCTACCACCCAGAGTCTAATGGCATGGTGGAGCAGCTCCAAAGGATGCTCAAAGCTTCCTTCACTTCCCACAACATAGCCAGGATTGAAGAACTCCCACTGGTACTTCTCAGACTGCAAGTGTTCCTGAAGTAAGAGATTGGCGCGTCACCATTCCTGGAGATTTCATAGAGAAAATATCATTGCCACATGGTGCCTCAACCTTGGTATTGGTAGAATGTCTGCATACCCATATGGCCGGCCTCCGATCATGCACACCAACGCGACATGGCATTGGCAAAGTATTTGTGCATGCTGATCTTCAGCACAGCACAAATGTAATGTTACACACCAACTAAGGTCCCCACCATTTCAGACATCTTACTCTGGGCTGCAGTATGTGATCACCCATAACAAAAAAAACATTTGACATTGAGTACAAAGCTAAGCTGACTAAAGTCTTGATTGACTGAGTAAAGGCGTCTTACATCTTGTTCATTCCAGCAGCAGGTCATGTCTTCAATCTGGTGGAAGACAACTAGTTGACATACAATATTTCCCCCCTGCCAGACAGGGAGGTCCTCCAGCAAAGCCTGCACCCACATCAGCTGCTGATGTAAGGATGCTGTTAGCTGTCAGTACCCTATCATATGCAACTCAGCCTTCCCCCACCTTGCCCAGGGAGCTGGCACAACTGCCTGGGTTGTGCCTGTGACAGGCACACTGTTCACCACAACTCCACCTCTGGTAGACTGTGTCACATGTGCCAACTGTCACGTCAATTTCAAACACCTGTGCTGCATAATAATGACATCATGCCATGTAACGCATCCTGCATGTTTCCCAGCCATTTTACAGTGTTAGAATATACTCCTGAGTTGCCTCTTGCTGTAGAGACCCTATCTCTAGCAGGTCACATTGTCATCTGATTTCCATTGGAGCTCCAGTCATCACCTCCCATCTCATTGGCAGCTTGTCTATCACAGCTCATGGACCCGCATCTGTGTCCCTTTAGCCGTGGCCAGATCAACTGCCCCACCAGTTACTCTGTTCATGTTCCTGTCAAACTCTAGACTTCACCCACTATGTCACTGGGCTAGTCTGTCACAGTTCTGGGACCCACAATTGAGTCAAAACAACACCGTACTCATGTGAGTTAATGCGCTTCATGCAGATCCCCTACCTCCACTGTCTCAAATGTTCAGGCCAGATCAAGTGACACACTGTGCTCCCACGTCGGACTGTGTCAGTGAACTCAATGAACTGTGAACAAAGCTACTTTATTTCATTTATCTTTTGTTAATTGTGCAACTCACGAATACTTTGTTTCATGGCAGCCAGCCGCTGGCAGTTGTGTGACGTGTAGGTGCGCACAAAACAAAGCAGAGGCCAATGTGAGCTGAGCAATGGAACAGTGTAGATGCTTCCCCATGAGTCTGATTATGCTTGCTGTGGGCCACAGGGGTCAAGCTTAACATGGGCTTCCCACAATGGGTACAGGATTATTGAGACAGCGCTGTCCATTCATCCATCTCATTTCCTCATGGCTGCGAAGGACACTGTGCCCTGTGGGTCAGGAAGATGATTATTGCTTTCATCTGCTCATGCATCCATTTTATTTTTTTTTTCCACATGGTTATGTGATCAGACAAGGTGCTCAACCACGGAGGACTGCACACCCTACAGGAAGAGTGTTTGAGCATGTTAGTGCAGTCATGCGATCACGAGAGCACAGACTGTTGCTGTCAAGAAATATTGTTAACTGGTTGTGTATCCCTCAGCCATGAATATATGTATCAGGGTGCAGATATGTTTTCTGTAAATCGCTCTCACACATCGTATACCCTGAGCATAGTGCATAGGTGCAGCAATGGAACCAGCTCACTGCACTCACTGACTTGTAAGCAGTGATCCTACATGTTTCCACTTCTTTTTTGAATTTACCACATTCAGGATCAAGTTATCATGAACACACTCATGCCATGACCACTGACCAACTAAGTAATCATTTACAAACTTCAAATTAATGTTCACACACCTTTCGTGCAACCAGAAGTCACACTTCACTAACACTCGTTTTTTGCTTCCTTTATGTTATCACATAGAAGAAGGTGTAATTAGATGAATGATGAACACTAACTTCACTTAACAAAGGTTTATTATGCACTTGCACATACAAGAGCACAGAGCAAACTGCCTCTGGCCAGAACACATACAGTGTATATACAGCTACAGAACATTCCAGTACAATGATTCTTGACATCTATGGGTACTTCTAGAATGTACTCTAACTGAATATAGAAATTAAAATTGTACAGTCCAGGAGAGTTTGAACTCAAGACCCTCAATGCAACAGTTTAGAACATAACCACTACACCATGGTGCTATTCAGCTTCTTCTGCAACATTGCTCCCTCCTTACGAGAACAGCATCTTGGTGTTACATCCTCCTAGTCTGGGAATGAGTCATCAGTCCTGCATACTCCAACTCCTGATGACTGATTCTCACCCTGGCGGTGATCTTCTTAGAACTTCTTTTGCCACTACACTCTTCATCACCTTTCCACTTGTTGCCTGTCACTAGAGCTTCGAATTTACCCTGGGTTGCAGGATCCTTATAGGGCTTCATTTGAAGGATGTGGACTGTATCTCTGATCTTTCGTCGTCTTGTGTCGGGGTCGAAATCTTCAACTTCATAAGTAACATCAGACAACTGTATTACAACCTTATAAGGTCCAAAGTAGAGCCTGAGGAGTTTCTCAGAGGGACCAACCTTCCAAACAGGAGTGAAGATCCAGGCAAGATCACTAGGCTGGTAGACAACAGGGCGGTGGCTCGCGTCGTGCCTTGAGTGATCATTTTCTTGAGCCTGCAGCATGCGGAGTCGAGCTAACTGCCGAGCTCCCTCAGCTCTGGTTAACACCTGGCTGCTGTAGTTGTTGTCCACATCATCAGAATGTAATGGAAACCCAGTGTCCATCATCGTAGTCACCTCATGCCCCTGCACCAGGAAAAATGGCATAAATCCTGTGGTGTCTTGTTTGGCAGTGTCTTAGGCAAACATCATGAAAGGTAGCATCTCATCCCAGTTGTTCTGCTCAACATTGACAAACATTGATAGCATGTCGGCCAAGGTCTTATTAAGGCGTTCAGTAAGCCTGTTAGTTTGCAGATGGTAGGCAGTCATCATGTGATGAGTATTGTTGCACCGATGCTTTATCTGTCACAAGATTTGACTGAAAAACTTGCCTTCGGTCCATAATTAATGACCTTGGGGCTCTGTGTTTTAATACAATGTCTTCCATGGTGAATTTGGCTACCTCGACTGCTTCAGCTGTTTTCATGGCTTTTGTAATGGCCAAGCATGTCAGATAATCAGTGCAAACAATAATCCATCTATTATCACTATAAGATGTTGGAAATCGTCTGAGGAGGTCAATCTAAATGCACTGGAAAGGCATTTCGGCTGGTGGAATTGGTATGAGTCAGCCAGGTGGTTTCTGAGGAACTGTCTTTCTCCTCTGTCACTCTCAACAATGTGACACATAGTGATGGCCAGAAAAATCTCTTGAGATCCTATCATTGTCTTAATAAATCCTAAATGTCCGGTCTCAGGTGTGTCATGGAATTTGTGTAGAACATCTAAGTCATGTGTTTAGGAATCACTGGTAGCCACCGCTTTCCAAACGGATCAAAGTTTTTCTTGCAAAGTAATCCATTGACTACCTTAAACTGCCATTTCACATCCTGTGACAGATTTAAAATGGAAATGGAAATGAAGTCCCATGCTTCTTTACAGAGCATAGGGGAACGATGCGGGAGACCCGCACTGCTGCTAGTGGAGGTGGTTTGCCATTGGCTTCCTCCGACCATGATGGGGATGAATGATGATGATGAAGATGACACAACAACACCCAGTCATCTTGAGGCAGGAAAAATCCCTGACCCCACCGGGAATTGAAGCCAGGACCCCGTGCTCGGGAAGCGAGAACGCTACAGCTACCGTGGACGTGACAGATTTATGGCAAGCATAATTTGAGATATCTTGGTGTCCTTTTGCTCAGCAGAGAGATCCTGGAGTGCAGTGAGACATTCACTATCTTCATCAAAGTCTTGATGGTCTTGCACAGGGTTTTCTTGAGAGATAGTCAGCATCTTGGTGCTTTCTTCCACTTTTGTACACAATGGTAATGTCATACTTTTGAAGACATAGTGCCCACCTGGCGAGTCATACTGTTGGATTCTTAAGACCTGTCAACCAACAAAGTGAACAAAGTGATGACAACCGTGAATGGCCTTCCATAGAGATACTGTCGAAATTTTCACATGGCCCAGATCACAGTCAGACATTCTCTTTCTATAGTTGAGTAGTTTCAGCTTTTGTAAGTGTCCTATAAGCATAGGCTATGACCTTCTCTTTTCCATCCGAAATTTGCACCAGAACAGCACTGATTCCATAGCCATTGCCATCTGTGTGTAGTTCTGTAGGTGCTCTCTCATCATACAGACCAAGTACAGGATCAGTTGACATAGCTTTTCGCAGCACATTGAAAGAATCTTGTAGAGCACCACCCCAGAGAAATTTAGCATCGGCTTTTAACAACTCTTGGGGTGGCCTGGCTTTGATACAAAAGTCTTTGATAAAACGATGGTAATAAGAGCATAATCCAAGGAAGCTTCTCACATCTGTAATACTTTTAGGAATAGGAAATTCTGTTATAGATCTCACCTTTTCTGGGTCTGGCCACACACCTTTGTTTGACATCAGGTGTCCAAGTATTTTGATTTCTTTTGCTCCAAAGAGACACTTTCTTGGACTAAGTTTCAGTCCACCTTGTTGGAGACACCTAAGAACAGCCCTCAGTCTTTTTATATGTTCATAAAATGTATCCAAGAACATTATAATGTCATCTAAATAACAAAGACATATCATCCACTTCAGATGCTTTAGAAGATTATCCATCATCTGTTCAAAAGTTGCTGGTGCATTACACAAACGAAACGGCATTACCTTAAACTCAGGGGTGGTGAATGCAGTATTCTCACAATCAGCCTCATCTACTTCGATTTGCCAGTATCCCGAGTACATGTCCATGGTTGAGAAAAACTTAGCCCCCTTCAGACAATCTAGTGTATCATCAATTCATGGAAAATGGTAAATGTCCTTTTTAGTTATCTTATTAAGCTTCCTGCAATCAACACAAAAGTACCAACTGCCATCTTTCTTCCTGACAAGGACTGCTGGTGACGAACATGGGCTCTGCAAAGGCTGAATGATGTCATTCATTGCGAATTATTCGACATTCCGGTATGCTCTCTGGCTCATTGGTTGATGGTCTCCGGTGCTAAACCAGTGCTTCACCATCAATTCGTCTAATTCGCTCTTCATCTGTGGATTGAAGCATTCAGAGAACTATTGAAGAATGGCAAGTAGCTTCGTCTGTTGTTCCTTAGTGAGATCTGGTGATAGTCGAACTAGAAGATCTTGTTTCATTGTGGTAGTGCTAATTTCGCCCACAGACTCAGCATGGGAGGTCTCTATCACACTCAGCTGTTCCTCAATTAACAGCTCAGCATCTGCTATGCACATGTATCTTGGAAGGATCTGTTGTTCTTGGTGACAGTTAACTATCCACAATTCACTGAATCCATTCTTAAACAAGACAACAGAGGCTGGGATGACAAAGTTATTCTTCAGTGGTATGCTTCTCTTACATTCCACTACAAGATTCATGAGTTGATGCATGGCATGACATGTGACAGTTACCTTTCTAGTGCTGACTGCAGGAATGATCACTTCATCCAGCACACATAGTATCCAAAAACTCGGATGTGTATCTTCCCACCCACAGTATCTCATCTTGTCTAGCATAATCTTCAAGTGACCACAATCTATAATTGCCTGAGAAGCTTTCAAAAAGTCCCACCTGAGAATGATATCATGACTACAATCTTGTAAGACGATGAATTCTAAGGGCTGTGTATGGCCACTTATACCCACATGAATGGTACATCTTCCTGTAGGTTTTACAAATTTCGCATTAGCCTCCATCAGCAGAGATGTTTTGTTGTCGACAAATATGGTTTTCTGCAACTGGCGACGCTATTTCTCCAAAATGACTGAATATGATGCTCCAGAGTCCACAAGAGCTTGAGCTGATCAGCCATCCATGAGGATATCAACGTAGTTTCCTATCATTTTTGTAGTGATCAATGGTGGAGGATTTTTCTCTTCGGCAGCCTCACCTCCAAGGACGGTCACACCCTTTAGTTTTCCAGGTTGCGGCGGCTAGGTGATCAGCTGGAGCTTCTAAACGGCGATCGAGACCTTGATAGGCATGTTGGGGAGTGTCCTCTCCAGCAGCTAGCTTGTGGTGATGGTGACCTACATCGTCCTGCACCCACATCTTTTTGTTCATCTTCATCATCCTGGAGATGGTGTCGGCTAAGGTCGGTCTGCTGTCTTCTGGTGCAGGCGTCATCAAATATCCGCTGCCTTTCTCGACAATAGTGCACCACATGTTCCGGTCATCCACAGTGGAAACATACTTGTTGATTATCCTGGGTCCTCCAGACATCAGTCTTCCTTGGTGCCCAAATAAGTTCCTCATGTGGCATTGTAGGAATGTAACTCTGCCTGGGTCTTGATTTTTTCAGTTTTAAAGGGAAATGAAGGATGAGAGATTGGGTTCAATGTCTGTTCCACTTCCTCCCTAATGACCTCTTGAAGCATCTTGGTTTTTTGCTCGCCGTGCAATCCAAGTGCCTTCTGAACTTCCTCTCTCACTATCTGATGAAGAACACTTGTGAAATCAGTTGCTTCCTCCATCACAGGCATCAACACAATGTTTGGAAGCCATTTAAACTTCTAGCATGTAATTCTTTTTTGATGCATTGTCTCAATATACTAGCACCATTTTATGAAGTGGCCTGCTGTCGAAACCTACTTCAGGAGTAAGGCTTGATACATGTCCTCGGAAACACGCTTCATGAGATGTGCAACCTTACCTTCGTCCTTAATTCTAGGATCCACTATTTTACACAGCTCCAAGATGTCTAGAATGTAGGATGCTGTAGTTTCTCCTGGATGCTGTGCCCTGCACTTTAATATATCTTCAGCCTTGCACTTCTGTCATTGTGTGTCACCGAAATACTTGCACAGTTCCGCCTGGAATACTTCCCACCTTGTGAACTTCTCCTCGTTGTTCTCATACCATTGCTTGGCAGTGCCCTCCAAGTAGATAAATACATTAGCCAAACACATGATGTCATCACATTTGTTAAATTTGGCTATACACTCATATACCTTCAGCCACTTGTTTGGATCTTGGCCATCATCACCAAAGAACTCGGAAGGATGTCTCATGTGGTGGCACACAGTTGATGTCATCATAATGTCCTCTTCTTCTTCTGTCTCTGACAGATTGCAATCTGTTGAATATGGCTTGAACTTGGATTTCTCGCCATGTAATTGGCGGCTCTGCCACGGCCTGATGGAAGCCACTGTGTTGTTGATAATGTGCGCTATCACAAGTTCCAATACCCAGCGCCTCCATAAGAATAATATCAAGTAGAAGAAGGTGTAATTAGATGAATGACAAACACTAACTTCACTTAATGAAGGTTTATTCAGCACTTGCACGTACAAGAGCGCAGAGTGAACTGCCACCGGCCAGAACACATACGGTATATATATAGCTACAGAACATTCCAGTACAATGATTATTGACATTTTTGAATACTTCTAGAATGTACTTGAACCGAATATAGAAATTAAAATTGCACAGTCCAGGTGAGTTTTGAACTCATGAACCTCCATAATACAGTTTAGTATCATAACCACTACACCGCGGTGCTACTCAGCTTCTTCTGCGACAATATGAAGAACTGTTCCAAAACTGTTTCATAGCTGGTATTGAAGTGTCACTGTGTAGTACTATATAAACTGCCAAGTACCGATGCCATTTTCATCTTTACTGTTTTCAAAAAAGTAAAACATTATATGAGGGACTAAGGTTTTCTGCAAGTTCAAAATGAATAAACAGCTGTGTCCTAGGCCTGTTAGTGGTGAAATCAAAAACTAAAATAAAATAAACATACCGTTGGCAATTGTTGTTACTGTTTGCAATAATATTTCTATTCCAAAAAACAGAAATCAGTCCCATTTCTGGCACTGGCACTAAGTTACATTCCCGCTAACAATCACCAACAAGTTTACAACTTAAAAGAAATCTGGTAATTCTCTGGCAGTAGAATAGTACAGTATCAGAAATTATTTAAAGGAAAAGACACACTTAGGAGTGCTAGACAATTTTAAAAAAAATCTGCTTCTCAGCAGCTCTTAAAGGCAACTAGGAGAAACTGTAAATGTTTTTCACTAGCATCATATTTACAAAAGTATAACACAAGTTGCCTGTTGAACATTTTTCCCAGAGTACTGTAACATTACAGTATTCTTAGGCTCTCTGCAACACTTTTTACAGCAATATTCAATTTTCACTTGCAGTCTCGGCTTTTAGTGACTCACAATTGTTGTAAATAAGCACTCCTGGGATACCTGACTTCAATGTAGTGAAATTCTATAACATACAATGTTACATGGAAATATATGTCATGAAACTACCTCTTAGATAACATATTAAAAGATCTTACTTTGTGAACATTGTCCTGTATCTAAAGTTCCTTATTTTAGTGTACTGTCAAACGGGGTGATTTCAGACACCGGGGCGAATTTGGATAGTATGGCTTATTTGCTATTTGCCACCACATAGAAACAAAGAGTTACTTATTTTAATGCCCGTGTGCCAATTATTTTAAGCGCAAGATTGCATTTATCGCTTTCCACAACTTTTATTTTGTGACAGTTGTTTCCCTAGGTGAATAACTGACGAACAGTCTCAGTGTTAAAATCCATGCATTATCGTAAAGTGGAAACTTTCTATTGTTGCGTCGAGAGGGAAGTTATGGTAACTGTAACTGTCGATGCGCTCAGTAGCTAAGAGCATTGAGACAATTTCTGTAAAGGTTGTCGAGTTTCTTGTGCAAGGTTATAAAATAATGACGGTTTTTGTAAAACTGTGTACTGTGTGGGGTGATTTCATACAATGCCAAGAACATATAAGAGCAGGAGAGGTGCTACAGTACAGTGTAATTATGACCCGGAACTTTTAGATAAAGCTGTTCATGATATTCAGAGTGGTAAATTATTGTACAGACAAGCGTGTGATTTGTATGGTGTACCTAAATCAACCCTACAAAATAAAGTGCAGGAAGCACATCCAAAAAAAAAAAAAGAAAAATATGGGAGGACAGCCAGTGCTAAATAAAGAAGAAGAAATGTTGAAGCAAGGTATCTTGAGGGCTGCACATTAGGTATTTTCCTTCACTAAATTGGATATTAGATATTTAGTTAAAGGCTACCTTGATAAATCTGGCTGAAAAGAGAAGAAATTTCACAATAATTTGCCAGGAGAAGAATGGGTACATTTATTCCCCAAAAGACAGTCAGAAGATCTTTCCGTTTGCTTAAGCGAAAATATTAAACAAGCTCATGCAGAACTGAACAAATAGACTGTTAAGATGTTTTTCTCCAATATCAAGGCAAAGCTGGAAAATCTCCCACCTAGTTACATGATCAACTATGATGAAACCATCATTCCATATCACTTATTCGTAACAAAGGGCTACCTTAAAATGTATAAAATGCCACCAAAATCAAATAGAAAGCATGTAGAATTTTTTTTAAAAAGGCAGTAACTGTCCGAATTCGCCCGCTATGTACTGTAACTTCGGACAGAGATTTAAAAAACACATGTGTCCGAAATCACTCCAATCCATTGGGTGACTTTGGACACTTTATTTAACTGCCTCAGATAAATATACCTACACATACGTTTCCTGGTCCTGGGATATATTATTCATTACACATATATCCGGCCACTTCCATAACAATCAATTTAATCCAACAATATATACGAAAGTTACAATGCAAATAATGACTAAACTGTATGAAATCATCCTGTTTGATGGCACATTACTGTGAATAAATTCTCAAATTGCTTTAATTTTTATACTTCTCTGTAGGTTTACTGAGATGTTTGTAACCTTTTTTGTTGCAGTCTTCCATGTCAGCCATTTTGTAAGCAGTTCTTAATATGTTAGGTATTTTGTATTACCATTTCTATGACTAGCTAATGACTTCTACACTGATGGAAAAAATCACAGTATCAAAACCTAATTAACATAGAGTAATGAAATTTTGGGAATACATTTGTCTAGTAACATACTTATGTGACTAATACTGAAAGACCACAGGTTAATGTAAGACGAGATAAACTATTACAAATGTGAAATGCTTGAACATCGATAACCGGTGTAATTACTGGGTTGCAAACCTGCAAACATGCATGCATTGTATTGTACAGGTGTGAGATGTCAGTTTTGTGGGATGGTGTTCCATGCCTGTCACACTTGACTGGTCAATACAGGAAGGTTAATGATGTTTGTGGATGACCCTGGAGTTTTTGTCCAGTGATGGCACATATGTGCTTCATTGGAAACAGATCTGGTGATTAAGAAGGCCAAGGCAACATGTCAACACTGTGTAGAGCACGTTGGGTTACAATAGCAGTATATGAGTGAGTGTTATCCTGTTGAAAACACCCCCTGGAATGCTGTTAATGAACAGCGCTACAAGTCAAATCACCAGATAGACATACAAATTTGCAGTCAGGGTGTGTTGGATAACCACAAGAGTGCTCCTACTGTCTAACAAAATCACACCCCAGACCATAACACCAGGTGTGGGTCTAATATGTCTAGCATGCAGACAAGTTAAATGCAGGACCTCAACTGGGCTCCTCCTAGCTAACACACAGCCATCACTGACACTGAGGCAGTACCAGCTTTCATCAGAAAACACAACAGACCTCTGCCCTGCCTTCTAATGAGTTCTCACTTGTCACTACTGAAGTCGCAAATGGCAGTGGTTTGGGGTCATAGGAATGCACACTACAGCGCATCTGGTTCAGTGCTGGCTTTAAGGTAACCAATTTGTAATAGTTTGTTGTGTCTCTGCAGTGCCAGCTGCTGCTCAGAATGCTGCTGTAGATGTAGTATGTCACCCGAGACATAAGCTGAACATGCTGGTCTCCCCTCTCAGTAGTGCCACGTGGCCGTCCGGAGCTGGACCTTCTTGTGACCGTATGTTCTCACGACCACCACTACCAGCAATCATGTACAATGGCTACATTCCTCATTCCTACCATTCTTTCTGCAATATTGCAGAAGGTATGTACAGCGTCTCGTAGCCTTATTATATGACCATATTCAAACTCAGTGAGGTGTTGATGATGGCAACTTAGTCGCCTTAAAGGCATTCGTGACTAACATCAAGTCAACATGTCCAGTATTGAAGTTAACTAACAATCATGACCATTACACTCTTTTGCAAGTGGTACAAAATGTGAATAGACATTATAATGTTTTTGGACAACAAGAGACTGTGTGGTATTGGGTTGCAAGGCTCACACGTCTTTCAAGTCCATTAACTTGCACGTGATGTGGCTGATCCATTTCTCTGGGTATGAGCTACATCAGTCTCCAAAAAGCTTCTTCTCTGAAGACTATAGCTGGTTAAAGGAATTTATTAAACTTCTTCTCTATCCTTGAAATAATCTGGGTACTTGTAGAATACTTTTCAGTTCAGTCACTTCATATTTTCAGTGTCCACAGACAACAACTTCTGCAAGATAACTCAGTCCTTAAACATTAGACTCATTTACACATATTCAAATATCATTGGTTTGATAACTGAATAATTTATGAACATCATACATGTGTCTTGCTTTGTTCACAGCCAAGACATGAAGTAAGTTAAAAGTCTCTAGTCTCAATCGAGTCCAATATATGAATGTACAGTCTTAGACAATAAAACTGACCGCCGGCCGGCCGCCACAGGGACTAAGTCCGAGTCATTCACTTAAGGTGGCCAATAAAACTGACCGCCCCTGACAACTCTTAAGTCCGCCAATCTGCACAATCTGGCAACACTGTAAGATGCGGAAGTGTCAGGAGGAAGTGTTATCTACTTCCGAGACGTTGTCGGACTACGTGAGCCCGTGGTCTAGTGGCAAGCGTCGTGCGTTCTAAACTTATAGTCGCCTGTTCGCGTCCAACTGTATTTTTTTTTTTTTTTTTTTTTTTACCGCAGTCGGTCAAAAGTTATGAGTCTGACTGAACATCGTAGATAATTCGCTTAACATTCTACCCAACGGCAATAACAAGTATTCCAGAAACAATTCCGCAGGGTAGCTCGTGGCTGCGCCGCGATCATACCAGCTTTCTCTCGAGCGTTTCCTCGCGCTGCAGCGGCTACCGGCCACCGGCCAGACGCCACCCGCCGCCTGATATCCGGCGCTGCCCAGGTGAACGCGTCGCGACGCTGTCAGTGTGTGTCTCAACTGTCATTTTCGAATTTGACGTTCTAGTTATCATCTGGCAGCTAAGCAATGGATTTCGCAAACTTGAAAATCATGAACTACAGTTAAGCATTGTAAAACTGAGTCGCAAGTGGAAATAGGTGTAACATCTGCAACACAACGTTTACTTTTGGTATAACAGAGGGGTGAATGCAGAGGAGGCAGCTAGAAAGATTTGAATTGTGTGTGGAGCGACTGCTTTTGGGAAAAATACGCCAGGAAAAGATATTCTTGTTTCAACAAAGATCGTTCTGGCATGAATGATTTTCCACATTAAGGAAGTCTCGACTACTGATATATGTGATAGATTGTCATTTTACCATCACGCGACATTTGCATTCAACAGGCAAAGTTCAGAAGTCTGGTGTAGGAGTACTGCATGCTCTAATTCCAAACAACAAAAATCAACGGAGTGACTATTATTGAACGTCATCAGGTCGCTCATTGAGCATTCGTATGCAGTACCGTTACTGGTGACGTGTTATGATGCCTTTATCGTTAACTTCCTAAGAAGAAATGAAAGGCTGAGCCCCTCCAAAAGATACAAACTCGAGCAAAGAGTAGTATGAACATAATATTTTACATCTGATAGCTCCTAAAGTGTGTTTTGAGCTACAAATTCCGCCCCAAGGTCTGTGTGCAACACAGCTGGAATTTGTTGCCAACAACTGAGATACCTTTCGGTCTTAGCGTAAGAAAATCGAGTGATACAACTACATCACATGTGTTACTGTATGATAACGCACTTCTTGATTTGAGAAACAAAACTATCCAGGAGATTGAAATTAAAGTCATCTCTCAAGCACTTGTATTGATAGAGAAGTCCTCTCTCAAGCACTTGTCCCTCTCGTCATATATTCGTAAAGATTTACCTTCCCCGCTCTTGATCGATCAACCGTCAACGCAATTCATTTCTAGACGAAAATACTCTTAAAACTACTCTGGTATAATGATATCGTTGGAACCAGTAGGTTTCTACTGACGTAGAATTTGTAAATAACTTTAGCATTGTCAGATCGTTTTAGATATCGTGAAAGAAAATTCTTTTGCTGATTAATTTCTCTTTGATGATTACTGTTGCGTTTAGTAAACTAATGGAAAATCCAATTAAAATATTCACTGTACTAATACAAATTAAATTCAGCTTACTACAGAAACATCACGACGCAGACTATCTTAATAAAGCATTAAGTATCTGTAAGACGATTGAGCCTATTTTAACACGAATTCGTAGGACATTATCGACTTTTGACTTCGAAAAGATCTGCATTTACCTCATTTCCTGTATCATTCGCAATTATTATGAAAATGTGGCATTTCATAGATAAAATTATGTATTCACAACAACAAAAAATATGTCGTCATTATGAATTTGGCAGTACCGTAAGGTTTTCGCTCTGACACTAAGGGTTACTGAAAGTAGCAAGGCGCATTTTGCTCGAGCGTTGTCTTACGATTCCCTTATTGCGTTTGTATCTGCTCTGCTACAAAAGAATTAAAAATCTGGCTCTCAGCGAGTCTCGAAAGGCGAACGAAAGCAGCTTGCACCTGGTAGCCAAACATGTTTCTTGGGAACAGGCTACTTCCTAAAGCGGGAAGACATTCTTTTGTGGTTGAATTGTTGGCAAATGTCAGCCAGACGTGTGCCGTTCGTCTAAGCGTTTCGGTGTGTTGAATTTGTACCAATTATTTTTCTACAGGTTTTTCCTGTCCCAAATAGAGAGTTGAAGTCTCCCATTAGTATTTTCACGTCATCTTGGTGAATTTTGCTCATAGTATTTTCGAATGTATATCTTTTATAGGGGCTCTGAATGAGCATAGTCATAAGTCGATTGTTGATGGATGCGATATCTTTGACAGAGTTGATGACAGATCTGTGTTCGAGAAATGCAGTGCCGAAGATTGGTACGCCTTTCGCTACCTTTTGTTGTATTTTGCTCTTGAAGATGCCATAGTTTCCGTAATGCAAGTTTTAATTGTCAATTAATCGTGGTTCTTGAAGAGCAATGATGAGAATTGTTTGATGGACGATTTCTTTTGTGAGATTATTGAGGTTTCTTGTTTGGGTCAATGTATCGATGTTTAGTTTTCAAATGAATGTTTTCTGCTTGTAGGGAAATTTACCAGAGATCTTCGATATTCTCTGCCGTGCTAACCTGGACTCCCCAGAGTGCGAAAATCCAACTGCCGCCTATCGGTGGCCAGGTTGTGTACCACCTGGGGTAAAGTTACCTTTGCTTGCATAGTTCATGTTTTCTTGTGTTTCATTGGTTTGGCCTGGGTGGTACCGGGACCAGACAGGACCAGAGGGTGTTGAAGCCTCTGGAAGCAAATATTTTCAGCCAAGCTAATTGAGCTAACAGACGGTGACCGGAGTAGCGGTGATTTTCACTCAGATGTGTCTGGATTTAGGGTTCAACAGATTGAGTAGCCGTTCAGGATTGTGTTAGTATTTGGTTCACCCCAAGTATTTGATTTCCTCGGTACCACCCATATGGAGGACGGTTTCCCCTATCGGCCACAGGGGATTATTATTATTAATATGTCATCAGCAAATCTGATATGGAGTATCTTCCCACCACTGAAATAGATGTGTATTGTTCGATTCAATATTTCCATCAGATAAATACGGATTATAATTACGTTACATTGCTGCTAGTCGACATATTTCTCTCTTTTTCTTAGACAGTTGCTAGCTGTTACTCTATCATAGGAATTTATGGGCGCAGCATTGTTGCAATACAGACGTTCAAATTATCCGATTTCTGTAATTTCATTTCGATACAAGATCGTCCTAATCGGATTCAGCCAGTCAGTCTTAATGTGGATATCCGACTACGACTCTCATCATATGATAGACTGGGTGAACCACATTCTTAATCGGACTGTTGAATCCAGATCACTTATCTATGACAGGGAATGAATTCTTAAACATTGTGGAAATAATAAGTTATTTAAATATAAATATATGAACTAACGACATAACAATGTATTTACAGGAGCAGGGACCCATCCATCATAGTAGAGCAGTGCGAGATTGGTTTCAGGGCCAAGAGAGGATAAAGCTGATGCCGTTTGTTCCACGATCACCGAACATCAACCAGATAGAGAATATGTGGGCAGAGGTAACAAGGTCATTGCCATGTGTCCCTACAAATGCAAGCGACCTTTGGACGAATATAGAAAACGTATGGTGGGATGTAAACCATCACGCTACACTGTCGACGACTTAATGAAATCAATTCCACTACGCCCTCGAGAAAACTTACGTAATGATCGTGGGGGGGGGGGGGAGGGGGGTTGGTTACTAAAAGTATACTCGTCCACAAAGCCCATGTGGACAATTATCTGATAATCGGTCAAGCTTTGCTTTGTCGCAGCTTTTTAGCATACAACAAGTCCATTTACTTTCACTCCCCTCCTTACAATTCTTGCAATGCAAGGTAATTGAAAAATCTCATCCACTCGACGCCAACTGAGGAACTGACTGGTGCATGTTCAACACACAGTAGTTGTCCTCCTCACTGGAATCAATGACTGCGTGTGTGTGTGTGTGTGTGTGTGTGTGTGTGTGTGTGTGTGTGTGTTTTCGTGTTAACGCACAATCTGAATCAATACTGTTAACATTAGAGAGGCAACCAACAATAAATATTGCATCAAATATGACTGTAAAGTATATTAATGCGATGGGAAGTTACAAACTGAATTTTTACCCATCCCACGTCCTGCGTATTGCGGTAAGTAAGATGTATTAACTCCATAGTATCGTTAGCAGAGACAGTGCGCTCTTGTTGTCGAGGCTCGCGACAAGTGCAGCGATTAGCAGTGCCCAATGCCGCCGCGATTTGTTTATGTTGCCTGAGCGTGGACACTGCAGCAGACGCTTCGCCCTAAACAGAAAGAAATCACCTTTGCTCTGACTGCAGTGAGCGGATATCACTGCCTGCGTGCTCTTATAGTAACCAACGTGAGACTCTACTCACAGGTGCCATGGAGCAATTGCAACGGGTATCATGTCATTAGTCATCAGAATATTAACCAGTGATGAAATGTCCACTCTATTTGAATCCCAAGAAAATAGGAACCTTCTCACAACGGAATGTGAGGTGATATCAAAATATATCCAACATATAAAAATTAATTGGAGGGCTTTCATGTATGCAGTAATAGCACACAAAGAAATATTATGTCTTGGAAGCGTATATTTCATTTCCTCTTCTCATATTAACGCCCTTGTTTTAATATGAAGTGAGAAAATAAACACGAAAAACTAAAGTTCCTGAGAAGCATATAAGTCATTTCCTCTTCTCATATCACAACTTTTGTTTTAGTATGAAGTAGAAAAATGAACAGGTTAGAGTTCTGAAGCATAATATGACACCAGATTCTTATCGTAGGCGCTACCAGAAACGCCAAAAGCAGGGAGCTGTCCATTCTTTTGTCCAACAGTCTGTTTCCTTTCATGTATTACTCCCGCTAGGAGATTATTATTTAAGGACTTGTGGGCATCAAGTTCTTCAGCAGAACAAGCCTTATGTTATAGTGCTAAATACGGTATGGAAAAAATGCAACAAAGACGAGTTCCGCTAGAGCAGTGAGGATATTTGCACATGTGTGTATTCAGCAATGACTGCCAGCTGCCACAACACTTCACAGAATCCTTGCGGAGGCAACACAACTGTGCGTGCACTTCAGACTTCATTCGGTGAGACGTCAGGAGATGGATGAAAACGTCAAATTAACGTCGCTTTCCGAGTCGTATTCAATCCAGAATGAGGTGTTACTAAGGTAGTTGAGTGTTCTAGCAATTACACTTTTATGATTCCCATATGAGTATTTCGAAAGCCAAAAGAACCCGTTAGTGTGAAACTATCGGGAAGTGCATTAATATCAAACTGCCAGAACTTGAGACAATACGTGGACTCTTCTCTTCGCTGGGTGACCTATTACTGTTATTTAGCATTCTCTCCGTCCTAGTCGTAATGCAAATGGAACTTCAGAGGCGCTTTCCGCTATTCTTCACAAACATCAGCAACCTGTAATCGCTGAGAGTCACAATTGCGTGATGATAATGGTTCAGGTTGTCAGTAGTTGTGGTGGTGTTATGCTGTCAAACTGCTTACAGTAACGTTAATGGTGGCGCACATAATTTAGCGCTGACTACCTACTTAAGCAAGGATAGTGTTGTGGCGTCATCGCTTGTCTTTATTTGGCCTCAGCTTGAGTAATCCGATTCAACTAACATAGTACTCCAATCGCGGGCTCCTAATACAGTATGACAGCAGAGATTATCGTACAGGTATTACATTAATTCTGCAATGAAATGCTTAACAAATCTTACCCTCAGCTATGCAGCTGGAATGGCTCATTACACAGGTACTCCATGTTGCACTTGGTTAAGTGATCCGTTCGCTGAAATCCTGCTTGTACTGTTCGTAAATACTCGTATACCTCAGAAATGGTTCAAATGGCTCTGAGCACTATGTGACTTAACTTCTGAGGTTATCAGTCCGCTAGAATTTAGAACTAGTTAAACTTAACTAACCTAAGGACATCAGACACATCCATGTCCGAGACAGGATTCGAACCTGCGACCGTAGCGGTCGCGCGGTTCTCGACTATAGCGGCTGGAACCGCTCGGCCACCCCGGCCTGCATACTTGTATACTGACCATTTGTTATTTGACTAATTATGAACTACAATCTGATGCGCATGTATATGACTTGGGTTAGCGCCGGCACAAAGGTAAGACTAAGGGTTGGATGCCGTTGAAGTCCTGTTACATTGATGGCAAGACAAATGTTCGCAAATCACCTCTATTGCCTCAAAAAACAATTGCATCTTAAATATCGAAGGACCGACGTCCTCACTGTCACAGCGCGTTGAAATACAGCAACGACGGCAGATGAAAATTTGTGATCGACTGGGCTTCGAACCCAGACCTCCTGCTTCCTAGACAGACGTTCTGATGACGGGACTAATATTTTTTTTTAATGTTTGAGAAGACTTTCAGCACCAGGTAGGCGGAGGCAAAGAGGGCAGGGGTCGAAGATCCGAGGCCTGGCCACAATGCCTCTCCCATACCTGCACTGAGCAGCTGCATTTTTCCCATGTATTCCATGTTTGCACCCGTATATTCTTTTAAATTGTAGAACAAAACTGAAGTAGTAATTTAGGTAAAATATTTTACAGATTGCCACCTCCAGTGGAGTGCGTTCCTTGTAGAACATAACTTATAACAATGGAAAGGGTGACGGAAAAAATCCCTAACAAACATTCATTCAGAAATATATTCACATTTTAATTTATTATGCACTGGATGCATATGAGGTCTGTAAGGAAGCCATATATTTTTCAACAAATAAAAGAAATATCGAAGCCGGTGGGGTTTGCCAAATTAGGACAGTTCTGATTTTAGATCCAACGTAAAAGAATATTCCAGGAATAAAAAAAGTGAAAGAATAGTACTCCTCTTCTAGTGAATAAAAGTGCCCACCTCTTTCTAGATAAAAATTTAAAACCATTCCTTATATTTGTTATTCTTCTTCAGCTTGAAATTTTCTACTGCAATATAGAACATGTACTCTACTAAGTTTTGTTTGTTATGACGTAAAACACAAACTGTCCCAGAAGCCACGAATAACTGTTATTCTTTGCGGACGGGTAACATTTCCAGTCGGATTGTAAAGCTTCAGTTATCGGTATTTGACTTTCTGCGGTTCTATTGACAGTGCTAACTTCTTCGTAGTCCAGTTCCAAATTCTGATTCTATTTTCACATGAGAAGATGTGCGCTACAGTTTCTACAAGCCGTCATTTGTCGCCGTATGGAGATGGTCTCAATTTAATTTTACATAATCGTTCCGCTGTGGGTATGGTTTCGTTTACAAAGTCGCACCATACGGCAGTTACTCTAGTAGGTATAATTTTATTGTTGATTTTTTTCCAGACGTTCCTCCAGTTTTTTGTAGGTTAAGTTACCGGAATTGGTTTGTGAAGACGATGTCTGGTAATATAATCATAAACGGTTCTAGTGTTGGTTTGTGCTCGTGGAAGTCTTATACAGCTCCAAACGCCATAGTACTTTCGGACGTAATCTAGGCTGGCGTGCTACATTAACAGGAGCGTTCCTATCCCCAGGATCTAACGAGAGGAACAGAAGTTTCGTGATGCCTGTCTTAGTGGCGTGTATTAGTTTAAAAGCACGTCTTTAATTCCAAGTCCTCCGTTTTGCCTCTGCAAAGTCACCGTGTCGAAGGATACTTTGATGATATTTTGTTTCTACAGATACCAATAGGCTACAGCTTATATTTTTATGTGCAGTGACCTGCACTATTGGTACGACTGCTCCGACGTAATATATTTTTCTAAGTATGTATATATTTATAATCTGAACTTTGTGCAGTCGATCTAACGATCGCATGTCATGGTCCTTGAACAAGGTTCTGATGACATTAAGTTTCCACTCCCAATTGTTCGTGGCCATGCGCTTGGGATTCGCCCTTAACTACAATCCGAGTTGGAGTCTCTCTTCAGTTACATCTAACCAGTGTGCACCTATTGCACTATTGTAAGAACCGAGATGCAGTATTTTGGTATTAAAATTTTGCAAATCCGGGTTCGAATCTGGTCAGGCACAAATTTTCATCTGACGCTGTTGTTCTATTTTAATGCCAAAGACGGCCTGGACATCTGTCCTTCAATCTTTAATTGATTAAGAAGTCTGTCTATTTCGATTCGTAGTGTCTGTTCTTTCGGAAATGTCCTAAGAACAGACATACACGCTCACACACACACACACACACACACACACACACACACACACACACACACACACACACACATTTACACATTTATATCATAAGTGCTATTCGGAAAACGTTTGGCAACTCAGTGATAGTGCTGGACTGGAGCTGCATCAACCTACTCATTTCACTAGATATTGTTGTAATTTTCTGAACAATTACTGTTTAATAAGTGACAGCGACAGTGTCTCTCATCGTTTACTTTGTCGGAAACCTGCTTCTTTCAGCCCTAGGCTATACTATAGCAATGAGTGATTGCTCACATTCTTGATACCTCACTGGATGTGCTACTGCAACTGTAGTCAAAGATTCAAATCCCACTGGAAAAGTATGTTTCAAGTCAGATGGTTTTGCTCTTCCCCTACTGCCATTGAAAACGATCACAACGAAATTAAGTATAGGTGTTCTATGAAACCCTTGAGTTCATACTGCGGTGCTGTGAAGATGAAAAAGTAGTTTTCACAATTATCAGATGACAGATGGAACTTGTCAGATTCCACTAATTATGACTGCACCATTAACTGTTGGTTCACAGGCGCTTTTCTGCCGCTTATTGTAAGTGTTATTTGTATGTAGGAGCTGGAAGAATAGAAACATCAAATTTTCGCCTCATGGAATGTTCGAATTCACCTTAAGTCTTCACGTTTCGAGCAAAGGCAGAATATCCATCAGGAAAGCTGACAACAATAAGCCAGGCCATGCCTGTCTTCTGGTGGATGTGCCAATGACAGTGATTGTACAGCAAAGAGGCATTGCCAACTCAACCACTGGAGAAGCTCCAAAATTGTGAATCGCGTCTGGCGAATACGCTTTTAAGGTTTCGATCCGATTAAGACAGTAAAACACAAATAATTGTCGCAGTTATTATTATATGACATTTAGATTGCATTCAGTGCATCGATGTATTACAAGTAATTGCACTCTAGCCTCTAAACCTAGTTACAGAAATGCGAATAAGATTCATGGGCATATAATGAGGATCTAGCGGTCCTTGCCACCCGCAACTTCGAAACGAAGCTATAGCCACTTCCGAGGTCACTCATAGAACACATCAGCTGGTATCCTTCCTGACACTATAACTGAAACTTGGCAACAGCGCAGAATATGTTTGGCAACTCTGTGACCGACGAGTTACTTCCTTGATGGCACAGAACTATCCTACTAAATTCACTTGATATTATCGTGTCATTTCAATTGAATACTGTAAGTGATTTTCTCTTGAGACGTGACATAAGGATATCAGTTAATGCTTTTGAGTCAACGAAAGTGGTTTCACATGGGAAATACAACTACTCTCGTCTCTTATGTTGCGATTTATTTGCCATAGCGGCTACTGAGCCAGTAAGTACGTCAAAGACCAGCACCTGTTCGCTAGCTCCTAGGTAACGTGCTTGCCTGTCAGGTGCACGCTGCCTTTGTTCGCCTTTCGACACTCGCTGAATGCAAGATTTTTAATTCTTTTGTAGCAGAACTACAAGCAGGCAGATACAAATTCAGTGAGGGAATGGCAAGACAACGCTCTAGCAAAATTCGTCTTGCTACTTTTAGTAACCCTTAGTGTCAAAGCGAAAAACCTTACGGTACTGCCAAATTCATAATGCCACTTTTATTTTCTGCTGACATACTTTTTTGTTGTTGTGAATACGTAATTTTATCTATGAACTGCCACATTTTCATAATACTTACGAAGCAAATCATGTGAGGTAACACTTCACCAACTTGTCGGGAAGGTGGAAAAAGCACTACCCTTTCTGGATGCTCTCTGTATCTTCCTGGATGTCAAGGGGGTTCTAGTAATACGACTTTCGAGTAAATGGTTAGAAATGAAGAACCTAGTGGTGAATGAACTCATAGATGAGCTGAATGCGAGAGACTACTCTTGAAAAGAATAAGTAGACGATTTATTCACAGTAAGACTTAGAAAATTTGATAGTATTGTTAAACCTATGTGCACTGAACATTGTGAAAAAGTATTTAAAGACTAGCCGCACGAAAATTGGTGTAGTATTATTTATGGGGAAGCATGTCCAGCACATACACTGAAAAATTATATTTCTCGATGAAACTTTAGAGAGGGTTGTAGTGTATCTAGAGGTAGCCCTGGATGGAAAACTATTATGAACACCTCACATAAAGAATATATTCCACTGTGAAAGACAATCTTATAAGCACTAGAAGCTGCTGTATGGTAAACTGGGGTCTAAACCCAGTACGTACTGGATATACACCTCTGCAAAAATACCAATGATAATTTATTGTCATATAATATGAACAAAGTCGAACAGAAGGTGGCTGCTAGAGAGTCTGGCAAAGTGCAGAGACTGGCCTGCTTTCACAAACAGACGGAATTAGCAGGACATCCACTCTTGGGATGGATATTAGGCTAGACATGCCCGCCTTACACCTGTGGCTTAAAATGGAGGCCGCAGCAGGGACATAAAGGCTAAAAATTGTAAATAACTGGATATAGTTAGAATATACGGAATCCCAAATCAGTATGGCGATGGCTGGGGAAATGCCGACTAACTATACAATAACTTCTAGCTGTTTCAATAAACCTTGCCATGTAACAGTTGGAAGCAGGGAGCAGTGGAAGAACGAACCACTACACCATTCAGGAGACATAATATAGTGGTATACTGACAGGTCGAAAACAGATGAAACCAACGGGTCTGGTGTACTGCCTAGAATCTCTTTAGGGAAGATGGCCACAGTATTACATGGTATCTTCTATCAGCATGTGCGCGGAGGAGAATTAGAGTAGACCCTACAAAAATCGTAGCATCTACTTTTATTCAGACAGCCAAGCAGCTCTGAAATCTCTATCAGCCCTGCGACCGAAGGTCGTTGCAGAATGCCATGAAGCATTTGCTTTCGGACATGTCCGAAAGAACAGACACCACACATATATCCATATACAGAGTGTTTCAGGAGGAATATTATCCACTTTTTATTTTGTACAGAGATACAGCTGTTAGTACGTAACCCCAACAAACTCAAAGCAAAGGCAACGAGGACATTCAAAGTTGATTTTCAAAAATTCCCCCACCAACTTCAATGCACATTTGACTTCTCTTGATAACACCACGTGTAGGTCGTCTTTGCGTTCTTTTATGAGGGCTGCGCTATTCATAATCCGAAAGATCAAATCGGCTCTTGGGTTTACTTTTTCTTTGTAGACTTCGCCTTTAACCATCCCCGCAGGCAAAAATCGAAAGAGATAAGGTCCAGGGACCTTGAAGGCCAAGAAAAGTGCCCATATCCAATGATCCATCTTCCAGGAAATGTTAGGTTTGGATAATGTGTCACCTGACGACTAGAATGTGCAGGAGCCCCGTCATGCTGGAGGAACATACGCATTCTTGTAGCCAAATGAACCTCTTCCAATGACGCTGGAAGCTCATTTTCAAGGACGTGTAGACAACTGGGTCCTGTAAGGACCAACATACGAAACGAAAATGCATTGAACCCAGCTGTCTGTATGTTCAATAAAAATTGGACGCATGTTATATGTCATTATTTCAACAATTTGTCTATACTACCATCTCCTAGAATATTTACTATTCCTCCTGAAACATCCTGTATAATTATTTGGGTCTCCACGGGTCATCGAAAGTTTTCAGTGCTAGACGCACGACATCGTCCGACCCTCGCGAGAATACAGTGTGGACGCAAGCTAGTGGAACAATGGCCGGGGGGTACCGCGCATGTGGTGTGCGGCAAAAATGGGAATTCGCGTCTGACGAGGAGCGTGTGGAGATAGGTGCTGCAGAGAGGTTGACTGCTGTGTCATCATAGTATCCACCGTCGGAGGTTCGAATCCTCCCTCCGGCATGGGTGTATGTGTTGTCCATAGCGTAAGTTAGATTAAGTTAGATTAAGTAATGTGTAAGCTTAGGGACCGCTGACCTAAGCAGCTTGGTCTCATAAGTTCTTACCACAAATTTACAAAATTTTAATACCAAAATACTGCACCTCGTTTCTAACAATAGTGCAATAGATACGCACTGGTTGGATGTAACTGAAGAGAGTCTCCAACTCCGACTGTGGTTAAGGGCGAATAACAAGCGCATGGCCACTAACAACTGGAAGCGGAATGTCATCCGAACCTTGTTGAAGGACCATGACAGGACCGGATCTTCGACCCCTGCCCTCTTTGCCTCCGCCTACCTGGTGCTGAAAGTCTTCTCAAACACTAAAAAAAAATATAATAGTCCAGTCATCAGAACGTCTGTCTAGTAAGCAGGAGGTCTGGGTTCGAATCCCAGTCGGTCACAAATTTTCATCTGCCGCCATTGCTGTATTTCAACGCTGTGACAGTGTGGTCGTCGGTCCTTCGATATTTAAGATGCAATTCTTACTGAGGCAATAGAGGTGAATTGCGAACATTTGTCTTGCCATCAAATTAACAGGACTTCAACGGCATCCAACCCTTAGTGATTATTTTGTGCCAACGCTAGCCGATGTCATGTATATGCGAATCAGATTGCAGTTCATATTTAGTCAAATAACGAATGCTCAGTATACAAGTATGCAGGCCGGGGTGGCCGAGCGGTTCCAGGCGCTATAGTCGAGAACCGCGCGACCGCTACGGTCGCAGGTTCGAATCCTGTCTCGGACATGGATGTGTCTGATGTCCTTAGGCTAGTTAGGTTTAAGTAGTTCTAAGTTCTAGCGGACTGATAACCTCAGAAGTTAAGTCACATAGTGCTCAGAGCCATTTGAACCATTTCTGAAGTATATGAGTATTTACGAACAGTACAAGCAGGATTGCAGCGAACGGATCACTTAACCAAGTGCAACATGGAGTACCTGTGTAATGAGTCATTCTAGCTGCATAGCTGAGGGTAAGATTTGTTAAGCATTTCATTGCAGAATTAATGTAATATCCGCACGATAATCTCTGCAGTCATACTGTATTAGGAGCCCGCAATTGGAGTACTATGTTCGTTAAATTGGATTACTCAAGCTGAGGCCAAATAAAGACAAGCGATGACACCACAACACTATCTTTACTTAAGTAGGTAGTCAGCGCTAAATTATATGCACCACCATTAATGTTACTGTGAGCTGGCTGGCTCTGAGCACTATGGGACTTAACAGCTGTGGTCATCAGTCCCCTAGAATTTAGAACTACTTAAACCTAACTAACCTAAGGACATCACACACAAACATGCCCGAGGCAGGATTCGAACCTGCGACTGTAGCAGTCGCGCGGTTCCGGACTGTGCGCCTAGAACCACGAGACCATCGCGGCCGGCCTACTGTAAGCAGTTTGACAGCATAACACCACCACAACTACTGACAACCTGAACCATTATCATCACGCAGTTGTGACTCTCAGTGATTACAGGTTGCTGATGTTTGTCAAGAATAGCGGAAAGCGCCTCTGAAGTTCCATTTGCATTACGACTAGGACGGAGAGAATGCTAAATAACAGTAATAGGTCCCCCAGGGCAGAGAAGTGTCCACGTATTGTCTCAAGTTCTTGCAGTTTGATATAATGCAGTTCCTGATAGTTTCACACTAATGGGTTCTTTTGGCTTTCGAAATACTCATATGGGAATCATAAAAGTGTAATTGCTAGAACGCTCAACTACCATAATAACACCTCAATCTGGATTGAATACGACTCGAAAAGCGACGTTAATTTGACGTTTTCATCCATCTCCTGACGTCTCACCGAATGAAGTCTGAAGTGCACGCACAGTTGTGTTGCCTCCGCAAGGATTCTGTGAAGTGTTGTGGCAGCTGGCAGTCATTGCTGAATACACACATGTGCAAATATCCTCACTGCTCTAGCGGAACTCGTCTTTGTTGCATTTTTTCCATACCGTATTTAGCACTATAACATAAGGCTTGTTCTGCTGAAGAACTTGATGCCCACAAGTCCTTAAATAAGAATCTCCTAGCGAGAGTAATACATGAAAGGAAACAGACTGTTGGACAAAAGAATGGACACTCCCTGCTTTTGGCGTTTCCGGTAGCGCCTACGATAAGAATCTGGTGTCATATTATGCTTCAGAACTCTAACCTGTTCATTTTTCTACTTCATACTAAAACAAAAGTTGTGATATGAGAAGAGGAAATGACTTATATGCTTCTCAGGAACTTTAGTTTTTCGTGTTTATTTTCTCACTTCATATTAAAACAAGGGCGTTAATATGAGAAGAGGAAATGAAATATACGCTTCCAAGACATAATATTTCTTTGTGTGCTATTACCGCATACATGGAAGCCCTCCAATTAATTTTGGTATGTTGGATATATTTTGATATCACCTCACATTCCGTTGTGAGAAGGTTCCTATTTTCTTGGGATTCAAATAGAGTGGACATTTCATCACTGGTTAATATTCTGATGACTAATGACATGATACCCGTTGCAATTGCTCCATGGCACCTGTGAGTAGAGTCTCACGTTGGTTACTATAAGAACACGCAGGCAGTGATATCCGCTCACTGCAGTCAGAGCAAAGGTGATTTCTTTCTGTTTAGGGCGAAGCGTCTGCTGCAGTGTCCATGCTCAGGCAACATAAACAAATCGCGGCGGCATTGGACACTGCTAATCGCTGCACTTGTCGCGAGCCTCGACAGCAAGGGCGCACTGTCTCTGCTAACGATACTATGGAGTTAATACATCTTACTTACCGCAATACGCAGGACGTGGGATGGGTAAAAATTCAGTTTGTAACTTCCCATCGCATTAATATACTTTACAGTCATATTTGATGCAATATTTATTGTTGGTTGTCTCTCTAATGTTAACAGTATTGATTCAGATTGTGCGTTAACACGAAAACACACACACACACACACACACACACACACACACACAGTCATTGATTCCAGTGAGGAGGACAACTACTGTGTGTTGAACAACACATGCACCAGTCAGTTCCTCAGTTGGCGTCGAGTGGATGAGATTTTTCAATTACCTTGCATTGCAAGAATTGTAAGGAGGGGAGTGAAAGTAAATGGACTTGTTGTATGCTAAAAAGCTGCGACAAAGCAAAGCTTGACCGATTATCAGATAATTGTCCACATGGGCTTTGTGGACGAGTATACTTTTAGTAACCAACCCCCCCTCCCCCCCCCCCCCCCCCCCGATCATTACGTAAGTTTTCTCGAGGGCGTAGTGGAATTGATTTCATTAAGTCGTCGACAGTGTAGCGTGATGGTTTACATCCCACCATACGTTTTCTATATTCGTCCAAAGGTCGCTTGCATTTGTAGGGACACATGGCAATGACCTTGTTACCTCTGCGTTAACACGAAAACACGCACACACACACACACACACACACACACACACACACACACACACGCAAACAATCATTGATTCCAGTGAGGATGACAACTACTGTGTGTTGAACAACACATGCACCAGTCAGTTCTTCAGCTGTTTATCTGGCCCTGAAACCAATCTCACACTGCCCTGCTATGATGGATGGGTCTCTGCCCCTGTAAATAAACTGTTATCTCATTGGTTCATATATTTATATTTAAATAACTTATTATTTTCCACAATGTTTAAGAATTCATTCCCTGTCATAGATAAGTGATCTGGATTCATCAGTCCGATTAAGAATGTGGTTCACCCAGTGTATCATATGATGAGAGTCGTAGTCGGATATCCACATTAAGACTGACTGGCTGAATCCGATTAGGACGATCTTGTATCGAAATGAAATTACAGAAATCGGATAATTTGAACGTCTGTATTGCAACAATTCTGCGCACATAAATTCCTATGATGGAGTAACAGCTAGCAACTGTCTAAGAAAAAGAGAGAAATATGTCGACTAGCAGCAATGTAACGTAATTATAATCCGTATTTATCTGATGGAAATACTGAATCGAAAATTACACATCTATTTCAGTGGTGGGAAGATACTCCATATCAGATTTGCTGATGACATATTACTAATAATAATAATAATAATAATCCCCTGTGGCCGATAGGGGAAACCGTCCTCCATATGGGTGGTACTGAGGAAATCAAATACTTGGGGTGAACCAAATACTAACACAATCCTGAACGGCTACTCAATCCGTTGAACCCTAAATCCAGACACATCTGAGTGAAAATCACCGCTACTCCGGTCACCGTCTATTATCTCAATGAGCTTTGCTGAAAATATTTGCTTCCAAAGGCTTCAACACCCTCTGGTCCTGTCTGGTCCCGGTATCACCCAGGCCAAACCAATGAAACACAAGAAAACATGAACTATGCAAGCAAAGGTAACTTTACCCCAGGTGGTACACAACCTGGCCACCGATAGGCGGCAGTTGGATTTTCGCACTCTGGGGAGTCCAGGTTAGCGCGGCAGAGAATATCGAAGATCTCTGGTAAATTTCCCTACAAGCAGAAAACATTCATTTGAAAACTAAACATCGATACATTGACCCAAACAAGAAACCTCAATAATCTCACAAAAGAAATCGTCCGCCAAAAAATTCTCATCATTGCTCTTCAAGAACCACGATTAATTGACAATTAAAACTTGCATTACGGAAACTATGGCATCTTCAAGAGCAAAATACAACAAAAGGTAGCGAAACGCGTACCAATCCTCGGCACTGCATTTCTCGAACACAGATCTGTCATCAACTCTGTCAAAGATATCGCATCCATCAACAATCGACTTATGACTATGCTCATTCAGAGCCCCTATAAAAGATATACACTCGAAAATATTATGAGCAAAATTCACCAAGATGACGTGAAAATACTAATGGGAGACTTCAACTCTCTATTTGGGACAGAAAAGACCTGTAGAAAAATAATTGGTACAAATTCAACACACCGAAACGCTTACACGAACGGCACACGTCTGACTGACATTTGCCAACAATTCAACCACAAAAGAATGTCTTCCCGCTTTAGGAAGTAGCCTGTTCCCAAGAAACATGTTTGGCTACCAGATGCAAGCTGCTTTCGTTCGCCTTTCGAGACTCGCTGAGAGCCAGATTTTTAATTCTTTTGTAGCAGAGCTACAAGCAGGCAGATACAAACGCAATAAGGGAATCGTAAGACAAGGCTCGAGCAAAATGCGCCTTGCTACTTTCAGTAACCCTTAGTGTCAGAGCGAAAACCTTACGATACTGCCAAATTCATAATGAAGACATATTTTTTGTTGTTGTGAATACATAATTTTATCTATGAAATGCCACATTTTCATAATAATTGCGAATGATACAGGAAATGAGGTAAATGCAGATCTTTTCGAAG
Organism: Schistocerca americana; assembly: GCF_021461395.2. Lineage (NCBI taxonomy): Eukaryota > Metazoa > Arthropoda > Insecta > Orthoptera > Acrididae > Schistocerca > Schistocerca americana. The sequence continues at coordinate 330,188,729 of NC_060121.1, read as the reverse complement.
TCAAAAGTCGATAATGTCCTACGAATTCGTGTTAAAATAGGCTCAATCGTCTTACAGATACTTAATGCTTTATTAAGATAGTCTGCGTCGTGATGTTTCTGTAGTAAGCTGAATTTAATTTGTATTAGTACAGTGAATATTTTAATTGGATTTTCCATTAGTTTACTAAACGCAACAGTAATCATCAAAGAGAAATTAATCAGCAAAAGAATTTTCTTTCACGATATCTAAAACGATCTGACAATGCTAAAGTTGTTTACAAATTCTACGTCAGTAGAAACCTACTGGTTCCAACGATATCATTATACCAGAGTAGTTTTAAGAGTATTTTCGTCTGGAAATGAATTGCGTTGACAGTTGATCGATCAAGAGCGGGAAAGGTAAATCTTTACAAATATATGACGAGAGGGACAAGTGCTTGAGAGAGGACTTCTCTATCAATACAAGTGCTTGAGAGATGACTTTAATTTCAATCTCCTGGATAGTTTTGTTTCTCAAATCAAGAAGTGCGTTATTATACAGTAACACATGTGATGTAGTTGTATTACTCGATTTTCTTACGCTAAGACCGAAAGGTATCTCAGTTGTTGGCAACAAATTCCAGCTGTGTTGCACACAGACCTTGGGGCAGAATTCGTAGCCCAAAACACACTTTTGGAGCTATCAGATGTAAAATATTATGTTCATACTACTCTTTGCTCGAGTTTGTATCTTTTGGAGGGGCTCAGCCTTTCATTTCTTCTTAGGAAGTTTATGATAAAGGCATCATAACACGTCACCAGTAACAGTACTGCATACGAATGCTCAATGAGCGACCTGATGACGTTCAATATTAGTCACTCCGTTGATTTTTGTTGTTTGGAATTAGAGCATGCAGTACTCCTACGCCAGACTTCTGAACTTTGCCTGTTGAATGCAAATGTCGCATGATGGTAAAATGGTAATCTATCACATATATCAGTAGTCGAGACTTCCTTAATGTGGAAAATCATTCATGCCAGAACGATCTTTGTTGAAACAAGAATATCTTTTCCTGGCGTATTTTTCCCAAAATCAGTCGCTCCACACACAATTCAAATCTTTCTAGCTGCCTCCTCTGCATTCACCCCTCTGTTATACCAAAAGTAAACGTTGTGTTGCAGATATTACACCTATTTCCACTTGCGACTCAGTTTTACAATGCTTAACTGTAGTTCATGATTTTCAAGTTTGCGAAATCCATTGCTTAGCTGCCAGATGATAACTAGAACTTCAAATTCGAAAATGACAGTTGAGACACACACTGACAGCGTCGCGACGCGTTCACCTGGGCGGCGCCGGATATCAGGCGGCGGGTGGCGTCTGGCCGGTGGCCGGTAGCCGCTGCAGCGCGAGGAAACGCTCGAGAGAAAGCTGGTATGATCGCGGCGCAGCCACGAGCTATCCTGCAGAATTGTTTCTGGAATACTTGTTATTGCTGGCGGGTAGAATGTTAAGCGAATTATCTTCAATGTTCAGTCAGACTCATAACTTTTGACCGACTGCGGTAAAAAAAAAAAAAAAATACAGTTGGACGCGAACAGGCGACTATAAGTTTAGAACGCACGACGCTTGCCACTAGACCACGGGCTCACGTAGTCCGACAACGTCTCGGAAGTAGATAACACTTCCTCCTGACACTTCCGCATCTTACAGTGTTGCCAGATTGTGCAGATTGGCGGCCTTAAGAGTTGTCAGGGGCGGTCAGTTTTATTGGCCACCTTAAGTGAATGACTCGGACTTAGTCCCTGTGGCGGCCGGCCGGCGGTCAGTTTTATTGTCTAAGACTGTACATAGAAATCTATAGTCAATTGTTCATTAGTCTTTTTACAGTCAAAACATACCCTAAAGAGTACAGAATACTACATAAACTTCTCTTGTTCTTCTCTACCCATACATGGAAACTCTGTGGACCATACAGCAGGTACTTGTCTGCCGCCGTTTGACCACCAGGTCCATCTTTTTCTTGTGACTGTTAAAACCAGCACATACAAATAGTCGATGCGCAGTAGGGCGTATTCGTTTCTCCCACTCACCTCCAAAATATCAGGTGTTCTAAATGGCGGAAGATGCGTGGTTCTAGAATTTACTCCAAAATTCTTGAAGCACTACATATTCCACCCCCCCCCCCCCCCCAAATTGAACACGCGATATTTTATACAATAATTATGTAAATTTATATCAAATACAATTCTAATAATATACATTCCAGCATAGACCTTTGTACTCATTTAGAATAAACTTTAGCTGATCTTTCATTTATTCTACTCTCACTCTATTTTGACATCAACCCCGAATATTCCATTGTGATTTGCTAAGTTTTTCTAATAGTTAGGATTCATTAGGACTCGGTCTCAGTTTCCAATTGAAAACTCCAGATGTTCACGACACTTGAGTACTTTATTCTCATTCTTTGTACTACTTCTTTAGTACGCAATGGTCTTATTATGTATAAATTTTTTGTAGGTTGGAGGAACTCTGGGCAAAATAAAAGTGTTCCTATTGACACACATAAAACATAATAATGCTGCCAGTATAATTTCTACAAAATTTTGTGACTTTTGTCATGATACTGTTATTTCCCCTCTAGAAACATTACCTGTACCTCACATACGGGTTGATCCTACGAGTACCCTTTCTCCTTCTGTGTTGGTAGGTGCACCTCTTTTTTATTCCTATTTTCCTATGGTACAGGTCAATCCCCTTCTTGGTGCCCCTGTCCACACAGTATAGCTCAACCTTTCTTAGGTCTGCCTATCTGCCCTTTTCGTCCAATACATGCTGGGTGCATCCCCCCTTATCCTTCTTGAGTAGGCCTCATTGTTCATTGCTCTAGTATACACCTTTATGTACACTATAACTAAATATTATCTGGCAAAACTAAAACCTACTTCACCCTTCATGCTCACTTTTTCATACTTCTCTTTTATACCCTAGAGTCCTCCTTTACTTATCAACTTCTATGTTTCCAGCATCTACTTCATGCCTACATACACTGTTCAATATATAATATGCTTACTTAGGCCATAAGAGTCCCACTATCCTACAAGTCAACAGAACATTCCTGGATAACTATCACAATTAGTTTCTCCCTGACTTATGCTCATTAGTTATGCTCCTTATCAACATGATAATTTTTTTCAAGTACCTAGGCGATGTAGAACCATCACAATAAACAACTATAAGTGCATATTTCGCTATGTGCACATTCTTTCCCCCTACAACTCTTGACAGTTCCCACATTCTTTTAATCTGGACTTTCATTGTTTGTGTCTTTGTGTTATGGTGAGTGTATGTGGAAGTGTGGTGGGTAGCCTGATTCTTCAGCCTACTTATATGAAATAACTTGAAGGTTATTGGAAACCACGGAAAATAAGAAGGACTTCAACGATAGATGTATATGCATATGGAAAGAGGGAAAGATAGACCGGTACTCAGATGAGAAGTAAGAAAGGAAAAAGTAGAAATGGTTGCTAAGATCAAAGAAGAGGAAGAAGATAACCCCAAAGACAGGAAACCCTTCCCACTCGCCTTCCCCAGGATCCCTACTTCGCTGGTACTTGAATGAGAAGCTAGAGGGGGTATGAAGTTAAATATCTCATACAGAATGGACATTCTCACCTTCACCTTTGATGTCCCCAAAGAAAAATCTTAGCAACCCCTATGGAATGGAAAATGGTGAAGAATCAGTCACACTTGTCTGCAAGGGTTGTCTGAAAAGTGTGGTGTGTGTTTAGTGTTATTCATGCTTGTGCTTACATTGCCCATCCCTTCCAAAACTAATACAAACCCTCCCATGTCTCATAAAAGGTATAAAATGTTCTATAAAAAATAGAAAATTATACACTACGATAACATAGTTGTTTAGTCATTCAGTTTATACTATACTTTTATACACACATAAAATCCTCTATTCAGTTTATATAGTCTCGACATCGCTAAGTTTAAATAGTACCATCTTATTATACTTTGCACTAATATAACATCTATTCATTTCACTTCATGTCTAGAGATCACTCTTCATCCGTGATTCTCTTAAATTGGTCTCACTCTTGTAATCATGTCTAGTTTCCTATGTACTAAAATTATAGCATAGTTCAAGAATTCAAGAATAGATTACAGAATAGTTTAAGATTTGAAGGGAATTTGGTGCAGGAAAAATAGCACAGAATAAACACGAAAAACAACTCGGGATCTGACGGTCATCACTCTGCCTGTTAAAACTGAATGTTAATGTCCCTGGGGGACAGATGTGACTCCAACCAAATCCCATGGATCTGACATTAACCTCACTCGATTACTTATGGGCCAATATTTCTCATTAAATTTTGTGTGAAAGCCTCCCCACTGCAAAACAGTTACCACTTTACTGGGTAACACAACATTAGGTAAAGTTATTATATTTTCTACTTTGTCATGGACAAGTTTGAATTCTTCACACAAGTCATCCATAACCTTGCTAGCATCATTAAGTTTGGAAAAAACAACTGTCGAAATGTTTCTGGAGATTATACTCTAGGTAACTTCTCGATCTTTAATTAGTGCAAATGCTTCCACCAAACTGCTTACATTTATAATGTCAAAGTTGGCTATTTTTCCTTTAAAACTTCATCCTATATTATCTACTCGCGAACTAACAACACATGTAGTAACACCTGGGATTTTTTATTCAATAATCGACATTACTTCCTTAGATCAATCTGTACTCTCTTTCAAAGTATTCATTTCCTGTCTTATAGAATTAAATTTAATGTTACATACATTTTTAAAAATTTTAATTTTTCACTGAATTCAAATTCTACACTATTATATTTATCTTCAATGTCAAATTCTAATTTTTTAGTTAAATCTTGAAGTTGCTCACCCTGTCTCTGGTTAAATTCAGTAAACAGTTGATTAACATGAGTATTCAAAGAACTAGTGAGTTCACTCTTTAAATCTAACTTCAGATTTTCTACCTTACTATTTAAAGAGTCAAATTCAGTCTTAAACAAAACTATATTTGCTGTTTGACTGTTCAAGGTTTCACTTAAAATTTCACTCTGAGCATCTAATTTTTCACTTAGAGTGGCTGAATCAGCCTTCTGGTCATCTAACTTAGCATCTAATCTAGAATGTACTGAGTCTATCTCTTTTCTTAAAGCAGCAATTTGAGCGTTTACAGCTGCTGAATCTGCTTACTGGGCTTTGATTAAATTCACTAATTCAGACAAGTCTGGCATTTCTCTAGTCACTTTAATAGCTGTGACTGGTTCTGCTAGTTGCTGTTCTTGATCCATATTCCTTTTACTCTTAGCTCTGGTGATCATTAAAAAAAATCATTTCTGAGTATAATAACTATACTAACAGTTTATCATTCAACAGTTCCCTCAACTTTAACAAATAGTTCTTGTTTTTTGCTCACCTGGCATAGAGTTCTAGCTGCATTGGTGAGCGAATGTATAATCAGTGTCAGTGGACAGGTGTTGAATGTTGGTTTGAGCGTCGTCCTCAGCAAGCAGATGCAGAGTCAGCAGCGGTGAGCAACAGCTGGTGCAGTCGGCGTCGGTGGCTCGTTACTGCATCGGTGTTGGTGCAATGTATGTTTGTGAAGACGGCTTACTCTCCACACCCAATCTTCTTAGTCAAAAGGTTGAGGTCTTCTCTCCGGTTTTTTGCCACTATTACTATCACACGTCTTTTACTGTGTTGCACTCGCAACTTTCTTCCATTGGTTAATTGGACTCAATACAATTACTGGAAACAGTTATCATATCTTGTTAGGCCTGGTTGCTATGGCAACTCATAATATCTTCTTCCCATTTCTGTCTTAAAATTCCTTTTTTCTTCAGGTCCTATCACAGTCATCATGTTTTAACGTTTTTCGGACAACAAGAGACTGTGTGGTATTGGGTTGCAAGGCTCACACGTCTTTCAAGTCCATTAACTCGCACGTTGTGTGTGGCTGATCCATTTCTCTGGGTATGAGCTACGTCAGTCTCCAAAAAGCTTCTTCTCTGAAGACTATAGCTGGTTAAAGGAATTTATTAAACTTCTTCTCTATCCTTGAAATAATCTGGGTACTTGTAGAATATTTTTCAGTTCAGTCACTTTATATTTTCAATGTCCACAGACAACAACTTCTGTAAGATAACTCAGTCCTTAAACATTAGACTCATTTACACATATTCAAATATCATTGGTTTGATAACCAAATAATTTATGCACATCATACATGTGTCTTGCTTCGTTCACAGCCAAGACATGAAGTAAGTTAAAAGTCTCTAGTCTCAAGCGAGTCCAATATGTGAATGTACATAGAAATCTATAGTCAATTGTTCATTAGTCTTTTTACAGTCAAAACATACCCTAAAGAGCACAGAATAGTACATAAACTTTTCTTGTTCTTTTCTACCCGAAACTCTGTGGACCATACAGCAGGTACTTGTCTGCTGCCGTTTGGCTGCCAGTTATATCTTTTTCTCATAACTGTTTTTTGACCTGCACATACAAATAGGTGATGCGCAGTAGGGCGAATTCATTTCTCCCACTCACCTCTAAAATATTGAGTGTTCGAAATGGTGGGAGGCCGAGTGGTTCTACAATTTACTCCTATATTCTCGAAGCACTGCAATATGCTGTGATCCACTTCCTACTCACGGAAAGAACTACACCAACTAAAATTTTTTCATGAATCAAAACAGTTTACAGCCAAGCTGTTATGAACAGAACAAATATGTTTTAGTGCTGAATGGATCATAGCAGAGGTGGAACAAATGTTTATGATGAGCAGGGGAGTGGAAGACTTTACATTTTGACAGATGAGTTAGTGCAAAAAAATCAAGGGAACTGTTTATGAAAACCACTGATTGACAGTGGATGAAATTTCTATGATGTTTCCACAGTTCTGTTGAACTCTCTAATACAAGACTCTCACAGGAACATTGGAATACTGGAAACTGTGTGCAAGATAGGTCCCAAAATAGCTGAAAGAGCAGCACAGGAAAAATTGGATCAATAATGACCACAAATTTCTTGAGACTTGAATTGGACAATGAGCATTTTCTGAGCTCTATCGTGACTGGAGATGAAAGGTGGGTGGATCATTACACACCAAAGACAAAAAGACAGTCATCACAATGGTGCTACACCAATTCTCCATCTGCTAAAAATGTTCAGAACCACAATTTTGAGCAAAAATATCATTGCCTTGGTGTTTTAGGACCAAAAAGGCATTATATTTGTAAACTTTCTACCTGAGAGGGAGACCATCAATGCACAATGGTATTGTGAGACCCGAAAAAACTTAAAAGGAATATTCAAAACAAAAAGAGGAGAATGCTGATGAGAGGAGTGTGTTTGTTGCACAACACCACCTGTCCTCACACAGCCTTGACCAACAAGATGCTCTCAGATTCATTTGGATGGGACATTTTGAAGCACACCCCATATCCCCCTGATTGGGTGTTTTCAGACTATCATTTTTTCACCGCCCTGAAGGCACACATGAGTGGAATTAAATTTTCAACTGATGAGCAGATGCAGAAATAGGTTTCGAAGTGGGCAAAGAAGCTGGTGGGAGAGTTCTTCAAGGAGGGCATGAAGAAGCTTGTGCCATGGCTTACTGCATGCATTAAAGAAGATGGTGATTATGAGAAAAAATAATCAATAAGAGTATCAACATATCCTGTAATCTTTTTAAAAAGTACACTTTTTCTAATACAAATATAAAAGTCTAGTACACTTACTTGCTGAACATGCGTCATATTCTATACACATTATCTTCACATATTGTTTTCTCAGACCATTTTTTAGCCTATGTTTACAAATGTTAGTATTGGCTTCCATTTAAACTCATCCTGTGACAACTGATCTCAGTGATGGAGTAGTTAACACAAGTACTGCACATTTGGGATTAAAGTCTCTATCTTACTATACATATGCAGCTTGTAATATGCAATAAGCTGTCTGGGCCATATATATTCTCAAGTTCATGATCTTATCCTTTTTTCAAACTTATTTGTAATGTTTTAAATTTGGATTGTATAGTAGTACACAATTAACCCCTGTGATTAAAAAAACAAATTTCATAAAACTACTATACTACAAAAACATAAATTTTCAGGGACCGATGACCGTAGCAGTCTGGTCCCTTTCATCCCCCAAACAAACCAACCAACCATAAATTTTCGTTTATGTGAATATACATTATCATAATTGTTCTATTATGCTGCTGAGTGAATTTGATTTTCTGTAAATTATTTTTGATTTTATGTTCTATATTTCAATCTTAGTATGACTATATGTTTACTGATGTACTTTTGATCGATGTTAACTGGGTGTAGGTTGTGTTGTATGTTGTCTGGCGGGAAGGAAGGAAGGAGAAATGAAAAGTTTTCTGGAGCTGCGTACAAATGGAATGTATTTTGCTGAGTGAACATTGTAATTGATGGCAGCAAGGCATCTAGGACTATTAAAATGAAAGTTATGTACGAATCAGTTTGTTGTCTATGTTATTTCAAGAAACAAATCAACCTCTGGGGTTTCCAAACTTGGCTTCCAGACAGAAGAAATTCAAGCAACAGGGTGAAGGAGATCCTCAAAAACCAGATGAGTAATTTTCCTTTAAAAACTGCCACTAGACCCGGCCAACAATATTTTTACTCCATGAACATTTATTATAATTAAGGGCCATTCAATTGCTTGTAACAAGGGAGGTTGTTAAAGTGATGCCATTGTGACCAGGATACTTGTATGTTTGGACTTTTGACAGTGTTTATGTTTCAGGTGACCAAAAAACATAAAATTGTGTTGCAAAGTGTAATGATTTTAAACCAAATATAATTTTACATAGCACATGCGGAGAAATTTTATAACGATGCAGCACTATGGAATGCATGATTGTAAAAGGTTGAAGCATTATTACTACCCAATCGAAGACCAAAATGATCTAAGTAACAATTAAAACATTTATTTTTGTATTTTCTCAGTTGTGTGAACATTTTGACCATTTATTTTTTTATTTTATTTTATTTTTTTGCATTAATAATTTATTAACAATTTTACAAAAAATGGATTGTGGTCTGAACAATGAAATAATTATGCTGCACGTACATAAGCTAGAAATCTCTTTGGTTTCTGAATATGCTAGAAATGGCACTGAATTCAAACGATGGCCACTTCATTAGTTAGACAAAATTGCAACACTTCCCCTCTCAGTGGACATCTTAAGAAAGTAACTTAAAGTTTCACAATATTACATTCCAATATTAAACATAAGAACACAAATGAGACAAAAGTTATCTGGTAGGTAGTGCAACAGGAAACAACACTTATTTTAATCCTAACATGTCTCTGACTCTCTCACTTGTAATACCACTGAGACCATTAGTTAAAATGACTGCCTCATTGTCATTATTTGACACATACTTAAATTTAAGAAAACCATCTAAGATGGTCTGCCTGACTTTCTGATATCACATCCTGAAATTTTTGGTCCTTACCGATATGCCCTCTTCCTCGGAATTTCAATGACACCTGTGTAGTCAGCGTGGAACTTCAGGGGGACCTACCAAATTTTGAACACTTCATCTTGTTTAGGAAATCTACATACCATTCCACCTCCTTACATGTCTCAAACATGGCAATGTATTCAGCTTCTACTGTGGCAGTCGCTACAATGGATTGCCTTTTATTCTTCCAGCTGATAGCTGCCCCAGCTAACAAAACTATATACCCTGTTATAGACTTACTATCAGCTGGATCATTTGCCCAGTCAGCATCACTGAATGCTCTAGAATCAGAACAATCAGCTCTGAAGTATAAACTCAAATCCTGTGTTTGCAGCAGGTAGCAAAGCACTGTTTTTACAGAGCCAAGTGAGAAACACATGTTTTAGAATTGAAATGACCCAATCTTCCTGCAATGAAGGCAATATCAGGCTGAGTACATGTAGAGATGTACAACAAACAACCCACTGCCTTTTGGTACAATTTTTGGTCAAATGGCTTATCATTCTTGTCTTGGCTGAAATGATTGTCACTACATGGTGTAGCTATGCCCTTGCAGTCATGTATTTTAAATTCTCCTAGTGTCTGTTGAATGTAGCTAGTTTGGTTTAACTTCACCTGCCCTTGAGACTGTTCACTCTCATGTGCTACAATAAACAACTTTCCATCCATTTCTTTAATGTTAATGTGTGATTTTGAAACATTCTTGAATGTTAAAATCCTCTCTTCCTCATCTATTACAACAACATCATCAACATGAACCTTGTATTGGGACACCCTTTCCTAATATTACCTTTTTTATAGAAATAACCAATACCATTTATACTATTGATTCTTGTATAGGTGAACATTATCTCAGCTGTTTAACTAAAAGAATTCATATGATTTTGTATACACTGTATTATACTTCAGACTAAAATGTATAAAAAGAAATTAATTTGTTACATTCTGTATGCACAGTTAAAATTATTTTCCTTTAAGAAACATTTGAAATTATGAAATATCTGGCATACTTAAAATTCATATTATTAATTGCACAGTGTAAAGTGAATTATTAAATTTATTTCTGGATTCATTCATAAGATAAGGATATAATGTGGTAAAGATTCTTCTTTTGTCAAGAAAGTTTGTAAACTCTTTTTCTTTGTAAACTCTTTGGAATATTGTGAGTTTTGCAGAATGTTAGTAGTGGTGGGCATGCTTCTGATGGAAGCACACGCATGTTTTTAATTTTGTCTACAACAATGTAATTCATGGCTTTATGAAAATTGAGATTGTGAAGTCAGTATGATATAGAAGAATGGGACAAAATAAAAGAAAATCATAGCAACAGATAGTACTTCATCAGCTATTTAGTCATCTGGAACCCAATAAGTCAAAATTTCAGCCGCTGGAAGAATGTACCCCTAGCTGTAAGAACTGGAGCCAACAACAAGAGAAAATGAAGATAAGTAAAAAGTTTTTCTTTTGTATATCTTACTCACCTGCAAGCTTTCAAAATTTGTGCACAGACAGAGAATTTTAATGATGTTGTGTGGGAGGGTAAGATACAAGTGGAGGCCTGTCCAGGATCTGTTGACTAATAACAAAGTTTTGTCTATTGCAGAAGAAGAAAGGACAATTATTTGTGTATTTACAGTTTTTATGTAAATGAACTTCAATCACGTGATGAAAGAAGACCCAATAACTGCCCAACATAGTTGGATCAACAGTGATGAGATTATAGCAACAATAACGGACAGGATGAATTGAAAGAGGACTTTATAACTACGATGAGGGCCATCAATAAGAAAAAAGATAAGTGCACACTATTTATGAAATTAATTTTTTTGGTGGACTCATATGATTACTAGGAAAATGAATAGAGATGAAGGTAGTAGTGATGAAGTGAAAACTGTAGGATGTAGCCTAGACACGTTTGAACCAAGTCAAAAGAACAGTTAAAACTGACATTATGTAGTTGATTTTGCCAAAATTGAGTGCAGTTAATGATCAGTTAATAGAAATACAAACAGATAACAATAGCAAATTTAGTGCAGTTAATGATCAGTTAACAGAAATAAAAGCAGATAACATTAGCAAATTTAGTGTAGTCAATAATGGAAATGCTGTGTGGCTAGGGCCTCCCGTTGGGTAGACCGTTCGCCTGGTGCAAGTCTTTCGAGTTGGCCCCACTTCGGCAACTTCTGTGCCAATGGGGATGAAATGATGTTGATAAGGACAACACAACACCCAGTCCCTGAGCGGAGAAAATCTGCGATCCACCAGGGGCGGACAGTATAGTCAATCAGTTAACGGAAATACAAACTGAAAACAATGATAAAATGGACAGGGTACAATACCAAACAGAAAAACTTAGTAAGCAGGTTTCTGAGATAAAAAAAATGAGTTGTCAGGTGAATTAAAAAGTGTGAATGGAAAAGTTGATATATTAGAAAACAAATTTATTGTTTTGGAAAATGAGATAGTTGTACAATCCAGAAATCAGGAGAAGAATGTTAATGGTGTCAGAGTTCAACAGAAGGCCCTACAGGAAAAAATGGAACAGAATATTAGTAGTTTAGATCAAAAAAGTTTAAATGTTGAAAGCAGTATGCTAACTAATGTAAATGTTTTATATCAAAAAATTTCAGTAGTTCAGGAAAATTGCATTCACACACAACAATCTGTATTTAAATAATGGTATTGCATGGTCCAAAAGTTTTTCATCAGATAATTTACATCCAGTGGATTTTCTACACCACTGTAGAGATAGTTTTGTGTCAGGCATGAGTAACAATCAAAAAATTAAATTTCTTTAAAAATGCTTGAAGGTGAAGCTCTGTCTTGGCTAAATCTAAATTTAAGTCAGTGTGAGACATATCAAAGTTTCAAAATAAGTTTTTTAAATAAATTTTGGTCAGAAGATGAGAAAAGGAGAATAATCCAAATTATATGAATAAGGACGGTACCCTGAAAAAGTTCTGTAAGAATCAGGTTAGGAAATTAACACACATTGACAAACCATTTGATGAAATTACATTGATTGATGCACTGAAAAGGAGATTACCAGAAAGGTTGCAGTGGGATTTAGAACATGGACCTTACAATTATCTTGAACAATTTTTATGTTATGTTGACAGGCTGGATAGGGTAGCAGAAAGAAGCATATACCATAACAATCACAATGATAGCAATCAAAATGGTAACAACTACAGAAACAGAGATTGTGGTAACTTCTGTCAGGGTCAAAATGGTAACAGAGACAGAAATTTTCAACAACAGCAGGATAGGAATAATGGGGATAACTATGGTCAATTTAGTACGATAAACAATCATAGAGGTAACTACTTGGGAAACAGCAGTCTGCCTCAATGAAGGTCCACAGTTTTGGGGCAAGGAAACACAAGTGCAGGACTCCCAATTTACACTTTCAATTAGACAACAATAACAGTATTAATAATGTGGCACAGGTATCTGAAGTTGAACAGAAGGAACATCAGATTTCTCATTTATGATTTGATCAAAATTTTTGGAATACTATGTTTAATTGTAGTGATGTAGGTACTAATCACAAACCAGAATGTGAGAGTAATGAGAATTTTGATGTAGTATGTACCAATAATTTCTTCTCTTGGTCAGAAAACAGTGTTATTGATATATGTAAAACAGATGATGACTGTATTGGATCTGAATTAGGTGGAATTTTTGATGTAGATGTGAATGGTAGCTGTGAAATGACTGAAGGTGATTATTGCAAATGAATGTAGGTTAGGTGCGTGACTTTGATGGTGATGAGGCTTGCGCTGTTAATCATGTTACTGATGAAGCAATTTTGGAAGAATATGATGATGATAATGATGATGATGATGAGTATCAGGTTTTTGTGGAGTTAGTTGTTTGCGAGTATAGGTAAGGTAAGTGATGTATATGATGATGTAAATGAGAGTCATGGAATACCAGTAAGATCAAAGCAGTTTTTCATTAATGTCATGCAGAGTAATTATCCAAACAGTAAAGGTGAGTTATCTGAAATCTTGAAATTTGTTTGGAACCAGATTGATGATAACATAGATAAATGTGCATTCTGGAATAAGTTAGCTGTGGTTAGTCAAAATTTGTATCCACATTGGTGGAATGAAACGAAAGTAGATCTAAGTAGGAAATGTAATTTTGACAGTAATATATTTTGTGTTCATTTTGTAATAAGTGATGTTAGTTGTGCTATGGAATCCAATCTGTGAGTTCAATCTTTACCTGACACATGAGTAACCAAAGTAATGCTATGATACCAATAAAGTTGATAAAACCCTGCAAGAACAGTATGGATGTAGCTTTTGATGAAATTGAAAGTGATCTCTTACATGATGTAAGGGAGCAATATTTTATAATTCTCTGCCAAACAACCTGAAACAGCTTTCTGGTAGAATTTTTAAAAACGAGTTAAAAAAATGGCTTATATTGAAGTGCCCATACAGTATGGTGCTGACATGATTTGACCTCAGGAATGCTATGTTAAATATACTTAAATGATATTTTACTTAGTAGCATGTAATCTATTTATATTGTGTATCAATAATCTAAATGTAATTCTTATAACATTGCCCATGCATGTTAAATACATGTTTCGAGCTGTAAGATAAATAACTAAATAAATAAATTAGATTTTGGATGTCCTTGCATAAAGATTAAGATTGATTAATGGGAATGGAACTGTTTGATTGATACAGGTAGCCCAATTTGTAGCATATCTGAACAATTTAGAGACAAGATCCACCATACTAAGAATTTTGTGGAAATGTTCATTGCTTGCGTAAAGATAAGAGGAACTACTGGTAAGCAAAGCAAGTATGTAAAATGTCAAGTACTGTTAATGTTTAGTATAGAGGACAAGGCCTATGAACATGAATGTATAATGATACATAGTCTACAATAAAATATCCACTATGTCTGTAGATTTATAAGACTATATATTTGTGTTTTGTTTGTCACGAATGTAGTATGTAAGCTGATGTAGTTTCTAGAGTTCTGTCTTGTCCATTGACTGGGTTTCAGTCTAGCTATATATTTATAAAACTATATAACTGTTTTTTGTTTGTCTGGAATTTAGTATGTGAGATGATGTGATTTTGGAAGTTCTGTCTTGTCTATTGACTGAGTTAAAATCTATGATCTATGCTAACTAATGTAAATGTTTTATATCAAAAAATTTCAGTAGTTCAGGAAAATTGCATTCACACACAACAATCTGTATTTAAATAATGGTATTGCATGGTCCAAAAGTTTTTCATCAGATAATTTACATCCAGTGGATTTTCTACACCACTGTAGAGATAGTTTTGTGTCAGGCATGAGTAACAATCAAAAAATTAAATTTCTTTAAAAATGCTTGAAGGTGAAGCTCTGTCTTGGCTAAATCTAAATTTAAGTCAGTGTGAGACATATCAAAGTTTCAAAATAAGTTTTTTAAATAAATTTTGGTCAGAAGATGAGAAAAGGAGAATAATCCAAATTATATGAATAAGGACGGTACCCTGAAAAAGTTCTGTAAGAATCAGGTTAGGAAATTAACACACATTGACAAACCATTTGATGAAATTACATTGATTGATGCACTGAAAAGGAGATTACCAGAAAGGTTGCAGTGGGATTTAGAACATGGACCTTACAATTATCTTGAACAATTTTTATGTTATGTTGACAGGCTGGATAGGGTAGCAGAAAGAAGCATATACCATAACAATCACAATGATAGCAATCAAAATGGTAACAACTACAGAAACAGAGATTGTGGTAACTTCTGTCAGGGTCAAAATGGTAACAGAGACAGAAATTTTCAACAACAGCAGGATAGGAATAATGGGGATAACTATGGTCAATTTAGTACGATAAACAATCATAGAGGTAACTACTTGGGAAACAGCAGTCTGCCTCAATGAAGGTCCACAGTTTTGGGGCAAGGAAACACAAGTGCAGGACTCCCAATTTACGCTTTCAATTAGACAACAATAACAGTATTAATAATGTGGCACAGGTATCTGAAGTTGAACAGAAGGAACATCAGATTTCTCATTTATGATTTGATCAAAATTTTTGGAATACTATGTTTAATTGTAGTGATGTAGGTACTAATCACAAACCAGAATGTGAGAGTAATGAGAATTTTGATGTAGTATGTACCAATAATTTCTTCTCTTGGTCAGAAAACAGTGTTATTGATATATGTAAAACAGATGATGACTGTATTGGATCTGAATTAGGTGGAATTTTTGATGTAGATGTGAATGGTAGCTGTGAAATGACTGAAGGTGATTATTGCAAATGAATGTAGGTTAGGTGCGTGACTTTGATGGTGATGAGGCTTGCGCTGTTAATCATGTTACTGATGAAGCAATTTTGGAAGAATATGATGATGATAATGATGATGATGATGAGTATCAGGTTTTTGTGGAGTTAGTTGTTTGCGAGTATAGGTAAGGTAAGTGATGTATATGATGATGTAAATGAGAGTCATGGAATACCAGTAAGATCAAAGCAGTTTTTCATTAATGTCATGCAGAGTAATTATCCAAACAGTAAAGGTGAGTTATCTGAAATCTTGAAATTTGTTTGGAACCAGATTGATGATAACATAGATAAATGTGCGTTCTGGAATAAGTTAGCTGTGGTTAGTCAAAATTTGTATCCACATTGGTGGAATGAAACGAAAGTAGATCTAAGTAGGAAATGTAATTTTGACAGTAATATATTTTGTGTTCATTTTGTAATAAGTGATGTTAGTTGTGCTATGGAATCCAATCTGTGAGTTCAATCTTTACCTGACACATGAGTAACCAAAGTAATGCTATGATACCAATAAAGTTGATAAAACCCTGCAAGAACAGTATGGATGTAGCTTTTGATGAAATTGAAAGTGATCTCTTACATGATGTAAGGGAGCAATATTTTATAATTCTCTGCCAAACAACCTGAAACAGCTTTCTGGTAGAATTTTTAAAAACGAGTTAAAAAAATGGCTTATATTGAAGTGCCCATACAGTATGGTGCTGACATGATTTGACCTCAGGAATGCTATGTTAAATATACTTAAATGATATTTTACTTAGTAGCATGTAATCTATTTATATTGTGTATCAATAATCTAAATGTAATTCTTATAACATTGCCCATGCATGTTAAATACATGTTTCGAGCTGTAAGATAAATAACTAAATAAATAAATTAGATTTTGGATGTCCTTGCATAAAGATTAAGATTGATTAATGGGAATGGAACTGTTTGATTGATACAGGTAGCCCAATTTGTAGCATATCTGAACAATTTAGAGACAAGATCCACCATACTAAGAATTTTGTGGAAATGTTCATTGCTTGCGTAAAGATAAGAGGAACTACTGGTAAGCAAAGCAAGTATGTAAAATGTCAAGTACTGTTAATGTTTAGTATAGAGGACAAGGCCTATGAACATGAATGTATAATGATACATAGTCTACAATAAAATATCCACTATGTCTGTAGATTTATAAGACTATATATTTGTGTTTTGTTTGTCACGAATGTAGTATGTAAGCTGATGTAGTTTCTAGAGTTCTGTCTTGTCCATTGACTGGGTTTCAGTCTAGCTATATATTTATAAAACTATATAACTGTTTTTTGTTTGTCTGGAATTTAGTATGTGAGATGATGTGATTTTGGAAGTTCTGTCTTGTCTATTGACTGAGTTAAAATCTATGATCTATGCTAACTAATGTAAATGTTTTATATCAAAAAATTTCAGTAGTTCAGGAAAATTGCATTCACACACAACAATCTGTATTTAAATAATGGTATTGCATGGTCCAAAAGTTTTTCATCAGATAATTTACATCCAGTGGATTTTCTACACCACTGTAGAGATAGTTTTGTGTCAGGCATGAGTAACAATCAAAAAATTAAATTTCTTTAAAAATGCTTGAAGGTGAAGCTCTGTCTTGGCTAAATCTAAATTTAAGTCAGTGTGAGACATATCAAAGTTTCAAAATAAGTTTTTTAAATAAATTTTGGTCAGAAGATGAGAAAAGGAGAATAATCCAAATTATATGAATAAGGACGGTACCCTGAAAAAGTTCTGTAAGAATCAGGTTAGGAAATTAACACACATTGACAAACCATTTGATGAAATTACATTGATTGATGCACTGAAAAGGAGATTACCAGAAAGGTTGCAGTGGGATTTAGAACATGGACCTTACAATTATCTTGAACAATTTTTATGTTATGTTGACAGGCTGGATAGGGTAGCAGAAAGAAGCATATACCATAACAATCACAATGATAGCAATCAAAATGGTAACAACTACAGAAACAGAGATTGTGGTAACTTCTGTCAGGGTCAAAATGGTAACAGAGACAGAAATTTTCAACAACAGCAGGATAGGAATAATGGGGATAACTATGGTCAATTTAGTACGATAAACAATCATAGAGGTAACTACTTGGGAAACAGCAGTCTGCCTCAATGAAGGTCCACAGTTTTGGGGCAAGGAAACACAAGTGCAGGACTCCCAATTTACACTTTCAATTAGACAACAATAACAGTATTAATAATGTGGCACAGGTATCTGAAGTTGAACAGAAGGAACATCAGATTTCTCATTTATGATTTGATCAAAATTTTTGGAATACTATGTTTAATTGTAGTGATGTAGGTACTAATCACAAACCAGAATGTGAGAGTAATGAGAATTTTGATGTAGTATGTACCAATAATTTCTTCTCTTGGTCAGAAAACAGTGTTATTGATATATGTAAAACAGATGATGACTGTATTGGATCTGAATTAGGTGGAATTTTTGATGTAGATGTGAATGGTAGCTGTGAAATGACTGAAGGTGATTATTGCAAATGAATGTAGGTTAGGTGCGTGACTTTGATGGTGATGAGGCTTGCGCTGTTAATCATGTTACTGATGAAGCAATTTTGGAAGAATATGATGATGATAATGATGATGATGATGAGTATCAGGTTTTTGTGGAGTTAGTTGTTTGCGAGTATAGGTAAGGTAAGTGATGTATATGATGATGTAAATGAGAGTCATGGAATACCAGTAAGATCAAAGCAGTTTTTCATTAATGTCATGCAGAGTAATTATCCAAACAGTAAAGGTGAGTTATCTGAAATCTTGAAATTTGTTTGGAACCAGATTGATGATAACATAGATAAATGTGCATTCTGGAATAAGTTAGCTGTGGTTAGTCAAAATTTGTATCCACATTGGTGGAATGAAACGAAAGTAGATCTAAGTAGGAAATGTAATTTTGACAGTAATATATTTTGTGTTCATTTTGTAATAAGTGATGTTAGTTGTGCTATGGAATCCAATCTGTGAGTTCAATCTTTACCTGACACATGAGTAACCAAAGTAATGCTATGATACCAATAAAGTTGATAAAACCCTGCAAGAACAGTATGGATGTAGCTTTTGATGAAATTGAAAGTGATCTCTTACATGATGTAAGGGAGCAATATTTTATAATTCTCTGCCAAACAACCTGAAACAGCTTTCTGGTAGAATTTTTAAAAACGAGTTAAAAAAATGGCTTATATTGAAGTGCCCATACAGTATGGTGCTGACATGATTTGACCTCAGGAATGCTATGTTAAATATACTTAAATGATATTTTACTTAGTAGCATGTAATCTATTTATATTGTGTATCAATAATCTAAATGTAATTCTTATAACATTGCCCATGCATGTTAAATACATGTTTCGAGCTGTAAGATAAATAACTAAATAAATAAATTAGATTTTGGATGTCCTTGCATAAAGATTAAGATTGATTAATGGGAATGGAACTGTTTGATTGATACAGGTAGCCCAATTTGTAGCATATCTGAACAATTTAGAGACAAGATCCACCATACTAAGAATTTTGTGGAAATGTTCATTGCTTGCGTAAAGATAAGAGGAACTACTGGTAAGCAAAGCAAGTATGTAAAATGTCAAGTACTGTTAATGTTTAGTATAGAGGACAAGGCCTATGAACATGAATGTATAATGATACATAGTCTACAATAAAATATCCACTATGTCTGTAGATTTATAAGACTATATATTTGTGTTTTGTTTGTCACGAATGTAGTATGTAAGCTGATGTAGTTTCTAGAGTTCTGTCTTGTCCATTGACTGGGTTTCAGTCTAGCTATATATTTATAAAACTATATAACTGTTTTTTGTTTGTCTGGAATTTAGTATGTGAGATGATGTGATTTTGGAAGTTCTGTCTTGTCTATTGACTGAGTTAAAATCTATGATACACTATACAGTTGTGATCTGTAAAAGGCATGTGCTTTAGAATTTGATACATATATGCCTTGAGACTGAATGAGTAAATCTTTTCACAGTTTTAAAATGGGACAATATTCATAATTTGTACTGCAATAGTAATTGAGCATATCTGTGTGTATTACCTTATTAGTCCATTTTTATTGCATGTAACTCTGTTTAATCATGTTTCATAAGTGAAAACTTTTTAATTTCACCTGACATAAATCCCATATAACTGACTTTGAAAAGTTACTAAGGAGAACATATCTCATGTGATGTGAAGAAGGTATTGAACAACATATTTAATACAAAAAAACAATATTTCAGGATTTTATGTGAATGCTAGACAGTAAGTCACCTACCCGGTGGAGCGTGTGATGAGAACTCTAAGGAGGAAGCTGAAAGATGTGGGTGGATCCACTCCCCACTCTGCTGTATGGCTGTACCCTGCTGGACCAGTCAACTTGCAAGAGATTGTGGGTGCTGGGTAATGTACTTGAGCATCTGTTGACTGGATCTGTGTTGTGACTGATATTTATGAATTGTTAACCAAGACTGCTAAAGACAGTGTTATTCAGCATAAATGGATGTTTTTTCAAGCAGGGGGATTGACGTTCCAATACATTATGTAACTTTAAATCACTATGTATCTTTTTATCAGCTGTAAATGAATCTTCTAGGTCTTTGTGTACATAGGTTAGTTTGTATGGACAATTAACAAATAGTGTGGCTGACATCTACTAGTATAAACAATATAACAAGATGTACACATGTCTGCTTTCATACACTGATTCTGGTCCTCAAGCTACTGGATTGTGTCATCATTCAAAGCTAATTATGACACTGTGTACCTGTATTTATCCTGAATATTCCAATATTGTATCTGATTGGAACTTGAGTTGTGGACAGACTCACCCTGGTCATCGCAACTGTGTGTGTGTGTGTGCTCAAGGAGAGCGTACAACCATTTATTGAGATTAGATGCTTCTTACAATTACTCTTTGCATATGATTGAACTGACTGTTATAATTATAAACTTTATTCATTTTGCTGTGTCGAAACTTTTTTTGCTGGTTTGTACCCAGTGTGGTTTGGATTCATGGGTCGGTCCCTACATTGTAAACATAGGCCCTAATATTTGTCCATTATTTTGTCTTTTCATGAGTCAACATGTCCTTAAACAGTATGGTTTATGTGGCTGATTGATCCCTTCTCATGATTGAATGTATTCTTCTGCTCTGTACCCGTCGACTCATTCATCTTATACTTAGGCTCTGAAATTTTTTTCTCTTCTCTTTTGAAGATTTTGAAGGTTTGATTGTATGGATTAAACTTAAAATTTGATATTCTAATAATTTACTTTGTCTCTGTAGTTATTTCTATAGTTTAGTGGTGTAATGTTGTAGTTTTGATTTTGTATTATTTGTCCAGTGACAGTATGTTCCACAGATCTGAAAATCTGAATTCCATATCCTGATATATATTTACAGATTATGACTTGTATAGTAGATATTTTTCTTTTCTGTAATATGTTATGTATCAGATACTTCTATACATCCATATGCTATCCTGGGCATCATTATGTACACTGTTTGGCAAACCTTATAGTCTGTCACAAACTATTGTAAGCATACTGATTCCAAATTTTGTGAGGGGGATATTGATATGGGACACTCTTTTCTAACATTACATTTTTTATGAATATAACAGAGGGAAACATTCCACGTGGGAAAAATATATCTAAAAACAAAGATGATGTGACTTACCAAACGAAAGTGCTGGCAGGTCGATGGACACACAAACAAACACAAATATACACACAAAATTCAAGCTTTCGCAGCAAATAGTTGCTTCATCAGGAAAGAGGGAAGGAGAGGGAAAGACGAAAGGATGTGGGTTTTAAGGGAGAGGGTAAGGAGTCATTCCAATCCCGGGAGCGGAAAGACTTACCTTAGGGGGGAAAAAAGAACAGGTATACACTCGCGCACACACACACACACACACACACACACACACACACACACACACACACACACACGCATATCCATCCGCACATACACAGACACAAGCAGACATTTGTAAAGGCGAAGAGTTTGGGCAGAGATGTCAGTCGAGGCGGAAGTACAGAGGCAAAGATGTTGTTGAATGACAGGTGAGGTATGAGCGGCGGCAAATTGAAATTAGAAATTAGTGGAGATTGAGGCCTGGCGGATAACGAGAAGAGAGGATATACTGAAGGGCAAGTTCCCATCTCCGGAGTTCTGACAGGTTGGTGTTAGTGGGAAGTATCCAGATAACCCGGACGGTGTAACACTGTGCCAAGATGTGCTGGCCGTGCACCAAGGCATGTTTAGCCACAGGGTGATCCTCATTACCAACAAACACTGTCTGCCTGTGTCCATTCATCCAAATGGACAGTTTGTTGCTGGTCATTCCCACATAGAAAGCTTCACAGTGTAGGCAGGTCAGTTGGTAAATCACGTGGGTGCTTTCACACGTGGCTCTGCCTTTGATCGTGTACACCTTCCGGGTTACAGGACTGGAGTAGGTGGTGGTGGGAGGGTGCATGGGACAGGTTTTACACCGGGGGCGGTTACAAGGGTAGGAGCCAGAGGGTAGGGAAGGTGGTTTGGGGATTTCATAGGGATAAACTAAGAGGTTACGAAGGTTAGGTGGACGGTGGAAAGTGAAGAAGTTGTGGGTCATGATGAAGCTGGCTAAGGTAATGAGGAAAGAGGTTTTAGGTAGGGTTGCAGGTGATCGGTGTGAAAGGAAGTGCTTCATCGCAGTGAGGCCCTGGACGTACGGAATCTTTGATCAGATTTACTGTCCTACACCCATACTCTCTGCTGGAAATATAACTTCGCCACAAAGAAAAATGATCCTAATCCTACTCCTAATAATCCAACTCCCCAAGACACTATCCAAATTGAACCCTGCCTGGAACAGTTCCGTCCTCTGTCTCAGCAGGACCCACCTCCTCTTCCTCAAAATCACCCTCTCCAAACTTTCCAGGAATTTCTGACTTCCAGCCTTGCCTCTCAATCCTTCTTAAAAAACCTTAATCCTACTCCCAACATCAGCACTGCTCAAGCCCAGGCTATCCGTGATCTGAAGGGTGACCGATCCATCGTCATTCTTCCGGTGGACAACGGTTCCACGACCGTGGTACTTGATCGTTGGGAGTATGTGGCTGAGGGACTGTGTCAGCTTTCAGACAACACTACATACAAAGTTTGCCAAGGTAATCCCATTCCTGATGTCCAGGCAGAGCTTCAAGGAATCCTCAGAACCTTAGGCCCCCTACAAAACATTTCACCTGACTCCATCAACCTCCTGACCCCACCAACACCCCGCACCCCTACCTTCTATCTTCTTCCTAAAATTTACAAACCCAATCATCCCAGCCGTCCCATTGTAGCTGGTTACCAAGCCCTCACAGAACATATCTCTGCCTACATAGATCAACACCTTCAACCCATTACATGCAGGCTCCCATCCTTCATCAGAGACACCAACCACTTTCTCGAACGCCTGGAATCCTTACCCAGTCTGTTACCCCCGGAAACCATCCTTGTAACCATTGATGCCACTTCCTTATACACAAATATTCCGCACGTCCAGGGCCTCACTGCGATGGAGCACTTCCTTTCATGCCGATCACCTGCCACCCTACCTAAAACCTCTTTCCTCATTACCTTAGCCAGCTTCATCATGACCCACAACTTCTTCACTTTCGAAGGCCAGACATACCAACAATTAAAGGGAACAGCCATGGGTACCAGGATGGCCCCCTCGTAAGCCAACCTATTCATTGGTCACTTAGAGGAAGCCTTCTTGGTTACCCAGGCCTGCCAACCCAAAATTTGGTACAGATTTATTGATGACATTTTCATGATCTGGACTCACAGTGAAGAAGAACTCCAGAATTTCCTCTCCAACCTCAACTCCTTTGGTTCCATCAGATTCACCTGGTCCTGCTCCAGATCCCATGTCACTTTCCTTGATGTTGACCTCCACCTGTCCAATAGACCTTCACACGTCCATCCACATCAAACCCACCAACAAGCAACAGTACCTCCATTATGACAGCTGCCACCCATTCCACATCAAACGGTCCCTTCCCTACAGCTTAGGTCTTCGTGGCAAACGAATCTGCTCCAGTCCGGAATCCATGAACCATTACACCAACAACCTGAAAACAGCTTTTTCATCCCGCAACAACCCTCCCGACCTGGTACAGAAGCAAATAACCAGAGCCACTTCCTCATCTCCTCAAACCCAGAACCTCTCACAGAAGAACCCCAAAAGTGCCCCACTTGTGACAGGATACTTTCCGGGACTGGATCAGACTCTGAATGTGGCTCTCCAGCAGGGATATGATGTCCTCAAATCCTGCCCTGAAATGAGATCCATCCTTCATGAAATCCTCCCCACTCCACCAAGAGTGTCTTTCCGCCGTCCACCTAACCTTCGTAACCTCTTAGTTCATCCCTATGAAATCCCCAAACCACCTTCCCTACCCTCTGGCTCCTACCCTTGTAACCGCCCCCGGTGTAAAACCTGCCCCATGCACCCTCCCACCACCACCTACTCCAGTCCTGTAACCCGGAAGGTGTACACGATCAAAGGCAGAGCCACATGTGAAAGCACCCACGTGATTTACCAACTGACCTGCCTCCACTGTGAAGCTTTCTATGTGGGAATGACCAGCAACAAACTGTCCATTTGGATGAATGGACACAGGCAGACAGTGTTTGTTGGTAATGAGGATCACCCTGTGGCTAAACATGCCTTGGTGCATGGCCAGCACATCTTGGCACAGTGTTACACCGTCCGGGTTATCTGGATACTTCCCACTAACACCAACCTGTCAGAACTCCGGAGATGGAACTTGCCCTTCAGTATATCCTCTCTTCTCGTTATCCGCCAGGCCTCAATCTCCACTAATTTCTAATTTCAATTTGCCGCCGCTCGTACCTCACCTGTGTTTCAACAACATCTTTGCCTCTGTACTTCCGCCTCGACTGACATCTCTGCCCAAACTCTTTGCCTTTACAAATGTCTGCTTGTGTCTGTGTATGTGCGGATGGATATGTGTGTGTGTGTGTGTGTGTGTGTGTGTGTGTGTGTGTGTGTGTGTGCGTGTGTGCGAGTGTATACCTGTTCTTTTTTCCCCCCTAAGGTAAGTCTTTCCGCTCCCGGGATTGGAATGACTCCTTACCCTCTCCCTTAAAACCCACATCCTTTCGTCTTTCCCTCTCCTTCCCTCTTTCCTGATGAAGCAACTATTTGTTGCAAAAGCTTGAATTTTGTGTGTATTTTTGTGTTTGTTTGTGTGTCCATCGACCTGCTATTACCTTTTCTTTATATAGAAATAACTGATACCATTTATACTAGTGATTCTTATATAGGTGAACGTTATCTCAGCTGTTTAACTAAAAGAATTTCATATGAATTTGTATAGAATGTATTATATTTCAGACTAAAATGTGTAAAAAGAAATTAATATGCACAATTAAAATTACTCTCTTTATAGAAATATTTGAAATTACAAACTATCTGGCATACTTAAAATTCATATTATTAATTGCACAGTGTAAAGTGAATTATTAAATTTATTTCTGGATTCATTCATAAGATAAGGATATAATGTGGTAAAGATTCTTCTTTTGTCAAGAAAGTTTGTAAACTCTTTTTCTTTGTAAACTCTTGGAATATTGTGAGTTCTGCAGAATGTTAGGAGTAGTGGGCATGCTTCTAATTTTGTCTACAACAATGTAATTCATGGCTTTATGAAAATTGAGATTGTGAAGTCAGTATAATATAGAAGAATGGGACAAAATAAAAGAAAATCATAGCAACAGATAGTACTTCATCAGCTATTTAGTCATCTGGAACCCAATAAGTCAAAATTTCAGCCGCTGCAAAAATGTACCCCTAGCTGCAAGAACTGGAGCCAACAACAAGAGAAAATGAAGATAAGTAAAAAGTTTTTCTTTTGTATATCTTACTCCTCTGCAAGCTTTCAAAATTTGTGCAGAGACAGAGAATTTTAGTGGTGATGCGTGGAACTGTAAGATTACAACATGAACCTTCGCATTATTAGAGAAGAATATACAAGGATCTTTTTCACACTGTTTCGGACCCAACCTTATCATAACAGAGCAGAAAAAATCATTCCAATCCTTTCCTGCCTGGTGAATTCCATACAATCTCTTACAGTGCCACTTATGGGGCTATTCAGATAAACAGTTTCTACATCAGTGTGATTGATTTTCCATCCCCTTAGTACTGCTCAGAACCCTCAAGCTACTTTGTCTCTTCACTGGGCTGTAGCTTTTCCATTGATCTACTCCACATATCTGGCTATAACCCAAAGTTTTGCTTTGTTGTAAATACCCACTTACTTCCTATAAAATGCACAGCTTTTGATCCGTCAACAAGTTGTCCTGTAATATAGCATTTTAGGTTACTCATCCCTGACTTCAAAGCCTTACACCATTTATCCATGTGAACTTAGACTAAAGTCTCTTCTACTGGTGTTAGACCAGACAGATTCACTTGACAGATGGTAGCTAAGAAACATGCAAAGAGACATGAGCACAGTTTTTCAGTTTCACCAGACATGAAGATCATCGTAACTCTACTTTGCTGTCAGCACTGGAAACACCACTTCCCAAGTCCATATCACACTCCTCACACACATCACTATTTCCAGTGCTGGTAACTACTCTGCCTTATGTATCATAACTATCTTCTCCTTCGACCCCCCAGATTGGCCCCCATCTCCTCGAACAGCTGTTGACTCAACTGCATTGTCTACAACTGGTCAAGCATTCCTCGATGGTGTGTCTTTGTTACCTGCTGATCTGCAATCAAGAGATACTGTTGATCTGGGAAGCTCAACTGCACTGAATTGGCGTCATCTGCTGTCACCTCATTGGTGTGTGAATCAGCTTTTGTTGTCTACTTTGTTTTACTTCCTCTAGAAGGCCCGGTTCCTTGTTTTCCATAGCCTTTAGAGGGAATACTCTCTCATCAAAGATGACATTTCTTCTCAAAAAGATCTTTCTCTGTCAGAGGCTCCACAGACAATATCCTTTTGATCTTGCTGCTACTCCAAGATAAACATATTCTTCGCTCATTCCTCAAGTTTGTCAGATGTCAATGTGCATGTCAAACTCTGCAGTCAAACACTTTGAGCACTTTCAAATCTTCTTTAGCAAGTTCTTTTTGCTTCCAGATTTCATATGGGATGTTCTCGCCAAGGGATCTTGTTGGGCATCTATTCTGAATGCAGCAGGCCAATGTCACAGCTCCCCCCCACAAAACCTGTTGGGCAAACCACCTTGGAATGGATGTAAGTGTTTGATTCAGGTGTTCAGCCTTCTCGTTGGCTGCAGGAGAGTAAACTGTGCTTTCCTGGTGTAATATTCCCTATTCCTTGAATAACTTTTCAGATTTGCTGTTGATGTACTGAGTTCCATTGTCCAATTGGAAACTTTCCGGTTGCCTCCATATCTCACACTCTGCACATCCCTTAAAATTGACAAAAGACTCAGACATATCACTCTTCTGCTTTAGTACTTTCACTATTGAATATCTTGAGTGATTATATAGTAGTGTAATAATGTACTATTGAGTCTGTCTAATATGTTGTTGCCTTTAGTCCTGAGACTGGTTTGATGCACCTCTCCATGTTACTCTATCCTGTGCAAGCTTCTTCATCTCCCAGTACTTACTGCAACCTACATCCTTCTGAATCTGCTTCCTGTATTCATCTCTTGGTCTCCCTCTACGATTTTTACCCTCCACGGTGCCCTCCAATGCTAAATTTGTGATCCCTTGATGCCTCAGAACATGTCCTACCAACCGGTCCCTTCTTCTTGTCAAGTTGTGCCACAAACTCCCCTTCTCCCCAATTCTGTTCAATACCTCCTCATTAGTTATGTGAACTACCCATCTAATCTTCAGCATTCTTCTGTAGCACCACATTTCAAAAGGTTCTATTCTCTTCTTGCCTAAACTATTTGTCGTCTATGTTTCACTTCCATACATGGCTACACTCCATACAAATACTTTCAGAAACGACTTCCAGACACTTAAATTTATACTCGATGTTAACAAATTTCTTTTCTTCAGAAACGCTTTCCTTGCCATTGTCAGTCTACATTTTATATCCTCTCCACTTCGACCATCATCATTTATTTTGCTCCCCAAATAGCAAAACTCCTTTACCATTTTAAGTGCCTCATTTCCTAATCTAATTCCCTCAGCATCACCTGACTTAATTTGACTACATTCCATTATCCTTGTTTTGCCTTTGTTGATGTTCATCTTATACCCTCCTTTCAAGACACTGTCCATTCCATTCAACTGCTCTTCCAAGTCCTTTGCTGTCTCTGACAGAATTACAATGTCATCGGCAAAGCTCAACGTTTTTATTTCTTCTCCATGGATTTTAATTCCTACTCCAAATTTTTCTTTTGTTTCCTTTACTGCTTGCTCAATATACAGATTGAATAACATCAGGGACAGGCTACAACCCTGTCTCACTCCCTTCCCAACCGCTGCTTCCCTTTCATGCCCCTCGACTCTTATAACTGCCATCTGCTTTCTGTATAAATTATAAATAGCCTTTCGCTCCCTGTATTTTACCCCTGCCATCTTTAGAATTTGAAAGAGAGTATTCCAGTCAACATTGTCAAAAGCTTTCTCTAAGTCTACAAATGCTAGAAATATAGGTTTGCCTTTCCTTAATCTATTTTCTAAGATAAGTCGTAGGGTCAGTATTGCCTCACGTGTTCCAACATTTCTGTGGAATCCAAACTGATCTTCCCCAAGGTCGCCTTCTACCAGTTTTTGCATTTGTCTGTAAAGAATTTGTGTTAGTATTTTGCAGCTGTGACTTATTAAACTGATAGTTCGGTAGTTTTCACATCTGTCAACACCTGCTTTCTTTGGGATTGGAATTATTATATTCTGCTTGAAGTCTGAGGGTATTTCACCTGTCTCATACATCTTGCTCACCAGATGGTAGAGTTTTGTCAGGACTGGCTCTCAGTAGTTCTAATGGAATGTTGTCTACTCCCGGGGCCTTGTTTTGACTCAGGTCGTTCAGTGCTCTGTCAAACTCTTCACACAGTATCGTATCTCCCATTTCATCTTCATCTACATCCTCTTCCATTTCCTTAATATTGTCCTCAAGTACATCGCCCTTGTATAGACCCTCTATATATTCCTTCCACCTTTCTGCTTTCCCTTCTTTGCTTAGAACTGGGTTTCCATCTGAGCTCTTGATATTCATACAAGTGGTTCTCTTTTCTCCAAAGGTCTCTTTAATTTTCCTGTAGGCAGTATCTATCTTACCCCTAGTGAGATAAGACTACATCCTTACATTTGTCCTCTATCCATCCCTGCTTAGCCATTTTGCACTTCCTATCGATCTCATTTTTGAGACGTTTGTATTGGTTTTTGTCTGCTTCATTTACTGCATTTTTATATTTTCTCCTTTCATCAATTAAATTCAATATTTCTTCTGTTACCCAAGGATTTCTACTATCCCTCGTCTTTTTACCTACTTGATCCTCTGCTGCCTTCACTACTTCATCCCTCAGAGCTACCCATTCTTCTTCTACTGTATTTCTTTCCCCCATTCCTGTCAGTTGTTCCCTTATGCTCTCCCTGAAACTCGGTATAACCTCTGGTTCAGTCAGTTTATCCAGGTCCCATCTCCTCAAATTCCCACCTTTTTGCAGTTTCTTCAGTTTTAATCTGCAGTTAATAACCAATAGATTGCGGTCAGAGTCCACATCTGCCCCTGGAAATGTCTTACAATTTAAAACCTGGTTCCTAAATCTCTGTCGTACCATTATATAATCTATCTGATACCTTCTAGTATCTCCAGGATTCTTCGATGTATACAACCTCCTTGTATGATTCTTGAACCAAGTGTTAGCTATGATTAAGTTATGCTCTGTGCAAAATTCTACCAGACGGTTTCCTCTATCATTTCTCTCCCCCAATCCATATTCACCCCGTATGTTTCCTTCTCTCCCTTTTCCTACTCTCGAATTCCAGTCACCCATGACTATTAAATTTTCGTCTCCCTTCACTACCTGAATAATTTCTTTTATCTCATCATACATTTCACGAATTTCGCCATCATCTGCAGAGCCAGTTGGCATATAAACTTGAACTACTGTAGTAGGCATGGGCTTCGTGTCTATCTTGGCCTCAATAATGCATTCACTATGCTGTTTGTATTAGCTTACCCACACTCCTATTTTTTTATTCATTATTAAACCTACTCCTGCATTACCCCTATTTGATTTTGTATTTATAACCCTGTATTCACCTGACCAAAAGTCTTGTTCCTCCTGCCACCGAACTTCTCTAATTCCCACTATATCTAACTTTAATGTATCCATTTTCCTTTTTAAATTTTTTAACCTACCTGCCCAATTAAGGGATCTGACATTCCACGCTCCGATCCATAGAACGCTAGTTTTCTTTCTCCTGGTAATGATGTCCTCCTGAGTAGTCCCCGCCCGGAGATTCGAATGCAGGAGTATTTTACCTCCGGAATATTTTACCCAAGAAGACGCCATCATCATTTAACCATACAGTAAAGCTGTATGCCCTTGGAAAAGATTGCAGCTGTAGTTTCCCTTTGCTTTCAGCCGTTCGCAGTACCAGCACAGCAAGGCCGTTTTGGTGAGTGTTACAAGGACAGATCAGTCAATCATCCAGACTGTTGCCCCTGCAACTACTGAAAAGGCTGCTGCCCCTCTTCAGGAACCACATGTTTGTCTGGCCTCTCAACAGATACCCCTCCATTGTGGTTGCACCTTCGGTACGGCCATCTGTATCGCTGAGGCACGCAAGCCTCCCCACCAACGGCAAGGTCCATGGTTCATGGGGGGAAGCTGTCTAATATAGCCTACATCATTTTTTTTTTGTTGATCACTCTCTCTCTCTCACTCTCTCTCTCTCTCTTTCTCTCTCTGTGTGTGTGTGTGTGTGTGTGTGTGTGTGTGTGTGTGTGGGCGCACGCGCGCGCGTGTGCTATCGTTGTTGTTGTTGGTAGGGATGGTGATGCTGACGAACCAAATGGCCTGTCAAGCTTAATGTCCCCATCCAAAGGACGGATCACCATCAACACTGTCACATGGACCTCGCTTCATGAGACACTGTGGAGAGCTTTGGCATTTAAACCAAGACATTGGTGCAAAGTCTGGTGATCAGGAACCTTATGCCAGCACCTTTCCTCCCCCTGCTGGCCAACTACAGCAATGAATTTTTTTTCCACCAGCAAGGTTTGAACCGGCCTACCCCTTGGCCAAGTGCCACCAAACAAGCATGCATTAGTGACCTTGGCCATGGAGGTAGGTTAGCCTACATCACTGCATACCAGTTCTAGAACATCTTCAGTAACAGTTTTGCTTGGTTTGAAAGGCTGTCTTTTCATTTTTCCTGGCACACACACTTCATATTTTTCTTCGTATGCAGTAGCTCCTCACATTTTGGGTAAAGCTTCCATCTGTCCAAGTTTTGGTGCCACGAAACTTCTGCCTGTTGCTTCATTTTCCACTTATTGATGTGTTTTGTCACTGAGTAGGATTAATGTACTGTTATTCATTTTTTAATATTCATGGCGCACTAAACAGACATCACTGCTTGATGATGTTCCTGATCACCAAAAGACACACTAATGTTATCATTTTTTAATCTAATGCACATTCCCTTCTTGTCCATTTGCTTAACAGACAACAAGTTCCCATCCAGTTCTTTACCAGAAGCACTTCTGTTAACTAGATTATCTTACTCCCACATGATTTTACTGCTTTCATGATGACACATCCCTTATAAGTCACTTTAGTAACTTTCCCAGCAGCCATTTTCACTTCTCCAAAGTTACCTATCTCTGGATCTTGCAGTATCTCTTGGTGAATAGTCATATGATGTAATGCTCCTGAATTCAGAACCCACAACTTTTCATCAGCACATCCTCCACCTTCAGTTGCTGTCATAACCACTATTTCATCATCTTTCTTTGCTCTTGCATTTGATGAGTCTTTGCTGTTTGTATCATTTTTAGCACCGTTGAGCTTACCCACACTTGCTCTGTATACTGATTTATTGGGAATATTCTGCTTGTTCGATGCACCCAGCAGGGGTGTTTTCATTGAAATGTGGGCAGTCCCTGGCGAATTGGTCTGTTTCACTGCAGGAGAAAAAGAGTCAGTTTCTACTGGATGTGTTCTTTCCACCTTCTGGGTTTTTTTTGTGATTTTCCTAGTGGCCCTGGAAAAACTTGTTTTGTTTCTGATCTCCATCTTGTGCTGCATATGCTTCGGCTCCTTCTTGGCTCTTGGTGGACTTGGAATCTGATTATAGGTGTGTCTCTTCTACTTCTAATCTGTTGATAACAGTGTCTATGGTGAATCTGTCTTCATCTCTTTCTAAACTTCTAATGAGGCTTTCATACTTCTCCAGGGATAGCCTGAGAAGCATGAGGTCCTGCAACTGTTATGTCAACTGGGGTGAAGCCCCCTTCCTTCAGTAATCTACTGGCAGACAATATCTTCATTACATAGTCGTCCAGGGTCATTTTGTCTACATTTTTTGATGTTTACTAAGCTCAGTGTTAAGTAGATGCAGCTGCAGTGTATTTTCTTAAGCTTCTTCCAAGCCTCCTTTGCTAGCTTAGGAGTACCAATCATCTCTAGACAGCTGTCTTCAACACATATTAGAATGATGGCAAGGCCTCCTCAGTTTTCTTCTCTTTCTCTGTATCCAGTTCATTGTAATGTGTTCCAAAGCCAAGTTATGTGGCATCCCATGTCTCACTATGCTCACCACACTCATAAACTGGGCTCATAACCTGTTGTAATTGTAAAGTGCAATGTTATTGAGATGTGGATAGCTTGTTGACTTACAAGACACGTTACATCACTGTAAATAATGCATTGCAGATACACACACTCATACACTGTACAAAATGGCACTATCATCACATTACAGAATTTACAGAGAGGTGTTTTGCTGTGAACTATACAGCTGCCCCAATGAACACATGTGTGTGCCCCCGCCCCCCTCCACACACACACACACACACACACACACACACACACACACAGAGAGAGAGAGAGAGAGAGAGAGAGAGAGAGAGAGAGAGAGAGAGAGAGAAAAGTGAAGCAGAAGCTAGAAATCCTTTTATCTCTCACTACTCTGGAAACAGAACTGAATTCAAATGATGGCTACTGCATTAACTAGACAGAATTACAACAAAAATGCTAATCCATACATATTGCAAAAATTGATGTAGGTGTGTACGTACATATGATAATCTAAACATATAATAAAAATGGATGTATGTGCATATGTATGCATGAATGATGTCAATTTCATTGTAAAAACCAGAAAACTTTACTTATGGCCTGATGTCCTCTGTCACCTTCAAAGTAGTCACCTCAGGCATGTATGTGACAATCCCCTTTTTGGAACCACTCCCACAAGTCTACAGGGTGAAGAATGTTCTGGACCCATTGCGATTCCACTTGGATGTCTTCAGTCAAGCCAAAATGTTACCCTTTCAACATAATTTTCATCTTTGTCAACAGACAGAATTTGCATAGGTCTAGGTCTGGTGAGCAGGGATGGTGGTGGACCATTGCATTGTTGTTTTTGGCCAGGAATTTGTCCAGAATGAGCTAGGCATGTGTGGGTATGTTGGCATGGTGCACCAACCAGTCTTTCTTTTTCCACAACTATGCCCATTTGTGCCCATTTTGCCTCAAAACCTTTCAGTGCCCATTGACAAGCTGACCATGCAGCACAAACTGCTTATGCACTATTGCCCGTATACTGAAAAAAAAAAAAAGGATGGGCATTGACTTCATGTTGCTGTGAAATTGTTGAGCTTGTTTTGGCCTTGGAGTCGGTAGCATTTTCTTTTGTGATTATTGTTGCTTCTTTTCATGGTCTTAACTATAGACTCAATATTCATCACCTGTTATGACTCTAGATAAGAATTCTGGACACACTAAAACTTTTTGTTGCAGCTCAGTGGATGTCTGAATCTTGAGATTTCATTGATTGATGTTGAGAAGGTGAGGGCAAGTTTGCTGCAATTTATCTCCTGTTCAGTTTATCAGCCATAATTCGTTGACACTATGTACCATATGCAGCCCAAGTCTATTACAAACATCATGAATTGTATGCTTTTGGTCTTTGTGAAGCATGTCATGCATTTTCATTATTATTTCCATTGTAGTGCATGTTGATGGTCTATGGGAATGTTTTTCATCTTCCACAGATTCTCAGTCTTCCTTGAAGAGCTTGAACCACTCAAATGCTCTTGCTTGACTCAGTTCACTCTCACCAAATGCCTCTATCAGCATGCAGTGGGTTTCAGCTGCAGTTTTCTTCAACTTGAAATAGAATTTGATGCAAATTCATTGCTCCTCCATGTTATCCTCTTCACAATTTGCAGAAGCACTGGATCATCCTGGTATGTACCACTAAAACTTGCAACTGCATGCACAAATGACGATCTAGCTTTGTGCCAGAGTAGCTGAGAAGTGTACCTCAAGACATCTAGCATTGGAATGTCAAACTATTACTGGTTTGACTGGTACAACTAAATTCTCAGAAATTTTTGGTAGCACCTTGTATATATGTATTTATATTTGTTCCACATACCCTCCTAAACCACTGGACTGATTTCAACCAAACTTGGTACAAACAGCATTTACTGGTTAGTGAGAATCACCTGACCACCTACCTAGTAAAGGGGCAGGGTGGGTCTGAAAAAGTAGTGTAGCTCAAAATGCTTGATTTTACAGACTTTATACATCCAGTATTCTGAGAGAGCACTCAGTCACTTGCAACAAACTTTGCCCATAATTACAAAGTTCTATGAAACATTTTCTCTCTGACCTAATTGCTTACTGTATTTTAGCTATTCATGCAGTAAAACTTCTGCATAGGGCACGATGTTATAATTTGTTACTTATTTATTACTAACTATAGTCACAGTATTTTTGATGATGATGTTTAGTTTGTGGGGCACTCACCTGCACAGTCATCAGTGCCCATTCAAATTTCCAATTTTTACACAGTCCAATTTTTTTACATAGCCCAATTTTTTACACAGTCCAATCTAGCCACTGTCACGAATGATGCTGATGATGAAAGGATGAGGACAACACAAACACTCAGTCCCCAGGCAGAGAAAATCCCCAACACGGCCGGGAATTGAACCTCAGACACCGTGATCCAAAGGTAGCACTGCTAGCCACTAGGCCACAAGCTGCAGGCACACAGTATTTTTGCTGACAGTATTCACATGTACCACTGAATGTACATGCAAAATTATATCATTGTTTGACTCACAGTTCAGGAGATATGAAGTCATAAACACTGAGATGCATGAAGAAATGCCACATTATGCATAATGATTAAAAAACAAATGTACCTGCAAAATATATCACTGTACAACACATTGCACATTGCATTACGCATTGTTCAGGATACATGACGTCATAGAGACTGAATTGCATGAAATCGAAACTGAAGGATGAAATTCACTACAGATACAGATAAAATATGTGTGAAATGTGTTAAATACAACCTCTGACAATAAAGCGCAGTGAATACAGTTAGAATGGTCAATTGGGGAACACTGGTGACTCCCAATGCTGAACCTGCATAGCGACCAGTGTTAACAA
The DNA here is from genome assembly GCF_021461395.2 of Schistocerca americana. Classification (NCBI taxonomy): domain Eukaryota; kingdom Metazoa; phylum Arthropoda; class Insecta; order Orthoptera; family Acrididae; genus Schistocerca; species Schistocerca americana. The sequence goes on along the minus strand of NC_060121.1, from coordinate 330,153,200 downwards.
CCTGCCCCACCATAGTTCAGTTGAGCTTCATGTGCATGTGTTTATGGGGATCAAGTACTGTCCATGAAGTGTGTGTACAAGTGATTCGCCCATTTTTGACAAGGCCGGGAAAGTATTTCTGACAATCCCCATAGCGGATGACCAGCGTCCGCTGTCAGTGATGAAAACATTGAGAAAGTGAGGATATTAATCATGAATGACTGCCAATTAACTGTGTGCATGATAGCAGATTAACTGCAGAGGAACTGTGAATCTGTGAGACAAATCCTTACCCATGCGTTTATGAAGAGGAAAACGTGTGGTCGTCTTGTGCCACATCACTTGACTGATGATCAGAAGCAGGCATGTTTAGGGGTTTCACAGGATTTTGTTGAAACAGTGGATGTGACTTCCAATTTCTTGAACTGTATTGTCACTGAGGATAAAACCCAATATCTCCGGTACGACCCTGAAATGAAATGACGAAGCATGGAGTGGGGTTTTCCGACATCACCTAGGTGGAAAAATGTCAGAGCTGAAAAATCACACTTCAAAATGATGTTCATCATCTTTTTTTATAGTCAAGGCGTTATCCACAAAGAATTTCTAACTGAGGGAACAACGTTGATGCTGCACGATACATTGAAATTTTGAGCCGTTTCATGCAATGTCTACACAGGGTACGACTCCAGTACGCGCCACCAGGTTCCTGGTTTTTTGTTCCTGACAATGCTTGCCCACACAGAGTCAGTGTTGTCAAACAGTTCCTGGCAAAAAACCGGATGGTGCAACTTGAACATCCACCATACTTGCCGAATCTCAATCCTTCAGACTTCTTCCTATTCACTCAACTCACTTTGAAAGGAAAGAGATTTGATTATACTCTTGACATCCAATTAAACGTGACATGGCTTTTGAACACCATCCCAAAGGAAGACTTTGTGAAAAGTTTTCAGGGCATGTATCGCAGAGCTCAGCACTGCATAATTATGGGAAGTTTATGGGAAGTGAGTATTTCAAAGGACAGTAAGGTAACTGTAGTTCATCTACATTAATGTTACGGGACTATTCACCGGACTTTATTGTCAGAGGTTGTATATGTAAAATATATGTGATACATGTACTCTGCTGAATCCACAAGTAAAAAGCTCCTCCTAAACACCTGGATTTATTTCATTCAAACGTGATACAAGTATTACAGTCTGGAAAGAAATACTCGTGTTGTGGAGGTAAGAACCAGCAACCTCCTATTAGGCTGTGGTTGATAAAGTGGAGAGAGAAGAGGGGAGGAAGAGATGGACAGACAGAGAGGGGGAGGAGGACATGGGCACGGATATAAGGGAGGAGATGGACACAGTGAGGGAAGAAGGAAATGGACAGAGAAAGGGAACAGTAGGAGATGTACAGAGAGGGGGGGGGGAGGAGGAGGAGGAGGAGGAGGAGGAGGAGGAGGAGGAGATAAAGTAAGTGAGGATGAGATAGAGGGGCTGGAGGAGGTGGAGTCAAAAGGGGGTGGAGGAGATGGACAGAGAAGGAAGGAGCAGATGGATAATGGCAGGAGCAGACGATCAGAGAGGTGGGAATAGCAAATGGAAAAAGAGAGGGACAGGAAGAGATAAAAAGTGGGGTGTTGAGGAGGTGGACAGAGAGAGGAAGAGAAGGAGATGGACAGAGCATAAGCCAGAGGAGATGGACAAAAAAAGGGGGAAGGAGGAGATGGGCTAATAGATTTGGAATAAATAAATACTCAGACAACCCTAGCTAGTATCTGTAAGTACCAAAATATTTAACTGCTACAAATAAATATTTGGAAATGGATATTTCATATCATATACACTTTCTTAGTTAACTCCTGAAAAAGTCGTGGATAATTTTTTGACACAATGTTGCATGTCACTGTTTACTATAGGGTTGTATGTAACTCACCAGATAGTTGTCCATGTTCTATTTTGTTTGCTGCAATGTCTAATGATGCTGCTGCAGTTATCAGACTGGTGCATTGCAACCTGGCTTTCTGCAGCAAAGGGATGGGTCTTATTGATGCTGCCAACCATCACTGAGATAGTTGTGGGTGGTTGTGGCAGGTGGACATACTGATAGTTGCTGTCTCTTCTTGGTACAATTTACTCTTGATATTAATGTGGAAATGTATATCATAGTTGATAATTAATCTTCTTAGAGATGGCTCAATTTAATTGAGATAGTTTTTTTTATTCTTGTTTATCTACCTGGCAAATTCATTTTTATTGCTGTTGGAAAGCTGGATTTCTCCATATTTTATGTAAAATTAATTCCACACTGTAAAATTCAACTCACTGTCTTTTTTAATAAATAACACTGCTGTTTACCAGATGTATCATCATAATTTTTAACTTACATGTTGCACCGTTGTTAACACTGCAATACAGTATAACCACACTGCTATAATAACTGTTCTGGTTTAAAGCTTCTGTTTAGTGTTTGGCGTATTTTTTCTTCATTATTTAATTTGTTTCTTCTCTGTAGCCATCACCATATGTAAGGCCACTGCTGTATATTCTGCATGTGTCATCTTCTTGATATTCTTTTACTCTTGTATCAGTATGTTTTCAGGTTGTAAACTTTATCTCCATATTCAAAGTTTCACTGTATAGTTTGCAGTTTCATGAAGCAGGTATACAGTACAAAGTTTGGATTTATTATCCAATGTATAATGTGAATGTTTAACAACACAAACACTTGGCATACAGAACAAGGCAGCTCTATCTCAGCCATCTCCTTTCCACCTAGTGACATTCACACAGTAAACTTCTTGAATTGTTGTGTAGTCCAAGCCACAGAACTTCACCATGGTAGGCTACATAGAACAGCACATGGTGCTACAGACTCCAAGGAATTATTGATGATGATGTAAGCATGTCAAATGGAAGGAATTCATTGCTGCACAATGCTCCAGGAACACCTCAAACATAAAACAGCATACAAGAAGCCTCGAATTGCATTAATACTTCAACTAATAAGACTTGAACCTATCTGAATGTTCTGTATTTGAAACTATTCATGATTACTCTGTTATACCTATTGTCAAGGGTACAGCTGCTCTGATCACACCTCCCTACTTTATTAAACACACCTGTACCCTTACAGTCGATCATCTGAGGATGCATATTGACATATTGTCAATACTAGAAATGTTGATGAGTGGTAGTGATGACCCCAAAGTATCCTCAGTATTATCAGTACATACTGAACGTATAAGTTCCCGTATGGTATTGATGGTTTGACAATATTCTCTATTTGAATGTTAACAGAGTTTCATGAACCAACCACACAGCATTAGTGTGCACTGTTTACGTTTTCAATTCACATTTGTGGATATCATACCTCAGATTCATCTTTTCAAGTAGTCTTTTAACACAAAACAGTTCTAATAGGCCTATGCAAGGGTAATCATTTTATATCATTGTATGGTCAACCAAGGATTCTCTATGACACTGCTTACTTTATTAATTTGAAAAATGTACTATAGATTGACAAATTACATAGCAGTTTGTAAAAATGCTTGGTCTTCAATGACTAATGAGAGGTCTGCAAAATGTAACCATTTACATCAAATTATCACAGAACACTAAAAAATATTTTATGTTAATTGCTTGTACATGTCTTTGCCAGGAAAATATAATTTGCTTCACAGGTATCCGTGCAATTTTACTAATTGTGTTTGTTAATATTACAGAACTAATCATCAAGCATTCAAAATACATGCTTGTCACCAGAAATCTTACATTTACTCCTAATCTCTTATGACAGCAATTGATCCCTCAGTAACATACTTTCCTCTCTATTTTATTATGTATCAGCATTAACTATTTGTCAACAATGGGGGAAACAGTAAACTAATGTGCAGTGAGTCACTCCTCTTTTTCAGCCATTTTCTGGCCAATTTATCTTTTTTGTTCTTCCCTTTTGTTACAGCTAATATAATTGTGGTATGTGCTTCCTTTTGGGTGTCACACACACACACACACACACACACACACACACACACACCTGTTGGGTCTAGTAAGAAATTCAATTGTTCTTATTTCTAGAACTGATTCCATGAATTGAGCTGTTTGAAAAAGTGATATATTTTTAATGACATATTTCATTAAGGAATAAATATATTAGGAAGCAGTAGTTAGTATCCCTAGTTCCCTAAACAGGCTTCTGCAGGATGTTCTTGAGTTCGCACCACATATAACTCTTACTGCATGTTTTTGTGCCTGGAAAACTTTGGCTTGGCTCAATGAAGTATCCCAAAAAATAATCCCATATGACATTATGGAATGAAAGTAAGCATAGTATGCCAGATTTTTCATTTTTATATCCCCTATGTCTGACACAATTCGCATTGCAAATAGAAATTTGTGAAGACACTTCAGCAGTTCTGTGGTGTGCTCCTCCCAGTTGAATTTATTATCAAGCTGTAATCCCAAGAATTTAACACTGTCCACTTCTTCTATCTGCTTGTCATCGTATGTAAGGCATATGCTCGTGGGACACCCCTTACAAGTTCTGAACTGCATGTAGTGTGTTTCTTCAAAGTTTAATGACAAAGAATTGGCTAGGAACCAGTGATTAATGTTCACAAATATTTTATTAGCCGATCTTTCTAAGACTACACTTAATTTGCTATTTATTGCAATGTTTGTATCATTGGCAAACAAAACACACTTGGCACCTTGTAATGTTACTGATGGAAGTTCATTGATAAACACAAGAAAAAGTAAGGGGCCCAAAATCGAACCTTGTGGGACCCCACATGTAATTAGTTCACAGTTGGATGATGCCTGACAGCTTAATACATGTCTCTTTCCTAATAACACCCTTTGTTTCCTGTCAGAGATATAAGATTTGAACCATTTTGCAGCATTTCCTGTTACACCACAATATTCTAATTTACTTAAAAGGATATTGTGATTTACACAGTCAAATGCCTTTGACAGATCACAAAATATACCAGTTGTCTGCAATTTTTTGTCTAATGAATTAAGCACACTTCCACTGTAAGTGTAGACAGCCTTCTCAATATCAGAACCCTTTAGAAATGTGAACTGCGATTTCGACAGTATGTTATTTGATATAAAATGGTTATAAAGCCGATTGTACATTACTTTTTCTAAACTTTTTGAGAATGCTGGCAAAACTGAAATTGGATGGAAATTTGATGCTATTTCTTTATCTCCCTTCTTAAACAGTGGCTTAACTTCAGCATATTTCAACCATTCAGGAAATATTCCACTGATAAATGACTGGTTACACAGACAGCTTAATATGTTACCTAACTCAGAATCACATTCTTTAATTAACTTTGTTGATATTTCATCATACCCACTAGATGTTTTTGATTTTAAAGATTTTATGATGGACATTATTTTCTGCTGGGGTAGTGAGGGTCAAATTCATATTACGGAAGTTACTTGAAATGTCTGGTCTGAGGTATTCCATAGCAGCATCTACAGAACCTGACAACCCCATCTTTTCAGTAACAGTTATAAAATGTTTGTTAAAAAGTTATGCAACACTATACACATCTGTCACCAATGTATCATTTACTCTTAATGCTACTTGTCCCTCTTCATGTCTGGTTCTACCGGTCTCCTCCTTCACTATATCCCATATTGTCTTTATTTTGTTATCTGATATGACTATCCTTTCCTTGTAATATATTTGCTTTGATGTCCGTATTACAGTCTTTAATATTTTGCAGTATTTCTTGTAATGGGCTATAGCATCAACATCAGAACTGTTTCGGATTGACAGATACAGTTTTCTTTTTGTTTTACAAGATACCCCTATTCCTTGAGTAATCCACGGCTTCTTTGTAGACTTTGCTCTAACCTTGGTTAATTTTGGGGGTAAAAAGTGTTCAAATAAGGTAAGCACTTTATTAGCAAAAGTGTTATATTTTTTATTCATGCCATGTGCACTGTAAACATCAGTCCAGTGAATGTCTCTGAGGAGAGTCCTAAAATAATCAATTTTTGGCTTATTGATTACCCTCTTGAGCTCAGATTTAACAGATTTTATGTCCTGTTCAGTATTAACATTTAACAGAAGGAACTGCATGTCATGGTCTGAGAGGACATTGACTATTGGTTTTGGAATATAATTTTGTTCATTGGACTTTCTATAAAGATATCATCAATGGCTGTTTGTGAGCAATTGGCTACCATAGTGGGGAACTTTACAGTGGGAATTAAGTTGAATGAGAGTGTTACTTACTCAAATAAGTTCTTATTGTGAGAGTCTTTAAGAAAATCTACATTGAAATCACCAGCAACCACTATTTCTTTGTTTTGTAGTTGTTAAATGGGCCAATACAGCTTCAAGGTGGTTTATGAACAGATTAAAGTTACCTGCAGGTGCTTGATATACACTTAATTTTATGAAGGATTTTTTGTGAAATTCTATTTCTGTTGCACATACTTCCATATGGTATTCCAGGCAAAATTTATGAATGTCTATGTTCTTAAATTTATGACAGTTCCTGATAAATGTGGCACCTCCTCCCTTCTCGATTGCTGCTCTACAAAACTGAGATGCTAACCTAAACCCTGTTCCACAGCTAAACCTTGTAAAATCGCATTGTCAACTGACAATAATATTGATGGTACCAGTATGTGGTTTGTTTACCACTATTGGGAAAGTCATTGATTTCAATCAGGAACAGTATTGGCGCTAACATGCTACCTCTTCTGTATTAATGTATTTTGCTTCTGGTAACTGTTTTGATAAAAGCTTAGACATATATGAATTATGTGTCATCTCTACTCTTTGTAACCTCTCTGTTAGGTATGACTGGAACCAGTAATTAGTTACATCTCTTATTCCTAATGCTTCTAGCTTTTATAGTGGAGTCTTACAGTCAAAAGTGTCCAAAGCCCTAAAAAGATGCATGTTGTTGTTGTTGTGGTCTTCAGTCCTGAGACTGGTTTGATGCAGCTCTCCATGCTACTCTATCCTGTGCAAGCTTCTTCATCTCCCAATACCTACTGCAGCCTACATCCTTCTGAATCTGCTTAGTGTATTCATCTCTTGGTCTCCCTCTACGATTTTTACCCTCCACGCTGCCCTCCAATACTAAATTGGTGATCCCTCGATGTCTCAGAACATGTCCTACCAACCGATCCCTTCTTCTAGTCAAGTTGTGCCACAAGCTCCTCGTCTCCCCAATTCTATTCAATACCTCCTCATTAGTAATGTGATCTACCCATCTAATCTTCAGCATTCTTCTTGTCTAAACTATTTATCGTCCACGTTTCACTTCCATACATGGCTACACTCCATACAAATACTTTCAGAAACGAATTCCTGACATTTAAATCTATACTCGATGTTAACAAATTTTTCTTCTTCAGAAATGCTTTCCTTGCCATTGCCAGTCTATATTTTATATCCTCTCTACTTCGACCTCCCCAAATAGCAAAACTCCTTTACTACTTTAAGTGTCTCATTTCCTAATCTAATTCCCTCAGCATCACCCGACTTAATTCAACTACATTCCGTTATCCTTGTTTTGCTTTTGTTGATGTTCATCTTATATCCTCCTTTCCAGACACTGTCCATTCTGTTCAGCTGCTCTTCCAAGTCCTTTGCTGTCTCTGACAGAATTACAATGTCATCAGCGAACCTCAAAGTTTTTATTTCTTCTCCATGAATTTTAATACCTACTCCGAATTTTTCTTTTGTTTCCTTTACTGCTTGCTCAATATACAGATTGAATAACATCGGGGAGAGGCTACAACCCTGTCTTACTCCCTTCCCAACCACTGCTTCCCTTTCATGTCCCTCAACTCTTATTACTGCCATCTGGTTTCTGTACAAATTGTAAATAGCCTTTTGCTCCCTGTATTTTACCCCTGCCACCTTCAGAATTTAAAAGAGAGTATTCCAATCAACATTGTCAAAAGCTTTCTCTAAGTCTACAAATGCTAGAAACGTGGGTTTGCCTTTTCTTGATCTTTCTTCTAAGATAAGTCATAGGGTCAGTATTGCCTCACGTGTTCCAACATTTCTACGGAATCGAAACTGATCTTCCCCGAGGTCGGCTTCTATCAGTTTTTCCATTCGTCTGTAAATAATTCGCATTAGTATTTTGCAGCTGTGACTTATTAAACTGATAGTTTGGTAATTTTCACATCTGTCAACACCTGCTTTCTTTGAGATTGGAATTATTATATTCTTCTTGAAGAAGAAGAGAAAAATATGCATGTGACACACTTATCTTTGTCAAGCGCATGTAGTATCACTTGTGTGTACTTATGAGAGTGCTCACTAGTTACATTTATGATACTTGTGTTTATGTTTACGCCTCAACACAAAATTAACTGGTGTATGGTATTTTTATTGATTGCATGTTCTGATGAAGGGTCGGTAAGTTTGTGAAATGTACTGTGTTACGTTTCCCAACAGTTTATTTTTCTTTATGATGTGTAGCAAGTGTGTCATTTGATGTGTTAAAATCTATCTTGTCAGTGATTATTTCAGAATTTTTTAGTCTGCTGGAGATTTAGCCAGTGGAAAAATAACTATGTCTGTTACGAATGACAACAGGTATTCAACCAAGCATGGCCCAAGATCCACCTACTATACTTTCATGAATCTTCTCTTCCCCATCCTGTTTACATGTAGGCCTAGGCTAGTGAAACTCCATCTATTGGTAGTTCTGACTGGTATCAGAGCAACATGTCAAATGCCACCAGTGCCATCTCTAACTGCGCATTAATCTGCCTCAGAGCTCCATTAAGGAATGGCTGATCCTGATACCAGAAAAGGTTGACAAAGTGTACATTGGCACCACAAGTCATCGACTCTATCTTATTCTCATCACCACCTGTCATGAGGCTCATCCTTATCCAAACTGTTTCCAGCCCGCCCACTATCACTATATGGTCCTCTATGATAAAAAATCTCTATATAAAGACCCAAAGTCGTATATCACTTCATTTAGCCCCGAATTTGATTTGTAAATGCTGGTAGACTGGTATGCTGCTCGTAAGCTTTCCTGCAACTGAAGGCCTATACCTTGCTTATGGCTACTACCTAGCAGCAGCACTGTTTTCTTCCTAACACTTTTGCATATTCATGGGCTTCCTGATCTTAGTTGAAGTGTGTCACATACTTCCTACTCCTGATCCTACCTGAGGCTCTTCTCCACTGACCTCTGGTAGTTGTAGTGCCTGTTTTTGGTGTTGAAAATCATACTCTCATTTAATGTTCTCTTTCTCCATGCCAGATCTCAATCACTCCCCTCCCCTCTACCCCACTGATCCTGATCAGTTCCTCCATTGCTTCCTTCAACTGCGCCTGAAAGTTACAAAATTTCCCTTCCTGCTAGTGAAAATGTTCCTGCCGCATACTGTGTAGTTCCAGAACGGAGCCTCTTCTGTTCTCCCCACAACATTCCCCCCCCCCCCCAAGCTCTCATTTAATGTTCTCTTTCTCCATGCCAGATCTCAATCACTCCCCTCCCCTCTACCCCACTGATCCTGATCAGTTCCTCCATTGCTTCCTTCAACTGCGCCTGAAAGTTACAAAATTTCCCTTCCTGCTAGTGAAAATGTTCCTGCCGCATACTGTGTAGTTCCAGAACGGAGCCTCTTCTGTTCTCCCCACAACATTCCCCCCCCCCCCCCCCCCCACCCCCACCCAGTGAATACGTTTCCCACAATACTGGTAACAAAGCCCCCTACTTTAACAGCCATTTTAGAAAACAGTGGACACGAGAAGACGATAAACACCAGACCGATCGTACAGCTGACTAAAATGGGTATCGTGCGCTAGATTTGCGGCTATTTCTAGTCTACAAGCTATGATTTGCCTGTACAGTTGTGATCTGCGCCCACAGATCTGATCAATTTTGCTCAAAGCTGCAAATTCAAGGTTTGTGTAATTGTCTGGTCTACAGATTTAATGTACGCAGCCAATTGTGGCGACACAATGTGGTTGCAGACTGGCCTGCACGCGAAATTTGTCGCGAAAGATGTTTTGAATCGACTCGTAAGCAAAGATGTTATGTTCGTGCAGAATTGTATGTTTCAATGGTAGTCGTTGACAGTGTTTAGTAAACAAACAGTAAACACGGAAAAGTGGTTATGGCGGATAGAAATGAGAAGTTGCTGCTAGAGCTACTGAAACGACCAGGAAATGGTGAATGCGTTGACTGTGGGAGTAAAGGTACGCACGTTTAGAGATGTATGAGTTGTTAGTGCTACGAGTTAAAAGCGGAAATGATAATGTACCATGTTAAGTTACGCGTAATAATTTTATAAACGTTTTGTAACCAGAAGTATTAAACGTTTCTTCATCCGTGCTGTGAACAGTCAGTGCAAATGAAAGGACACTCTTCTTTACTGGACGTGTACGACTATGCTTATAATCGTGTTTCATATTATGTTCTATATGTTCACGAAACTCCCGGGTGTGGTGAGTAATGCGTTTTTACTTGTCTTCATGCTATCACCAACTCCAGCTAATAGAAAAAAGGAAACTGATACTACCGGTGCTTATGAAGTTTTATGAAACCAAGAAAATATTTAGTAGTAATTTGCATGTCACAACCCCCGTAATCAGGATACCTGTGGAGTCTTCACTTTCCAGCATTTTCTGTAGTTCCTCAAGAATTGATTAGAAGATTTTGTCATTGTCCAAGTTATTGCTAGATTGTAACTGACGAATATAAAAGTGTAGTTGCAGGAGCATGTGCTTAAACACTGCTGTTCCAGCAAGCTATCTTCATTACAGCACTTGGTCTTCTGTTCCTACTGAAGTCTGGTGCCCAAGCATTGGTACTAGGATATTTAAACATGTCTTTATAATGAGAAATGTGTCAAGCAGCTAAACCATCACCAACAGACCTTATGTACTTACTGACTGAGACTGCAGAGCATTGTGGAAGGTGGTTGTAAAAAGTCACATTAAATTAGTGCAAGGAAACATCACGGGTTCCAAAATGCTACCAACAGTCCAGATAACATCATGACTGTACATACGGGGTTAAAAAGAATGGGGTATAATGGTTGAGCAGCTCCTGATAAGCCACACATTTCTGTAGCCAATGCTAAATGGTGCTTGAAGTGGACAGCGGATGACTTGAAATGAATGATTTGTAGTGATGAATCATGCTATGTAATAGGAAAGTCTGATAGAAGGGTTTGTGTTTGGCAAATGTATGCAGAATGTTGCATGCCAACATTATGTTATGGGGATGTTTTTTGTGGTTACGGTGTGGTCCTCTAATTGTGCTTAATAAAATGCTAAATGCAGAAAAATATGAACATATTTTAAAGCATTGTGAACTGTGTACAGCAGAGGAACAGTTCAGAGATGACAGTTGTTTGTATCAGCATGGGAACCCTGTCATAAAGCAGCATTGATGGGGCAGAGGTTTATGAACAATAACATTCCTGAAATGAAGTGGACTGCCCAGAACCCCAACCTGAACTCAGTGGAATACATTTTGAATGAGGTAGGATGTTGACTTCACTCCGTACCGTAGCATCCAGCATCACTACTTTCTCTGCTTTTAGTTCTTGAAGAAGAATAGGGTACCATTCCACTACCAACATTCTGACTCTTCACTAGTAGTTGCCGAGGTGCTCTTCATCATATGGGTCTAGTGTATATGTGAGGTTTGGCACTCAAGTAATAAATGATCCACTGCGGCTAGGTAACTTTGCATATCAGCAATTTTCCCATATTGTGGAGAAATTACAGAAATAAATAAACCACTTGTAAATATATATGCACTAAGTACAATGTTGACACAATGTGTGAAGTCAGTAAAGCAGTAAAGAAACACTGAAGAACAAGAAGTTTACAGGTGTAGATGAAATATACATCTGTATGCTGGAAAATGGAGCAAGGAAGGAAGGCAATGCAGAAGGTATAGAAAACAGACAGTTTTCCTTCTCTAATCACTGTCAAAAATAATAGAATCAGTTATAAAAGACAAATTAACGCACTATTTAAATGAGTACAAACTTCTAGGTGCATTACAGTTAGTGTTATGAAGTGTTAGAGGTACAGAATAAACCATAGTAGAATTTTCAAAAGTGATAGTTGATGCTTGTGGGAAGGATAAGTATATCACAGGCATATTGTTAGATCTCTCTAAGACTTTCAGTAGTGTTGACTATAAAATTGTATTAAAAAACTGAGAATCATTAAACAGAAGAGGTCTAGCTAAAGAAGTGTACCTAGCAGGTAGGATACAAAGAATAGACATAACACAGTCATCAAATTAGACTATGAACTTTTAGTGAAATACTTATAAAAAAGAAAATACATTATTATAGGAGCTCATCAGGGTTGCATATTAGTTTCCTACAATGCCAGTATCAATTCTGAGGCTTAAACCTTAGCAGTATCCGAGTTCACACCTTCAAAATTCTGTATAGGCCTATGTGAAATTTTTGATTTGTGCCATTATAGTTCCAGTACAATGACCTGGTGCTCTTATTTTGGATTACACTTATGAACTTCTCTCTTGTTGCTATAGACTTGGCATTCGATGACTTGGTCTTGGTTTTGCTTATCATTTATCCTACTGATCTACATCCATTTCTGCACTCTGCAAAACACCCTGAGGTGAGTGGCAGAGAATACGTCCCATTCACATATGGAGCATGAGAAGTATGAGTGAATGCCTCTGCACATGCAGGAATTATTTTAATCTTATCCTCATGATTCCTCACTATGTGAGTGATATGTAGATGGTTTTAGTATATTTCTAGAGTTATTATTTGAAGCTAGTTGTTGAAACTTTAGTAGACTTTCTCCGGATGGTTTACGTCTATCTTAAAGAGTCTTCCATTTCAGTTCCTTCAGTATGTCTGTGTCACATTCCCATGGATTAAACAAATCTGTGACCATTCATCGTGCCCATCTCTGTATTCGATCAATACCCCTGTTAGTCCTATATTGTATGGGTCCCACACACTTGAGCAATATTCCAGAACTGGTCACCTGATTGATTTGTAAGCAATCTTCTTTATAAATTGATTGAACTTCCCTAGTATTCTACCAATAAACTGAAGTCTACCATTTCCTTTACCCACGACTGAGCCTGTGTGATCATTCCATTTCATATCCCTACAAAGTGTTACACCCAGGTATTTGTACGGGTTGGGTGATTCCAATAGTGTCTCATTGAGCTTACAGTCAGAGGATACTACTTTTTTCATTTTGTGAAATGCAAAATTTTACATTTCTGAACATTTAGAGCAAGTTGCCAATCTATGTACCACAGTGAAATGTTATCAAGATCTGACTGAATATTTATGCAGCTTCATTATAGACAGCTACATTATCTGCAAGAAAACCTGATTTTACTATTAATATTGTCTGCAAGATCACTAAAATACAACATGAACAGCAAGGGTCCCAACACACTTTCCTGGGGCACACCCAAAGTTAGTTAACTACTTCTGATAATGACTCTCCATCCAAGATAACACGCTGTTTCCTCCCTACCAAAAAGTCCTCAATTCAGTTACAAATTTAAATTGATATCCCATATGGTCATACTTTTGACAGTAAGTGTAGGCGTGGTACTGAGTCAAATGCTTTTTGGAAATCAAGAAATACTACATCTGCCTGATTGCCGTGATCCAAAGCAAGTATGAGAAAAGCGCAAGTTGTGTTTCACAATGTCGGTGTTTTCAAAATCCATGCTGGTTGACATTGAGGAGGTCGGTATGTTTAAGATACCTCATTTTGCTTGAGCTCAGAATGTGTTGTAAGATTCTACAACAAATTGATATCAAGGATAGTGGATGGTAGTTTTGTGGATCTAGCGGGTCGACAGAAGTGTCCAATCCCACCCGTCGGCTTTGACCCGTGATGTAAGGGTGTTGTGGTGTGAGACGTCAAGACGGCACGGAGTTTGGTTTGTGAGTGTGGCGTGTTTGTAGATGTCGTCGTGTTGTGGTTTGTTGTGCCCTCTGGTGGTATGTTCAGGGCTTTCGCTTGTGTGGTGTAATGGGCTCAGTTTGGTCTTGCTCATTATACTGAATTGTTCAAGTGTTAGCTGTGTTTGTAGTGGATTTCGTTTCAGTGAGTTAACGATTTAGTGGTTTTGTGTGAAGGTTAATTTAGTGTTGTTCGCTGTAGGTCATATGGTAATTTTAGTAAATTAATCGGTTGTTGTTTTTGTTCAGGAATGGATATGAAGGATAAAATTAATAGTGCGCATCTGCGGGAAATGATGGGAAACACTGCTTTGGAACTGATAAAGTTTTTACAGCTGTTTGGTTTAATTGCGGAGATCATGAAGTGCTCTATTTGTGGTGAAGAAATGAAGTTGGCTAAAGTTCCGGCATCTCGGACCAGAGACGGTTATATGTGGCGCTGTCGAAAGGATAACATTTGGCGTTCCATACGGTGTGGTTCCTGGTTCGAGAAGCCTAGGTTGGGCATGCGCGAGATTGTACTGGTGACTTATTATTTTTATTATAGAGCCCCACACAGTTTTTGCACGCATGAGACTGATGTGAGTGAGAGGAGTTTGCTTGATTGGTTTTCTTTTTGCCATGAAGTGTGTTCTGAGTTTATTAAGTACAGGGGTACGTTGGGGGCATACGGTTGTTGTGGAGCTGGATGAGTCACAGTTTGGGAAAAGGAAGTATGGGAGGTGTAAGTCTGTGGTTGGTGTCTGGGTGTTCTGAATGTGTTTTTAGGGTTGTGGAAGGGAGGTCTAAGGCGGAATTAGTGGGGTTAATTGAGGAGTACATAGAACCGTGGTCCATAGTAGTTTCAGATGCTTTTTCTTCATAGAGGGGGTTGGGTGAGAGGGGATTCAATCATTTAGTCATTAACCATAGCTTGGAGTTCAAAAATTATGAGACAGGGACTTGCATAAATACAATAGAGGGGATGTTGGGGGCTGTTAAGTCAGTTCTTGGGAGGGGAAAGAGGTGCTCTTCCAACCTTCAGTCTCATTTAGATGAGTACTGTTGGCGGAAGAGTGTCCCTGAGGACTATTGTGTTTATTCGGTTTTTTTTACGGGCTGTTAGTAAAATGTATAGGCCGAAAGTGGTTAGTTAGGGTGGTTTGGATGAGTGGGTGGGTGGCTGTGGCTCAGGGTGGGGTGGGTGGTTTATTTCGTGTTAGAGTGTTTGTGAGGGGGGGGGGGGGGAGTGTGTTGGTTTGTGTTTTAGTCGTGGAGGATCTATTTTGTTGAGTTGTAGTGTGTGATTGAGATATTTTTATGTTGCATTTGGTTTTTGTTTGTGGGTTTTTTATTTTGGGGTGAGGGGGAGGTTGTTTTGGTTGGGGGGGGGGGTGAGGTGTGGGTGGGTTGGGTCTTTTGGTTGAGTATTTTTTCATTGTGTGTGTGTGTGTGTGTGTGTGTGTGTGTGTGTGTGATTGTGATTGTGATTGTGGTGGCCAACCTAGTTTGGGGCACCAGAACTTTTTTGTGGTAAGTTTTTATTTTTTTGTTTTGTTTTTAGTGTATGTGTTGTGTGGTAGGGGTTGAGGGAAGTGTTTTATTGAAGTGTGTGGCTGTGAATGTTGGTATTGGTATTGGGAGATGTTTTTAAGCTATATAGGTCAAGGACCCCCCATGAACCATGGACCTTGCCGTTGGTGGGGAGGCTTGCGTGCCTCAGCGATACAGATAGCCGTACCGTAGGTGCAACCACAACGGAGGGGTATCTGTGGAGAGGCCAGACAAACGTGTGGTTCCTGAAGAGGGGCAGCAGCCTTTTCAGTAGTTGCAAGGGCAACAGTCTGGATGATTGACTGATCTGGCCTTGTAACAATAACCAAAACGGCCTTGCTGTGCTGGTACTGCGAACGGCTGAAAGCAAGGGGAAACTACAGCCGTAATTTTTCCCGAGGGCATGCAGCTTTACTGTATGATTACATGATGATGGCGTCCTCTTGGGTAAAATATTCCGGAGGTAAAATAGTCCCCCATTCGGATCTCCGGGCGGGGACTACTCAAGAGGATGTCGTTATCAGGAGAAAGAAAACTGGCGTTCTACGGATCGGAGCGTGGAATGTCAGATCCCTTAATCGGGCAGGTAGGTTAGAAAATTTAAAAAGGGAAATGGATAGGTTGAAGTTAGATATAGTGGGAATTAGTGAAGTTCGGTGGCAGGAGGAACAAGACTTCTGGTCAGGTGACTACAGGGTTATAAACACAAAATCAAATAGGGGTAATGCAGGAGTAGGTTTAATAATGAATAGGAAAATAGGAATGCGGGTAAGCTACTACAAACAGCATAGTGAACGCATTATTGTGGCCAAGATAGATACGAAGCCCACACCTACTACAGTAGTACAAGTTTATATGCCAACTAGCTCTGCAGATGACGAAGAAATTGAAGAAATGTATGACGAAATAAAAGAAATTATTCAGATTGTGAAGGGAGACGAAAATTTAATAGTCATGGGTGACTGGAATTCGAGGGTAGGAAAAGGGAGAGAAGGAAACATAGTAGGTGAATATGGATTGGGGGACAGAAATGAAAGAGGAAGCCGCCTGGTAGAATTTTGCACAGAGCACAACATAATCATAACTAACACTTGGTTTAAGAATCATGAAAGAAGGTTGTATACATGGAAGAACCCTGGAGATACTAAAAGGTATCAGATAGATTATATAATGGTAAGACAGAGATTTAGGAACCAGGTTTTAAATTGTAAGACATTTCCAGGGGCAGATGTGGACTCTGACCACAATCTATTGGTTATGACCTGTAGATTAAAACTGAAGAAACTGCAAAAAGGTGGGAATTTAAGGAGATGGGACCTGGATAAACTAAAAGAACCAGAGGTTGTACAGAGATTCAGGGAGAGCATAAGGGAGCAATTGACAGGAATGGGGGAAATAAATACAGTAGAAGAAGAATGGGTAGCTTTGAGGGATGAAGTAGTGAAGGCAGCAGAGGATCAAGTAGGTAAAAAGACGAGGGCTAGTAGAAATCCTTGGGTAACAGAAGAAATATTGAATTTAATTGATGAAAGGAGAAAATATAAAAATCCAGTAAGTGAAACAGGCAAAAAGGAATACAAACGTCTCAAAAATGAGATCGACAGGAAGTGCAAAATAGCTAAGCAGGGATGGCTAGAGGACAAATGTAAGGATGTAGAGGCCTATCTTACTAGGGGTAAGATAGATACCGCCTACAGGAAAATTAAAGAGACCTTTGGAGATAAGAGAACGACGTGTATGAATATCAAGAGCTCAGATGGAAACCTAGTTCTAAGCAAAGAAGGGAAAGCAGAAAGGTGGAAGGAGTATATAGAGGGTCTATACAAGGGCGATGTACTTGAGGACAATATTATGGAAATGGAAGAGGATGTAGATGAAGATGAAATGGGAAATACGATACTGCGTGAAGAGTTTGACAGAGCACTGAAAGACCTGAGTCGAAACAAGGCCCCCGGAGTAGGCAATATTCCATTGGAACTACTGACGGCCGTGGGAGAGCCAGTCCTGACAGAACTCTACCATCTGGTGAGCAAGATGTATGAAACAGGCGAAATACCCTCAGACTTCAAGAAGAATATAATAATTCCAATCCCAAAGAAAGCAGGTGTTGACAGATGTGAAAATTACCGAACTATCAGCTTAATAAGTCACAGCTGCAAAATACTAACACGAATTCTTTACAGACAAATGGAAAAACTAGTAGAAGCCAACCTCGGGGAAGATCAGTTTGGATTCCATAGAAACACTGGAACACGTGAGGCAATACTTACCTTACGGCTTATCTTAGAAGAAAGATTAAGGAAAGGCAAACCTACGTTTCTAGCATTTGTAGACTTAGAGAAAGCTTTTGACAATGTTGACTGGAATACTCTCTTTCAAATTCTAATACAGGGAGCGAAAGGCTATTTACAATTTGTACAGAAACCAGATGGCAGTAATAAGAGTCGAGGGACATGAAAGGGAAGCAGTGGTTGGGAAGGGAGTAAGACAGGGTTGTAGCCTCTCCCCGATGTTATTCAATCTGTATATTGAGCAAGCAGTAAAGGAAACAAAAGAAAAATTCGGAGTAGGTATTAAAATTCATGGAGAAGAAATAAAAACTTTGAGGTTCGCTGATGACATTGTAATTCTGTCAGAGACAGCAAAGGACTTGGAAGAGCAGTTGAATGGAATGGACAGTGTCTTGAAAGGAGGATATAAGATGAACATCAACAAAAGCAAAACAAGGATAATGGAATGTAGTCGAATTAAGTCGGGTGATGCTGAGGGAATTAGATTAGGAAATGAGGCACTTAAAGTAGTAAAGGAGTTTTGCTATTTGGGGAGCAAAATAACTGATGATGCTCGAAGTAGAGAGGATATCAAATGTAGGCTGGCAATGGCAAGGAAAGCGTTTCTGAAGAAGAGAAATTTGTTAACATCCAGTATTGATTTAAGTGTCAGGAAGTCATTTCTGAAAGTATTCGTATGGAGTGTAGCCATGTATGGAAGTGAAACATGGACGATAAGTAGTTTTGACAAGAAGAGAATAGAAGCTTTCGAAATGTGGTGCTACAGAAGAATGCTGAAGATTAGATGGGTAGATCACATAACTAATGAGGAAACATTGAATAGGATTGGGGAGAAGAGAAGTTTGTGGCACAACTTGACCAGAAGAAGGGATCGGTTGGTAGGACATGTTCTGAGGCACCAAGGGATCACCAATTTAGTATTGGAGGGCAGCGTGGAGGGTAAAAATCGTAGGGGGAGACCAAGAGATGAATACACTAAGCAGATTCAGAAGGATGTAGGTTGCGGTAGGTACTGGGAGATGAAAAAGCTTGCACAGGATAGAGTAGCATGGAGAGCTGCATCAAACCAGTCTCAGGACTGAAGACCACAACAACAAACAGGTCAAGGGAAGTGTTTGATCTTAATTTATGGGATCGGGAGTTGCTGTTGAGCTATATAGGTCAAGGGAGGTGTTCAATCTCAATTTATGGGATCGGGAGCTGCTGTTGAGCTATATAGGTCAGGGTAAGTGTTCGATCCCAGTGTGTGGCTGTGAATGCTGGTATTAGTATTGGGAGATGTTTTTGAGCTATATAGGTCAAGGGAAGTGTTTGATCCCAATTTATGAGATCGGGAGCTGCTGTTGAGCTATATAGGTCAAGGGAACTGTCCGATTCCAGATGATATTGTGTTTTGTGATGCTGTTTTTTTTTTTTTGTCATGTTGCGTGGTTTTGTATTGGGGTGGGTGTCTAAATTTGTTTATATTTAGTTTGCCCCCACCCAAAAACCCCCAATTTCCCGCACTTGTCCCGTTAGTGTCATTAGGCATTTTGTGGAACGTGTGTGTGTTTGTTTTTCGATGTATTTTCGTCTTTGTAATGTGTACGTAAGGACTTTATATGTGCCATATTGAAATCGTGGTTTATGGTCGTTTCCGCCATATTTGTGACGTCATGGATCAAAGCAGACAGGTGGGATCGGACGCTTCCGTATTTCCGATCTAGCCTTGTTGTAGACAGGTGTGACCAGTGGCGTTTTCAAAGAACTGAGCACAGTTTTGTGTTCGAGCGATCTACAATAGATTGTAGTTAGAAGAGGGGATAACTCACCCACAAATTCAATGTAGAATCTGACAGGAATTCCATCAAGGCCTGGAGCTATAATGGCACACAATCGAAGGTTTCACATACGGAAAGTAAGGGGTGGCTTGAAGAGCTGCAGGAAAATTTAAAGCCTTTTGCTTAGGGCAGTACTTGGCTAACACTTGCTGGCTTGTCTACCTGAGCTCTGCATTTTGTGCTACCATGGTTTGATTATTTCAGCCTGTGACTTATGCAGCTTTGGTGCTCTTCACAGGTCACTAAATGCAAGTGTTTCTGTCATGAATTATAGAAAATTGGTGGCAAGGAACATCATAAGATAGTTTTCAGTTCAATAAACTTTACCAACAGCCGTATACTTCAAGATATTTTATTTTATTCCGAAAGCAACCAGTTTCCGCAATTCATTTTGCCATCTTCAGGTCCCTGCATAATAGGAGTATACCTGTAGTAATATAAGGGAATAAAAATCCAGTTTACAAGAAGTGACAGGTAATCATAATGCCACTTAAGCTTAAAAATGATATTACTACATGTATACTCTTTTATTATGCAGGAGCCTGAAGATGGCAAAATGAATTGCCGAAACTGGTTACTTTTGAAATAAAATATCTTAAAGTGTACGGCTGTTGGTAAAGTTTATTGAATTGAAAAGTACTTACCAGCCAATGTCCCTAGGCCATAATGGATCAACAGAGATCATCATATAGTGTCAGTAACATTTCCCCATTCGCTATCCTCAACAAATCAAAGAAACCATTTATTCGTGGCGTTTCATACTGTCTTGTATTGCAAGTGCGATTTCTGATCCAGTTTGTCAGTGTGCTATATTGCTTACTCCCAGTAGCCTTTTACACATATTGTTTCACAATTTACAGCCTCTTGCTGACTGAGTGAGGCAGCACTATGGTTAGCACACCAGACTCGCATTCAGGAGGATGGTGGTTCAAAGTCCCATCCAGCCATTCAGATGTAGGTTTTTAGTGATTTTCCTGAATCAAATAAGGCAAAATCCGGGGCAATTCCAGGGAAAGGACACAACCCATTTCTTTGTTCAGTTCGAGCTTGTGCTCCATCTCTAATGACCTTGTTGTCAACAGGGTGTTAAACTCAAATCTTCCTTCCTTCCTCTTGCTCATTCCTATTTGCAAGACTTACAGCCATTATAATTTAATGTGTGAATCTTGCAATGTGTCTTATGCACAATATATAATTTATGATTATATTGTCAGGTTGATACCAGTTAAACAAGTTAATGTGAAAGCAGCATCATCTTCAGGCCCATCACTTGATGAGGTCCTACAAATAAACAAGCATTTGAAATAGATATTTACACTGCTGGTAGTTACCAACAGCAACTAACATATTTGGACTATATGATTTCAGTTTATTAGAGTTCCAAATCAGTGACCAAGTAACATCAGTGTGTGTGTGTGTGCAGTAACCCCATTTAAGTGATTTGGAAAAATTTTACACTAGTCGTACACAGTTGTTTGAACACACTCTTGTGAGGAAAAGATATTAAGGTGCGTATTACTTTAAAACCTTAAGGTTAGCAGTGCATCTACCAAGTGTGCATGATCCCATGTGCAGTGCATGGAGGGGCTCAAACAGATCTACAAATATTGTAGGAAATGGAGGTTGTTGTTGTTGTGGTCATCAGTCCTGAGACTGGTTTGATGCAGCTCTCCATACTAATCTATCCTGTGCAAGCTCCTTCATCTCCCAGTACCTACTGCAACCTACATTCTTCTGAATCTGCTTAGTGTATTCATCTCTATGATTTTTACCCTCCATGCTGCCCTCCAATGCTAAATTTGTGATCCCTTGATGCCTCAGGACATGTCCTACCAACCGATCCCTTCTTCTAGTCAAATTGTGCCACAAACTTCTCTTCTCCCCAATCCTATTCAATACCTCCTCATTAGTTACGCGATCTACCCACCTAATCTTCAACATTCTTCTGTAACACCACATTTCGAAAGCTTCTATTCTCTTCTTTTCCAGAATATTTATTGTCCATGTTTCACTTCCATACATGGCTACACTCCATACAAATACTTTCAGAAACGACTTCCTGACACTTAAATCTATACTCGATGTTAACAAGTTTCTCTTCTTCAGAAACACTTTCCTTGCCATTGCCAGTCTACATTTTATATCCTCTCTACTTCGACCATCATCAGTTATTTTGCTCCCCAAATAGCAAAACTCCTTTACCACTTTAAGTGTTTCATTTCCTAATCTAATTCCCTCAGCATCACCCGACTTAATTTGACTACATTCCATTATCCTCATTTTGCTTTTGTTTATGTTCATCTTATATCCTCCTTTCAAGACACTGTCCATTCCGTTCAACTGCTCTTCCAAGTCCTTTGCTGTCTCTGACAGAATTACAATGTCATCAGCGAACCTCAAAGTTTTTATTTCTTCTCCATGGATTTTAATACCTACTCCGAATTTTTCTTTTGTTTCCTTTACTGCTTGCTCAATATACAGATTGAATATCATCAGGGAGAGGCTACAACCCTGTCTCACTCCCTCCCCAACCAATGCTTCCCTTTCATGTCCCTCAACTCTTGTAACTGCCATCTGGTTTCTGTACAAATTGTAAACAGCCTTTCGCTACCTGTATTTTACCCCTGCCACCTTTAGAATTTGAAAGAGAGTATTCCAGTCAACATTGTCAAAAGCTTTCTCTACGTCTACAAATGCTAGAAACGTAGGTTTGCCTTTCCTTAATCTTTCTTCTAAGATAAGTCGTAAGGTCAGAATGCCTCACGTGTTCCAACATTTTTACGGAATCCAAACTGATCTTCCCCGAGGTCGGCTTCTACCCGTTTTTCCATTCGTCTGTAAATAATTTGCATTAGTATTTTGCAGCTGTGACTTATTAAACTGATAGTTCGGTAATTTTCACATGTGTAAACACCTGCTTTCTTTGGGATTGGAATTATTATATTCTTCTTGAAGTCTGAGGGTATTTCGCCTGTCTCGTACATCTTGCTCACCAGATGGTAGAGTTTTGTCAGGACTGACTCTCCCAAGGCCGTCAGTAGTTCTAATGGAATGTTGTCTACTCCCGGGGCCTTGTTTCGATTCAGGTCGTTCAGTGCTCTGTCAAACTCTTTACGCAGTATCGTATCTCCCATTTCATCTTCATCTACATCCTCTTCCATTTCCATAATATTGTCCTCAAGTACATCACCCTTGTATAGACCCTCTGTATACTCCTTCCACCTTTCTGCTTTCCCCTCTTTGCTTAGAACTGGGTTGCCATCTGAGCTCTTGATATCCATACAAGTGGCTCTCTTTTCTCCAAAGGTCTCTTTAATTTTCCTGTGGGCTGTATCTATCTTACCCCTAGTGAGATAAGCCTCTACATGCTTACATTTGTCCTCTAGCCATGCCTGTTTAGCCATTTTGCACTTCCTGTCGATCTCATTTTTGAGACGTTTGTATTCCTTTTTGCCTGCTTCATTTACTGCATTTTTATATTTTCTCTTTTCATCAATTAAATTCAATATTTCTTCTGTTACCCAAGGATTTCTACTAGCCCTCGTCTCTTTGCCTACTTGATCCTCTGCTGCCTTCACTACTTCATCCCTCAAAGCTACCCATTCGTCTTCTACTGCATTTCTTTCCCCCATTCCTGTCAATTGTTCCCTTATGCTGTCCCCGAAACTCTGTACAACCTCTGGTTTAGTCAGTTTATCCAGGTCCCATCTCCTTAAATTCCCACCTTTTTGCAATTTCTTCAGTTTTAATCTACAGTTCATAACCAATAGATTGTGGTCAGAGTCCACATCTGCCCCTGGAAATGTCCTACAATTTAAAACCTGAGACCTGAGTTTCTCCTGGCGTATACAACTTTCAAATAACTTCCGGGAATTCAGCCAGGTAACACTTTCAGCGACCGCCGATATTTCGGCGGGAGAACACCCCGCCATTTTCAAGGCAAACTGCAACGGACAGGCGGCGTACATGCAAATTTAATACCTCGGTTCTCGGACCCAAGCAGGAAAGATAACACACACACACACTGAACACTAGTGCCACCAAAGATGGCCAAAGTCAGAGCTATCGATAGTGAGACTATGAATTCGCAGGTGAGGTAGCATTGAGTCTGTCCCTCTGTTTCTTGACAAGGGAGAGAGCCGGATTCCAAACAGAGTTTAAACAGAAACCTCCATCCCTGTTAACAAGGTTGCTCGCTAATTTAATCTCAACTGCCTCCCGAATCACACTGTCCCAATAGCTGGACGTGCATGCCAATATCTCGGTGTTATTATATAACATGGAGTGACCAGTATCCAAGCAATGTTCGGCAATAGCAGATCTATTTGGCTGCTGTAATCGCGTGTGCCGTTTATGCTCAGTACGTCTGTCCTCCACGGTCCTGATTGTTTGACCAATATATGCCATGCCGCAGCTACAAGGGACACGATATACACCCGCCTTACACAGTCCAAGATCATCCTTAACGGAACTCAAAAGTGCTCTAATTTTAGATGGAGGTCGGAAAACACATTTCACATCGTATTTCCGTAAAATACGACCGATCTTATTGGACGTGTTTCCTACGTAAGGCAAGAAGGCAGTAGACTTAGGTGTTGACTCAGAATTATCATCAATCACCTGATGTACAGTTGGTCGATAGCGCAGCGCACGTTCAATCTGTCTATCACTGTAACCATTTTGACGAAATGTAACTTCAAGATGGGACAGCTCAGCTGGCAAAGTCTCAGCGTCAGAAATGATATGTGCCCTGTGTACCAAGGTACGAAGTACCCCTTCACGCTGAGCCGAATGGTGACAACTATTAGCTTGTAAGTACGAGTCGGTGTGAGTACGTTTCCTGTAGACTGCATGTCCCAGTGATCCATCATCCTTCCTCCTAACCAACACGTCGAGAAAGGGAAAGCAACCATCCTTTTCCACCTCCATCGTAAAACGAATGTTCGGGTGGATCGAGTTCAGATGTTCTAGAAAGACATTCAAATTCTCCCTATCGTGAGGCCAAACAACGAAGGTATCGTCAACGTATCTATAGAAACAGGCGGGTTTAAGGATGATCTTGGACTGCGTAAGGCGGGTGTATATCGTGTCCCTTGTAGCTGCGGCATGGCATATATTGGTCAAACTATCAGGACCGTGGAGGACAGATGTACTGAGCATAAACGGCACACACGATTACAGCAGCCAAATAGATCTGCTATTGCCGAACATTGCTTGGATACTGGTCACTCCATGTTATATAATAACACCGAGATATTGGCATGCACGTCCAGCTATTGGGACAGTGTGATTCGGGAGGCAGTTGAGATTAAATTAGCGAGCAACCTTGTTAACAGGGATGGAGGTTTCTGTTTAAACTCTGTTTGGAATCCGGCTCTCTCCCTTGTCAAGAAACAGAGGGACAGACTCAATGCTACCTCACCTGCGAATTCATAGTCTCACTACCGATAGCTCTGACTTTGGCCATCTTTGGTGGCACTAGTGTTCAGTGTGTGTGTGTGTGTGTTATCTTTGCTGCTTGGGTCCGAGAACCGAGGTATTAAATTTGCATGTACGCCGCCTGTCCGTTGCAGTTTGCCTTGAAAATGGCGGGGTGTTCTCCCGCCGAAATATCGGCGGTCGCTGAAAGTGTTACCTGGCTGAATTCCCGGAAGTTATTTGAAAGTTGTATACGCCTGGAGAAACTCAGGTCTCACATTGTTTACCTCTACGGGGAGGAAATGTATCGGTGTTTACGTAAGTTGGATAAACTTCGTAGCTGTCGAGTTAGACTGCAATGTGCTTTGTCGTTTTTATTGAGGTGTCGTGATGAAAATCATGTCCCAACATTTGCTAAGGTTGTGCACCATATTAATTCTCCTGCTGCCAATCGAATTAAGCAATGTGCTGGCTTGGCTCTTGTTCGCGAAAGGATTCGTTTTACTCGTCGACGTTTGGATTCTGTTTCCAAAGAATTGTATCGTTTTCATTTAATGGTTGCATCTGAAGTGTCTGATTTCACTTGGGATTGGTTGGACGGTGCCTCATGGACCCAAGCTGACTGGGAGTACAACTCCGTTACTGCCCGGCATTTGGCAAAGTTTGAACGTTTTCATCGCGCGGAGTCGGATGTTATATCTCGACGTTCTGTGATAAATCTCACAGAGAAATCTTTTGACGACGCAACCTTATCCGTGCTAGGGAAAGGATTAAATTTTGCACCCACTCCGAAGAATTTGCCGGTAGTTGATTTTATTAGTTCAATTGAACAGGCAGTTTGCAAACTACCTCCTGACGCTGCAGAGGAAGTTAGGAGGGAGGCATGCCGTGTTTTGACTAGGGCTCGTCCACCCAAGAGTAATGTAACAGCAGCAGAGAGGGCTGCTTTACGCTCTCTCAAAGTTGATCCCAGTATTGTTATTTTACCTGCTGACAAGGGCAATGCCACCGTTGTTTTAAATAAACATGATTATGTACAAAAGATGCAACGTTTACTATCTGATTGAACGTATCGCAGAATCGATGCTGACCCCACGAAAAGTGTTGAGAGAAAGACCAACAGCCTCCTGAAGAAAAGTGGTTTGTCGTAGGACACAATCAAGAGGCTTAACACCTATAGTGCGGTTCCCCCTAGGTTATATGGCCTTCCAAAGGTTCATAAGGAAGGGGTTCCTTTCCGTCCTATAGTGAGTAACATCGGCGCCCCGACATATTGTGTATCCAAGCATCTTGCTTCTCTGTTGAGTCCACAAGTAGGACGGTGTGAACATCATATCAGGGACTCAGCTGATTTTTTACGTCGTTTGGAGGGACTGAGGCTGAATGACTCTGATATTTTAGTGAGTTTCGATGTGGTGTCTCTCTTCACTCGTGTTCCTCTGTCTGATTCGTTGCGGTTAATTGAAGCCAGGTTTGGTGCTGATTTAACTAATCTCTTTAGGCATGTGTTGACATCCACTTACTTTTTATTTAATGACCAGTATTACGAGCAGACAGATGGAGTTGCGATGGGTAGTCCGTTGTCTCCTGTGATCACAAATTTGTTTATGGAAGACTTCGAGGAACGTGCATTGGAGTCGGCGCCTTTAAAACCCACCTGTTTCTATAGATACGTTGACGATACCTTCGTTGTTTGGCCTCACGGTAGGGAGAATTTGAATGTCTTTCTAGAACATCTGAACTCGATCCACCCGAACATTCGTTTTACGATGGAGGTGGAAAAGGATGGTTGCCTTCCCTTTCTCGACGTGTTGGTTAGGAGGAAGGATGATGGATCATTGGGACATGCAGTCTACAGGAAACGTACTCACACCGACTCGTACTTACAAGCTAATAGTTGTCACCATTCGGCTCAGCGTGAAGGGGTACTTCGTACCTTGGTACACAGGGCACATATCATTTCTGACGCTGAGACTTTGCCAGCTGAGCTGTCCCATCTTGAAGTTACATTTCGTCAAAATGGTTACAGTGATAGACAGATTGAACGTGAGCTGCGCTATCGACCAACTGTACATCAGGTGATTGATGATAATTCTGAGTCAACACCTAAGTCTACTGCCTTCTTGCCTTACGTAGGAAACACGTCCAATAAGATCGGTCGTATTTTACGGAAATACGATGTGAAATGTGTTTTCCGACCTCCATCTAAAATTAGAGCACTTTTGAGTTCCGTTAAGGATGATCTTGGACTGCGTAAGGCGGGTATATATCGTGTCCCTTGTAGCTGCGGCATGGCATATATTGGTCAAACAATCAGGACCGTGGAGGACAGATGTACTGAGCATAAACAGCACACACGATTACAGCAGCCAAATAGATCTGCTATTGCCGAACATTGCTTGGATACTGGTCACTCCATGTTATATAATAACACCGAGATATTGGCATGCACGTCCAGCTATTGGGACAGTGTGATTTGGGAGGCAGTTGAGATTAAATTAGCGAGCAACCTTGTTAACAGGGATGGAGGTTTCTGTTTAAACTCTGTTTGGAATCCGGCTCTCTCCCTTGTCAAGAAACAGAGGGACAGACTCAATGCTACCTCACCTGCGAATTCATAGTCTCACTATCGATAGCTCTGACTTTGGCCATCTTTGGTGGCACTAGTGTTCAGTGTGTGTGTGTGTGTTATCTTTGCTGCTTGGGTCCGAGAACCGAGGTATTAAATTTGCATGTACGCCGCCTGTCCGTTGCAGTTTGCCTTGAAAATGGCGGGGTGTTCTCCCGCCGAAATATCGGCGGTCGCTGAAAGTGTTACCTGGCTGAATTCCCGGAAGTTATTTGAAAATTTAAAACCTGGTTCCTAAATCTCTGTCTTACCATTATATAATCTATCTGATGCCCTTTAGGTTATCACACCCATATTGGCTGGCTACTGGGTGACGTCAATAGTTACTATTGAAAAAACCTAACAGATCAGTCCATATATGTGATGATTTTAAAGTGTTGATGTACATATAATCTAATCTTTTATTGATCTTTATTCATTATCATAACCAGAGGAGGTGCTTGCAAAGTTATTTCTGGGCCAGTATTCTCCAAAATCAATTTTGCAGATGATGTATAAATACGGTCATTTGCTTCTGGGAGTAGCAATTTTGCTTGCTATATTCCAAAGGTATCTTAATTGTTTCATTCAGACATCCTCAATTGTACTAATTATTTAGATGATGATGATGTGGTACCGAGGCCTACATGGGAATAAGAATTGTTTGACCACTGGCTGAACATTGGTTAAACTATCAGTTTCACAAGTGCACTTACTACCTAGGACACATCTTACTTAAAAAATGGTTCATGCCCATGGTGAAACATGTAGCTGCCTTAGACAATCTGTCAGTTTTGAGGAACAGAAAAGACTTACAGTTGTTCCTCAGTAAACTAAACTATTATGGCAAATATATCATGCATCATCCATGTCAACAAGCATTCCTGTGACTAAAAAGAACGTACGCAGTCAGCACCACACCTGGAAACATTTCCAACCATTAAGTGCATCACTCTAGCAACTAGTGCACACAGCGCAGCATCAGGGTCATGCTGTTGCATATAAATGCAAGTGGTACAGAACAATCAATCATGTTTTTATTAGAACATCTCAACAGACAGAAGGACACGCAGTCTGGTCCTGTCACACTGTGCCGAACATGACTGTGGCACATTGTTTCTCACCTTGGCATAAACTTGAGCAACCATGGGAGATATCATCTAGCTTTTGTCAGTTCTATTCAAAGAGCAGTGTGGTTACATATGGTTTACACACCCTCTAAGTTTTCATAAAAGGCATGCTTGTCCAGCAAACTCTGCAACAGCCGTAATCTGGGCACTGGTCTCGGTTTTTGCAATGGCCTCCAGGCTTATAGACATCAGTTCTGCCAACACAGTGGCACAGAACACATGACCATGCTCCCTTTCACCAAGCACTTAATTCAAACATGGGGGGGGGGGGGGGGGCATGGTAAATCACACTTAAGACTCAAAGTGGAACTCTGTACAAACCATGTCATCTGAGGATGCCATCACCAGCTTCCTTGATACCTATAGACTCAGCTCGTACTGACAGGCACCTTACTGTCACGCAAGCCACCAAGTCTGGGCTGACACCACCAGCTGAGTTGTGGAGTGGCTTCAATACATCGTTACCAATTTCTGCGGCCGCCATCTTTTCAAAGTTGTGGCAGGATGGGAGTGGCTGGTGTGTTATAGGATCCAGTTATGCCCATGACATCTATCACATACAGTGTCCCCACCTTGACCAGTCAGCAACAAATGAACACAAGGTATCTGAGACATGTATAGTTTTGCCAGAGCATATAGGCCAACCCACCCCCACTGATTTCCACACCAATGCCTTTGCAGTGGTGGTGGTGCAACCCCAGACTCCAATGTGAGCCACAGTGGGTCAAGAAAGGTATGATGGAGAGATAATGGGTGTCAAAGAAAATGTAACTCTGCCTACCATCCTGACTTTCCCAGCACCCATCCATCCATGTGTGGTCCCAAGCTACACACTGGATCACCCAGGGCCATCCTGCTCACCTGTACTAACACTAGCTGGTTCCATCTCTCACATTATCAGGCAGGAGGTGAAAGGTGAGGATATCAGCATCACTACTCCACTCCCACACTGATGGTCCTTGTCATTTTCATCGCTATGTGCTGATTAAAAGGGTGAGGGATCTAGTATCCAATGATAGTATTGGAGATATAGGTCTTAATGGTATGAGGTTCCTATCCTTTGTCTTGTAGTGACTTCGAGTACTCACATGTTACTAGATATATTTTTTATAAATAATTTAGGAGTACGTTATTTACATTGTAAATTATTTAAATTCTGCTAGAACTTTCCTTGAAATAGGTCTTATTTTTGTTTATTGAGTTTCACTTGAGCTCCTATTTCATCTCTAACTCACAGAATTGTGATTTATGAAAGATGCCGCTGCACTTCATTCTAGCGAAGTTTTTAATCTCAAAAGCAGATGTAGATACAATAGTTTTAGCTAACACTGTTATTCAAACTATTTCCAGGAAAAATGAACAATTTTTAAGTGCTTACATTTTCTTGTTACAGGTCCAGAATGGGCATCTTACAACATCGGAATATTTGTGTGTACTCGTTGTGCAGGAATTCACCGCAGTCTAGGCGCTCACATTTCAAAAATAAAACATTTAAAACTTGATAGGTGGGAAGACTGTCAAGTTGAAAGAATGAAGTCAGTGGGAAATATCACTGCCAAGGCAAAGTACGAAGAAAATGTACCTCCTTGTTATCGACGTCCAGTTGAAGGTGATCCACAGTGAGTTTATATGTGTAGCTTTATAGATGAACATACAACTAATAAATGGTTATTTATCACTAGCATGCTTGACTAACCAAATTACGTGGGCTGATTTGGTGTTACTCGCAATGATTAGTTACAGCTGTGTAATATTAGGCTACTGTGGCTCTAAAAACCCATTTCATCTTCATGGATAGTTTTCTTAGTGTTGGTTTGAAAGACTTCTAAGCACAGATGTTTGTGTTAAAATATAGCCTTCATTTCATACCACATTACAAAGTTAATGTCTTCTAATTTTGGCAACAGAAGAATAATGCAGTAGACTATTGTCAGCAAATGGTTGAATTTTATGGCTACTGTTTATTTGAAGAAAATACAGCAACAAAAATATCAGATATCTAAATTAATACCAATGAGAGACGTTGCTCATTATATGTCAGTGAATGCTGTCGAAAAAAGTACCCCTGCCAATTTTATAGATGTTTGCTGCAATGTGGTTGTTGGTTTCTTAACTTAAAATTGCTACATTGAATATTTTGGTTTGTGAAATGTGGGATGTCTAACATGTAACTTCCTGGCTGCCTGTGTTTCACATAATCATGGGTTCAAGACCAAGCAGGTATTCAGCTCTCTGTATGCAGTTTATTTCTCACTGTCAGCCTCCTTCTTTTTGCCTCTTCTGCATGGGTTTAAACATTAGTCAACAGTTAGGTAATTATATAATGAAGTCCATATAAATATTCCATGAAATGTTCAGAAAGAGTAGTGGGCCAGTATTTTAAATTTTAAACCAGGCTCTCATAAATGCAATAAATATAGTTGTCAAGAACCTTCACAGAATTGATTGAAACTGTGTTTTATCATTGTGTCTGCTGTTTTCAGTCAGTTATTTGGTTTATGATTTGGATAACAATTTTAGCTTAAAAACCCAGCAAACTGACCACATATTAATAAAACTTTTTTCATCTTTTTATCATGTATTATATTGAGCACTTTTTCTTTCTCTTATGTTGACAGACCTCTGTTGCCAATAACTGTAAGACTGAGCAAATATCGTACATGACTTGAGTGGTTGGACAGTATTCTATAGTAATTGTTGTAACACCATGGTATGTGACTTTGTATGCTGCATTATGTTGTTTTGAACTGTAATGAGTTATGATACAATTCCTGGTCAAACAAAATTGCCATACCTAATTCCTCCATGAATAAGCAACTTAACTCATTTTTGTGAACTTTCAACAACACAGGGTAAATTTCTATTGTTGGCAGCATTACACAAAAGACTGGTGCTTATCCTTCCCATTTCTTGCAGATATATTGCACTCATTCAAGCTACCTTTCTCTGCTTCCTACTGTACATGTATAAAAGTGACAACTAATAAGATGTCCCTGATTATTTGTTGACCTAATAGGAGTTTCATGTTCCATCACCTCTCCTATAAATATTAAAATAATAGTTTTCTTATCATCATAATGAAAATTTTACATTGACTGAAATCAGTATTATACTTTTCGCTGCTGCATACATACACTCTATATTCTGTGCCGAGGGCGGCTTTTGATATGGCTGTACTGCTCACCAAATGCTGGTGCCTGTGCTGAGAGATGGCATTCCGACCAATATGAAATAATTTTCATCTGATTTTTCAAAAACTGTTAGATGAAAAAAACTTGATTTTTCACATCTTGCAGACTGACATAATCACTTCATAAAGAACTGAATTTCTTTTCATTAGCCATCATACGTACTGCACTGCATCAAGGTGAAACATTGCACACAATTTTAAAGAGTTTGCTTTGTGTAAACTTTATGTACGGTTGATTTTAGCTCATACATTGCAAGTGAAATGTAGATAAGATATCAAAATTTTATTTAAAATTGGGAACAGAATGATATCTCATTCCATTCTGCACGTGTGAGACACCTATTCACTTTCCTGTGCATCATGAACCTTGTGGTCATAACAGTCATATGTCATAAACAATTCAAAACATCAAAATGAGGTTTATTGCAAGTGATAGCATGCAATGAGGCTCATATGTTGTATGATAAATAATCAAAACATTTTTATTTACCAAGTTATGGAAGTAACCCATCTGAACCAGTGAGAGGTCAGCGGCTAGGGATTCATGCTACAAATGTCCATTGCACTGTAGGAAAACCTAGGTGGTGCAATGTACATGTCCACAGCACATGGGGACCTTGATCTTGGAGGATTGGAACAATGGTCTCATCCCATACTTCTAGAGCATTCATTTACTTATTGTTAGCTGGTATTCAGCCCTGTTCCCTGTTAATGTATCAATATTTATTTAGGTTGAAAAGATGAGATCTGGTCCAGGTGCAGCTCGTGGTTTCTGTACTGGGGAACATTTATCAATAGGAACTAACCTAGACCTCAGGCTACACTACAGATAAGTCTTGTCTCCACATCTAAGATTTCAGGAGAGTGGTGGGGGGCAATATCACACTCTACCCAAATGGTTACATACTGTATCTTCTTTCTGTTTTATAACAAACTACCAAATAATATCAAAAGCTAACTCCAAAATAAAATCTATAGATAGCTTATTATCCGCAATTTCAGATTTCCTGACAGTTTACCACAACAGAGAATACTAAAAGCCACATTTTGGAGAGATATTTAATGCAGTGTATGTTAGGTTCATTGCATGCTTATAGTTTTTGGTATTTTTGTGCCTAAACTTCAAATGTTTAATGTTTCATGCGCTCTAACTGTTTTTGTTCTTGATTCATGTTTACATTCAATCTGGGCACTCCAAGTTCCTTCACTTTCATCCTAATTGCATGCTCCAAAATTTTACCTGATAAATTGCACATTGAATTCATATTGTGTAGTTTTCAAATTTGTGGAATGCAGCTGGTATTCGCAAGAAACTAAAACTCACTAAATTCATGTATAATACCCCCACGAAAAGAAAGTTGCTAATAATGCATGTTAGCCGCACTCAGCAAGCAAGGAAACTAAAGTAATAGGACATATTTTGCACAATGGGTATTTTTCACTTGCTTTTTCTTCTATCATTCATGAAACTCCTGCTGGGTGGTGATACTTATGTTACCGTAGTCTAGTGCACTCTGGGTGAGACATTTGCACACTTACTCTAGCGGTGAATAGAAAAGCCAAAGACAGAAACAAAAAAGCTGTCTAAAACGCCATCAAAACAGTTACACTAAACATCAATTCAAGACATATCTAAGGATAATAAAGATATAACGAGACAATGATTCGATAGCAAACTTTCAGCAACTGTGTTCATTTCCTTTTGTTGTAAGCAGTGGAATGTGAAAATTGTGTGCAGATTGGTAGGACACCCTTAAGCAGAAACACCAGAGCCTTTGGTGGGAGAAATTGGGAACTGTATCATTATATGAAGGACAATCAGAGTCCAGTAACAGTACTGCACTACTGACAATACTGCAAATTGCAGCTTAATGTCATCAGACAGGTGGAAATGCTGCATTACGTGAAGAGAATGGAAGGCTTACAGAATAAAAAGATGTATCAGGACAGAATGTGGGTGCTCAACATATTACACCCATCTAGTATGAGAATTAAACTGTTAGTGATCTGTCTTAGTTGTGCAAAATCTATACTAATAATCTGTGTGTAAAACCATCATGGCTGTCTATTTGTCTTCTGTGACACCGTATATGCTTTAGTTCATCAAAACTGGATCACAGAAAAAAAGACATTTTGGTTTAAAATTTTACTATTAAACTTTCTTTGTCTGTGTGCCTGTCTGACATGCTAAACTCCAAAACTAATAGAAGTATGTCACACTTTGGGATATCTGATGTCATAAACACAGAGATATGTGAAAAACTGCTGCATCATGCATGACGTTTATTATTACTGGCTCACTGAACTAATTTCAATGAAATTTGGCAAGGAGACAGCTTGAACCCTGAGGAAGAACATAGGCTACTTTTGAATGTGTGTAGTACAAGATATGCATTGATTTGAAGAACATTGCAGAAATTAGGGAAACACATTTATTCTCGGAGAAAGGTTTACTCCTTGCTTCCAAACTATATCATAAAGTGAAAATGCTTTTTATGGTTGGTATGTGCTATGTGATATGATTCAAAGTAATGAATATGCTTATACCATCTTCAGTGTGTTTATTCCATACTATTTGTTGCGTAATGTACACGTTGTATAATGTATAACTATTTTGCACACTATCCACTATTTTGGAATGAAAGAACTCAGTGGCTTGCAAGAAACTTTACACATAATTTCAAACCTTTGCAAAACTTTTTCACATTGACAATGCCCACAAAACAATGAATAGAAAAAAAAAAGTTTGTCACTTACTATGTTATTGCTGTTCATGCAATAAAACTGTTGTTTTTCCGTTATTGAACTGTATTGTTTGCCGTCGTTGTTCATTGCTTTTGCAGTTAATGTTCAACATAGCTAACGAAAGGTTTAAAGTTCCTTAATCGGAGGAGGTCACCAATTATGTAGGCGACTTGCCTACAACGAATAATTGCATAGCCGTCCGGTATAATGTGTTAACGAAAAAATATTTATTCCCAAAAACTCACAATGAGAAGAAACTAAAAAAACAACAGAGAAGTAACAAAAACTAGGAGACTCTATAGTCTTACGGCAAAGATAAAAAACAACACATGACCAGAAAAAAACTCTCACGCACTTTTGATATCGCTTTGCACCAGACATGAAAAATATCACTGCCACACAGCCCCCCCCCTTAAAGTGCGGAGCCCCAGGGATATCTTGATACTTGAATTTTATTCGACGTCCAGCTCTGGTGTGCGTCGGGTGTGTCGGGGGCGGTGATGTTGTTATTTGTGGTGGTGATTCACCTGTCTCGGACGATGTACTGAGCGGTGTTTCAGTATGCTCTGCATCCCTCATGTGTTGATGCACAGGCGTGGTGTCAGAGGTCGGAGAGAGTAAAACCCATACTGGCTTGACACGTTCAATCGATACCTTTGTCGGAACACCATTGTACATTATATTCACGGTATGCTTATTTCTACTCAGCACCTGAAATGGGCCCATATATGGTGGTTGTAAAGGCGATTTGACTGAGTCTGTTCACAACATTACGTGAGAGCAATTGTATAAGTCTTTGTGTACAAACACCTTACGGTTGCCATGGCGAGAAGGTGGTGGGCAACGTATATTTGTGCAGTGACATGTTAGCTGCTGCACCCAGTGTGTGAATTTTAGCTGCTGCACCCAGTGTGTGAGGCCCTTTGATCCAGGTAGTGAGGTTGGTACTAAATAATCTGCAGGAATCCGTAGCGGCTCGCCGTAAACCATCTCGGCAAATGATGCACCAATATCGGGTTTGTGAGCTGTCCGCAGGCCTAACAAGACTAATGGTGATGCTTCCGTCCATCTCTCTTGATGACACATCAATGCTGCTTTGAGTGTTCTGTGCCACTGTTTGACCATACCATTACTGGCAGGGTGATAGGTAGTCGTGTGGTGGCGTCAGAAACCGCACATTTTGGATAGCTCGAGGAACAACGTAGATTCGAACTGACGTCCTTGGTCAGTTGTGACATGAAGGGGGCATCCAAAACAGGCAACCCACATACACAGAAACGTCTTCGCAGTAGTTTCGGCTGAAATATCACTATTGGAGTTGCTTCTGCCGATCTTGTGCACCTATCTATGGCCGTAAACATATATCTGTAACCCTCTGACTGTGGGAGAGGTCCAACCAGGTCCACGTGAACGTGTGCGAATCTAGCAGAGGTACCTTGAAAATCTCCAATATCAGCTCGCACATGTCGTCTTACTTTACTTTGTTGACAAAGAATGCAGGAACACACTCAAAGGCGCGCAGCTCCTGGGTGCGATAGTGTGTGGACACTGCTGAATGCCATCTTGCGCAATATTTCTGAAATGAATGGTCTTGGTCTGCCTTGAGAAAAGTCGCACCACAGCTTCAGCTTGGAGTTAAGCCCGTATTACATGATGTGCCTAAACCATACATCTGTGCGCCAATACCCCTAATGTGCATACCTGTAGCTACAGACTGGTTCACTTCTGACCTATTATACCATCCACGCCGGATATACCTAGCGTGCATGCGCAGCAGCAGACTGTACGCGCGAAAAGAAAATAGATGTCTTATGTCCCGATGTCTTGTAAAGTCGTTCGTTCTACCACGCGCAACTCAAGGGCGACTGTATGATATACTGAAGCGTCATACGTTCAAATTATCTGTGAACTCAAGGTTCCTATTTATAAAGACATTGTTTTCTACCATTATGTATTAGGTAATAGTTTTTCTCTAATGTAGGTTAGTATTGTTCTGAATTAAAGACGCAACAGTTTTATATTATGACACTTGATTGCACAGGTATATGTATATCGAAATTTACGTTTATACATCATATTGCACATGGAGGATCCACTTGTTTTTGGAGCTATTGCCCTGGCAGTGACAATAAATCTTCGGATTAGGGCAAAGCGGTGACGAAAACGAAAAGTCAAACGTTGTTGGGATCGACTCTGGCTGACAAGGAGGGGGGAAGACAGGGAAATATATTCACTGTTAATGAAAGAACTGAGGCCCGAAGATCCGCAAGAATTTCGGAACTTCGTTAGGATGGACATGGGCTGTTTCGAGAAGCTGCTGTCTATGATAGAAGATGGAAACAGAAAGTGTGACACAGTCATGAGGGAGGCTATCTCACCTTCTAGAGAGTAAGAATTATATGGTTATGTTTTGTGATCATACCAACCTAGATCACTAATAAAATACCGGTGAACGCCCTGTTATGTTGCTGGCTGGTTGTAACATTACGTTTCCTGGCGAATGGGGAATCTTTTAAGAGTCTGGCTTTTAGCCACAGAATAGTACAGCCCACCATTTCAAAAGTTGTTGTGGATATATGCACTGCAATTTGCAACACATTAAATGACCAATACTGAGGTGACCTTGTGTTATTTTTCCAAGTTTGGACTATACTCAGAATTTTGCAGTCCTTGTCTATCGCACTGGGGCAAACTGCAAGGAGTTTCTCCCTTTCACTGCCAGTTTCTCTTTTCTGGCATGTTGAAATCAAGCAAGAGGTGCAATTAAATCAAACCTGAACTTTCGTAAACTAAGGCATTACGATACAAATCAAAAATCACCGTATAACGTTATATGCATATTCCTCAGAAAGAAACGATTTCCGACTACCTTATTATGTTATTATTAGTGGGTCATACATACACCTTTCCTCGCTGGATGCCTGACTTCAGATGCTTAATTCCTCTCTGCTCCATTTCATTTCTAGAATACGAAGCTAGCAATAGAAAAAAATAATTTAACAAACAGCTAATATATAAGAGTCTACTGCAAAAAAAGTTTCTTTTCTGCAGAAAACACCGTGGTACACCCTTCTGCACATGCGAATTATCGCTGCCTACTGCGCATGCGCAGATTGACGGCAGTTTAGAACTGCTCTCTATTCCTGCATGCAGATAATGTGTCTGCTAATTTTCGTAGTTTCACCCGTTCTACCGCTAGATGGCTGTCGCGATAGACCAGTACTGTTCGCGACGGACCGTCGTGTAATACCAGCTTTAGGCACCAGAATTTGCTCGAACTTCAGACCTGTAGACGAGTCGTTTAACAGCTGTCGTAGCTCTGCATCCTTGGTCTGTTCCACTGCAAGTTTATCATAGTCTGTAATTTCTGAAATCCCGCAAATACGTGAAAAACAGTCTGCCGCTAAATTTTCTGTGCCTCTTAAATGACATATATCTGTCGTGAACTGACTTATGAACTCAATATAACGGATCTGTCTTGGTGAGCACTTATCACTGGTGTTTTTAAAAGCCGATGTTATGGGTTTGTGGTCTGTAAACACAGTCACTGGTCTAGCCTCTATTTGTGGGTGGAAGTATAGAATTGCTTCATAGATCATGAACAATTCTCTGTCATACGCGCTCTACTTCTGTTGTGCAGTCTGTAACTTTTTAGAGAAAAACCGTAGTGGTTGCCATTGCCCTTCTACACGCTGGTGCAGCGCTGTCCCTATTGCTGACTGGCTCGCGTCTACAACAATAGCTAGCTGTGCGTAGTGAACTGGATGAGCGAGCAACACTGCTTTGCTGAGGCTTGCTTGAATATCATTAAATGCTTTGTCCTTTAGTGCTTGATATTGCACTGTTGTCTGTCAGATTTAACAAATGTTTTCCTTGTAAGTCGACCGCCAACTCGAAATGTGCCAGAAAATCGGCACCCAAAATAGGTTCTGATATACCAGCTATCACAAAAGACCAGGTAAACTGTTTGGAAAAACCCACATCATTCTTGCACACTTTACATCCATACATGTTAATCACCGGAGTTATTCACTGCCTTCAAACGTGGCTGTAAGTCTTTTGCGTTGTGCAGTGCGTGGCTGACAGGAAGCGAACTAATGTCTGACCTGGTATCCACCAAAAACCTTGTACCCATAAGTACGTCTGATACATACAATCTTTTCGAAGCAGGAGGCATATGTGTTGACGATTGCTGTCGCTGACATGAAAACACTGCACTGTTTCTGTACATACCTTTTTGTCTGAGTAGGTGCACGGTGATGTACATCTTGTAGCATCTCTCCCAAAACGTTTATGGTACCAACACACCTTACGCTCGTCCTCTTGTTGACTTCGTGTTTCACGCCCAGCCCGGTCACTCTTGCGCTTAAAGATAACTTGTGGTTGCTGTAGCGTGCGTAGCTGCGTTCGCAAATCCTCTATTGCAGTTTTTAAATCTCTAATTTCATTTGCACTTTTTGTTGTTTGTCGTGTTGCGACCGTGGCACAGTTTACTGTTATATCATCAGTTTGGTCTTGTTGGTAATGGTAGTTATCGTATGTGGCATCTGTCAACGTCATTGCGACTGTTGCAGTAGGCTCGTGCGTCTCATAGATTCTGTCTGCAGCGAGCAGCAGTTTGTCAACTGATCTTTCATCGTATATAGCTACTGTAGTTCTTGCTTGCGTTGGTAGCTATTGTTGCCATACGTGGAGTAACAGTCTATCAGAGACTGTTGAACTATCTACCAGGCTGTGTTAATGACGCCAGTATTCTGACAGGGTCCTGTCTCCCCGTTTCTCTTCGTACAGTACTTGTTTGACTCTGATGTTGACTGACTTCACACACCGAGAAATTAATTTTTCTTTCAGTCTACAGTATGCTCCTTCTGTAGGCGGGTTCACTATAATGTCAGATATCAAAGCCGAGGTCTGATGGTCCAAATTACTTATCACCAAGGTGAACTTCTCATGATCACTGACTATTCTTTGTTGTAGAAATATATTTTCGATTACCGCAAACCGTGTGTGTGGTTGAGAAGGCATGAATGGGGGCGCTCGTAATTGCAACCGTTGAGTTGGTGAAGCGTTGAAACCAGCGGGTAGTTCCATTGCTGTTACTTGCTGTGGTTGTGCTGCAGTAGTCCCAGTTTCCGATGATGTTGCCTTGCTGGTGTGTGCCATGGTTGTTGAACCAACGTCATTCCTTTGGTCCGGTATATGCTTGAAGTTCATATCTTTCGAAATATGCAACTGTAAAGTTTCTATCTCATTCTGAAGCCTATGAATTTCTTCCGTTATTGAACCGTATTGTTTGCCGTCGTCATTCACTGTTTTTGCAGTTAATGTTCAACGTAGCTAACGAAAGGTTTAAAGTTCCTTAATCAGAGGAGGTCACCAATTATGTAGGTGACTTGCCTACAACAAATAATTGCATAGCCGTCCAGTATAATGTGTTAGCAAAAAAATATTTATTTGCAAAAACTCACAATGAGAAGAAACTAAAAAAACAACAGAGAAGTAACAAAAACTAGGAGACTCTATAGTCTTACAGCAAAGATAAAAAACAACACATGACCAGAAAAAACTCTCACGCACTTTTGATATCACTTTGCACCAGACATGAAAAATATCACTGCCACACTGTCACATCAGGCATCACGTCATGACAATTACCTTTATTGCTTCTTTGTCACAAACTCTATTCACAACACTTTCAGATGAGAGTATGCACATATACTGCTGAATGTACTTACAAAACTATATTATTGTATGACACATAGTTCAGGAGATATGAAGGAAGGAGGAGATGGGCAGGAGGAGATGGACAGTGTGTTGGATGGGTAGGGGGCAGGGGGTGGACAGAGATAAAGGGACAAGGAGATGAACAGAGAGTGAGTACAGAAGATCATCTACACTAGACTCACTAATCTGGCCATTCTATGCACGTACAGGTGCCACATAAGCGAAAGTTTTGGATTACTGAGTGCATTTGAAGTTCATGTTAAAACCTTCGTTCAACTTATCTGAAATTTTGAGTTTCTCCTTGGGGTTCAGCATATGTGTTTGATAATTCACTGTTATGTGCCATTTTGATTTTGGATGCGAGTTAGATTACTGAGAGGCTGGTCTACTGAAGGCCAGATTAGCGAGAGTTTAGTGTAATAGAATTGAAATAAATACATACCAGGCCAATGCCGGGTACTTAGCTAGTTGTTAATAATCACTTCTTGCCAGTAGTTGGCAAGTTAAATCAAAATTTTATTGGTCAGGTAAATATGCAAAACTCTTGGAAGTTGCTTTTCCATATCAAGAGCCCTGGGGAGTGGCCGCATGGTTTGAGGCGCCATGTCACGGATTGCGCGGCCCCTCCCACCGGAGGTTTGGGTTCTCCCTCAGGCATGGGTCTGTGTGGTGTTCTTAGCATAAGTTAGTTAAAGTAGTGTGTAAGTGTAGGGACCGATGACCTCAGCTGTTTGGTCCCTTAGGTATTCACACACATTTGAACATTTTCCATGACAATATGCAACTGTAGGAAATATGAGGGCTATTCAGAAAGAAGGGAACGTTTCCATCTGATGCAGCTAGGCGTGCAACGATTGCATATATTTTGGTGTGTGTTTGCTCGGCAGCTCAGTCAGCATCCATCCGTGACAGTGGGAATGTCTGTACATGTCTGGTTTTTTTTTCGATATTCGAATTTGAAATGTGTGGTGCAGTTGAAAATCCCACCAATTCTGAGGTGCGGTCTGTGATACAGTTTTTGTTGGCAAAAAACCTAAAACCTATAGAAATTTATCATGAACCATGCAGAGTGTATGGAAACAATGTAAAGAGTGAATTTTCTGTCCTGAAATGGTGCTTTCAGTTTAAAAATGGTCGAACCAACATTCATGATGAAGGGAAAAGTGGACGCCCGAGCATTGTGATTGACGATCTTATCTCTAAAGTTGATGAAACAATTCATAAAAACCATCACTTCACAATAACGGAGCTTTCACTTTCTTTTCCACAAATTTCATGGACTTTGTTGTTTGAAATTGTCACTCAAAAGCTAGGCTGCCACAAATTTTGTGTACGATGGGTGCCCAAAATGCTTACAGAGCTCCATAAAGAACAGTGAATGGGGGAAACGTTGACATTTCTGGAGGCCTACCACAAGCATGGGGATTCATTACTGGATCGAATCGTAACCGGTGTTGAGGCTTGGGTGAAACACGTCAGTTGTGAGACAAAATTACAGTCCATGGAGTGGGGCACACAAAGTCCCCCCAAAAACCAAGAAAATGTTTGCAAACCTTTTCAGCAAGGAAGTTGATGGCAACAGTGTTTTGGGAAAGGCAAGATGTGCTTTTTATTGATTTTCTCGAACATGGAGCAACCATAAATTCTGCCCGGTACTGCACAGATTTAGAAGAGCGGTTCAAAACAAACACTGAGGAAAGCTGACATCCAAAATTTTGTTTTTGCACGACAATGCCCGACCTCACATGACAAACCACACTAAAGAACTCCTTAATTCATTCAAATGGGAAATTTTCCCTCATCCGCCCTACAGCCCCAATCTTGCACCAAGCGACTTCCACTTGTTTCCCAAGGTGAAGAACTGGCTTGCAACACAGCACTTTGATGATGATGATGATGATGATGATGATGACGCGGAACTCCAGGCAGACGTGAGTCACTGGCTGAAGTCTCAGGGGGCAGAATTTTACAACGAAGGTATTTCAATTCTTGTCCACTGCTATGATAAGTGCCTCAATGTGTTTGGTAGCTGTGTGGGAAAGTAGTATGTCAGTCGCTCTTTTAGATGTATATAATAAAATGTATTTATTGTACTTAGTGTTTTTTTTTTTTTTTTTTTTTTTTTTTTTTTTAAATGTCAACACATTCCCTACTTTTTGAATAGCCCTCATATGCAAAGATAAAATTAAATTAACTATTACATCAGTAAAGAGTAAAGATCCTCTGAGTGTGGTGATATTTCATATAGGATTATGAAGATCAGTGCACCATATATCAGTTCTGTACTCTGTTGCCTATGCAGTATGTCTGTTGGATGAGGTCAGTTTCCTGACATATTGAAATGCTCATTTAGCGATATCACTTTTTGAAACGAGTGAAAGAGATAATGTAGAGAATTACCAGCCAGTGTCTTTGCTACCAGTGTTTTCAAAGGTTTTTGAGAAAGCAATGTGTAGCAGGACAGTGGCACATTTCAGTACCCATTATTTGCTGTCAGATTCACAATTCGGCTTCAGGAAAAGAGTATCCACAGAAAGTGTGATTTATTCTTGTGCGTGTCATACGCCATCAGGGCTAAACAATCAGTTGAGGACAGTAGGTGTTTTCTTTGATTTAACAAAAGCATTTGATTGTATGTACCATATAATAATTTTCTGTAAGTCGGAACATAATGGGATTAGGGAAACAGATCAACAATGGTTCAAATTATATCTAGAAAGTAGGAAGCAGAAAGTTGTCTTCCGGTATAAAAAGTTTTAATCTGATTGGGGTCATGTAAAGTAGGGGCAAGCCACAGGATTCAGTTTTGGATCCAACACTTTTCTTCATTTACATCAATAAACTGACATTAAACGTGACAGTTGACTCAAAAATTTTACTTTTTACTGATGATGTGTTATGGCAAAACAGGAGGATAGTAATTAAAATGAGATAACTAATAGTATACTCAGTAACATCAGCATATGACTCTCAGAGAAAAGAGTAACACTTAACTGCAACAAAACACAATGTGTAGAATTTCTGCTTTGGAACTCTTGTAAAACTGAACTATTATTGAAACTTCCTGGCAGATTAAAACTGTGTGCCAGACCGAGACTCAAACTCGGGACCTTTGCCTTTCACGGGCAAGTGCTCTACCAACTGAGCACCCAAGCACGACTCACGCCCCATCCTCACAGCTTTACTTCCGCCAGTACCTCGTCTCCTAAAGTTTGGAAGGTAGGAGACAAGGTACTGGTGGAAGTAAAGATGTGAGGACGGGGCGTGAGTCGTGCTTGGGTAGTTCAGTTGGTAGAGCACTTGCCTGCGAAAGGCAAAGGTCCCGAGTTTGAGTCTCGGTCCGGCACACAGTTTTAATCTGCCAGGAAGTTTCATATCAGCGCACACTCTGCTGCAGAGTGAAAATATCATTCTGAACTATTATTGTTGCGAGGTGGTCAGGCAGTCGACAAATAACTATTTTAAATTATTAGGACTGAGAGGAGATGGC
This sequence comes from Schistocerca americana, assembly GCF_021461395.2. NCBI lineage: Eukaryota > Metazoa > Arthropoda > Insecta > Orthoptera > Acrididae > Schistocerca > Schistocerca americana. Next base: position 330,109,338 of record NC_060121.1, on the reverse strand, counting down.
ATGCTTTCTTGGAATATTAGCTTCAAGATCTTGTGCATAAACTGAATGCTGCTGTCTTGACTATAAGAATGATTTCCAATGTCTCTGCACAGAAATATGAAGGCCTGTTTATTTTGATTACTTTCAAGGTATTGTCTTGCATGGTGACATATTTAGGGGCAAATCTGTGCACTCACCGAGAATATTCTTGTTTCAGAAGATGGTGGTCAAACTGGATGTGCATTGTAAGTTTGCAAACTTCGTGTAAGCCATTGTACAGATCTCTCAAAATTCTAACTCTGCCATCCGCGTAAATATATTCCATCATGGGTTTTGTTGCTGACAATATTGATTAGTTCAGAACAAACTACAACATTCATTCTGTTATGACTAAATGGAAAAAAAAATAGTATACACTTGGATAACACTTCCTTAGGCTTTGTGCAGGAAGGTGTGAACAATTCAGCAGGTTTCCTTTTCAGTAGGCTTCCACTGAAACTGAGAAGATTAAGTCATAAACCTCTGGTATTCAATCTAAGATGAAATGTTTCCTTGTGGCACACTCCTGTTCTGTACAGGTGTTCCTCACAGTAGTCGAGAACATTCCTCAGTATTGCGTTATTCGTTCATATACTCTTACAATTTTTTGTGAATGATTAATTCTTTTGCTTATAAATTTTATAATCATCATCCTGTGATCTATGTACTGACTCATTCTATGAGAAATTATCCTTGGCTCCCATGTCTGTACAAAACCTGAATGGTAATTAAAATAATTCTGTAAACAAACAGCAAGAAACAAGGAAGGATGCTTGGCACTTATAAGCAGGTGGGAGAGCAGTTTCAAGTGTGGCACCAGCTCCTTGAGTTGTGTCAGAACAGTGCACTCTCTACTGTAAAGTGGAAAATAACTGCTGATACTATCCTTAGTCTGTAGGTTAGACATTTCTCAGCGAGAAGTGCCTTGCAGGATATTATACAAGACCTTGCAGGGTATTATACAAGACCTTGCAGGGTATTATACAAGAGGAGCATGTCTGGGTAGTTCATTACAAGCATCATTGCCTGTGAAAGGCAAGGTTCTGGGTACCAGTTCCGAACCAGCAAACAGTCCCCCCCCCCCCCCCCCCCAAAAAAGGTCTGGAAATTTCAAAACTGTACACATCCTGCTGCAGAATGAAAGATTCATTCTGAAGATCCACAAACACCTAACAAAAGGTGGTCCCCAGGACAGGATAGATTCTCTGAAACCATCTATACCATGGTGCAGGTTGGAGTCCCAGGTATCACACCATGTGGCCATGCATCAAAGTGGGCTCTCGTTTGAGAGTAATCAACAAAACAACAATTTTACATATTGCTATAGAGCAGTGTTGTCCATCCTTTTAGGTTATGTGGGCCACATTGGAACAATATGAGTATTTTTGGGCTGCACCATGTAATATACAGTGGAACCTTGCATAGCAAGAATAATTCATTTGAGAATCTTACTCATAGTGTGAAATACTTGTTAAGTGAGACAATTTATCCCTTATAAATTAATGTAAAATACGATAATGTGTTCCATACAGAAAAAGTACTAAAAGTTTTATCTTATTCATGCCATTTATTCAAAGAAAATTATACTTACAGAATTATGTACTTTATTATTCATGATACATAAACTAATTCTTTTTTACTAGGGAGCTATCTACAGTCATTTGTTTCTGCCATCCTCTGTGCAATATCACTTTCTGCGCTATTGACAATAATCGACTTCTTAGCTGATTTGCACCTCATATCTAGCATGGTAGCCAGTCCGTTGTGGTGAGGCCGCCATGTACCCTGTTGTTTGTAGCCCCCTGACCACACAGGGATCGCTCTGCTGATGCCTGCACCATTAACTCCCCACGTATGCCAAGGAGTAGATGCCCATCAACCTGGGGCATTGGGACTCCTGGCAATGGCCATCCTGCCAGGTGGCATGTGGTGTGGCTGGGTGGCGCCTGTGGGGAGGGGGCCCCTGCTTGGAGGGGGGTGGCATCAGGATGGATGACAGGCCATGAAATGTACATCATCTCTTGCTGGTGGCCAAACACCAACAGTCTCTAAGCAGTCAAGGTCAAACTTGTATCATATTTCACATGGACCTTCTTTTGCAGTCTGACGATAAGCTGTGCACCAATTTAGAGGGACGAGGTGTCCATTTCATCCGGTACGTCCATTGGGGTCTGAGGGATAATCAGGTGGCTGCTGGGGCCTTCGTCTTGGCGTTCGAGGGTGACATATTACCCGAGTAGTGGTAGTGACTGCTTCCTGTCACTCCCCCGGCGTCATGCCCACTGACGCCTACCCAGATGGGCTTCAAACGAGGCAGACTGGGAAGCCTTCACCTCGGCTGTCACCACTGTATCTCCTCCACATGATGTCATCGATGTTGTCATTGAGCAGGTCACTACAACGATTGTTTCTGCAGCGGAAAACGTGATCCCTCGTTCTTAAGGTGCCCTCGGCGAAAGACAGTCCCTCGTTGGTCGCCGGAAGTCGCTGAGGCAATTAAAGAGCGTCGGCGAGCTCTACCGCGACATAAGTGGCACCTTTCCCTAGAACACCTAATAGCCTTTAAGCGGCTCCATGCCTGCATTCACTAGCTTATAAAACAATGGAAACGGGAGAGGTACGTACGTGTTGACCATTGGGTGACATATGTCACCTACCCAAGTCTGGATGAAGATCAGACATTTGCAGAGTGGGAGCTCCTCAGCGCCCTTGCACATTGCCCCGACACAGCTCCTGGGCTGGACTGGATCCACAGTCAGATGATTAAACATCTCTCGTGTGACTACTAGCAGCATCTCCTCGTCATCTTCAACCGGACTAGTGCGATGGCATCTTTCCATCACAATGGTGGGAGAGCACCATCATTCCGGTGCTCAAACCCGGTCAAAACCCACTTGATGTGGATAGCTAACAGCCCATCAGCCTCATCAACTTCCTTTGTAAGCTGCTGGAACATATGTTGTGTCGGCAATTGGGTTGGGTCGTGGAGTCATGTGGCCTACTGGCTCCATGTCTGGGCAGCTTCCGCCTGGGTCACTCTTACCACTGACAATCTTGTGTCCTTGAGTGTGCCATCAGAACCGCCTTTTCCAGTTCCCAACATCTGGTTGCCGTTTTTTTTTACGTAAAGCATACGACATGACTTGGCGACACATCCTTGCCACATTGTTTGAGAGGGTTCTCCAGGGTCCACTCCCGATTTTTATCCCAGACTTCCTGTCGTTGCATACTTTCCGTGTCCCAGTCAGTGCCTCCTATAGGCCCCCCCCCCCCCCCCCCCCCCATATTCTGGAGAAGGGGTTTCCCCAGGGCTCCGTATTGAGTGTCTCTCTATTTTTAGTGGCTATTAACAGTCTAGCAGCAGCTGTAGGGTTGTTGGTCTCACCTTCTCTGCATTTCGTACTGCTCCTCCAGTTCTGGTGTTGCTGAGCGGCCCCTACAGGGAGCCATTCACAAGGCACAGTCATGGGCTGTAGCCCATGGCTTCTGGTTTCAAGCCGCGACATCATATGTCATGCATTTCTGTCAGCATCACGCCGTTCATGTAGAACCAGAACTTTATCTTAACGACAATCCTCTCACTGTAGTGGAGACATATCGATTCTTAGGACTGGTTTTCGACTACCGATTGACTTGGCTACCTCACCTTCATCAGAAGTGCTGGCAGTACCTCAAGGCCCTCCGCTGCCTGAGCAACATTAACTGGGATGCAGATCGCTCTATGCTGCTGCAATTCTACATAGCCCTTGTTCAATCCCGCCTTGACTATGGGAGTCTGGTTTACGGTTCAGTGGCACCCTCAGCGTTGCGTGTACTCGACCGAGTGCACCACTGTGGCGTTTGCCTAGCAACGGATGCTTTTAGAATGAGTCCGGTGACCAGTGTCCTGGTGGAGGCTGGAGTCCCTCGTGCTCTTGAGCACATCCACTCATACCCTGGCGAGTCGTTCCTCCTGTGTACTGACCCCTTGAGCAGCCTACAAGCTATCAACCAGTGCTGCCCTCGCCATCCTTTGGTAGCGTCCATTCAGGAGTCCATCTATATCCTGGAACGGTCCTGTTGTTCAGTGGTGTTTGTGTGGACACCAGAACACGTTGGAATCCCAGGCAACGAACTTGCTTACAGGCTGACCAAACAGGCTACGCGGAAACTGCTTCTGGAGATGGGCATATCCGAAACAGACCTGTGTTTCTGTCTTACGCCACATTTTGGCTTTGGGAGACGGAATGGCATAACATTATGCACAACAAACTGCAGGCCATTAAGGAGACTGCGAATGTGTGGAAGTCTTCCATACGGTCCTCTAGCAGGGAATGAGTTGTCCTCTGCCAGCTACGCATTGGCCATACATGGCTAACACATGGTTACCTTTTCCGTCGTGAGGACCCACCTCGGTGTTGCTGTGGCTCACAAATGACGGTCGTCCACCTCTTGCTGGACTGCCCGCTTTTGGGTGCTCTGCAGCAGACTTTTAACTATTACAGCACCGTACCTTCAGTGTTGGATGACAATGCCTCAACAGCAGCTTTAGTTTTATGTTTTATTCATGAGGGTGGGTTTTATCATTTGATCTGAGTTTTAGCGCATGTCCTTTGTCCCTCTGTCTCCTCCACCCTAGTGCTTTTAGGGTGGAGGTTTTAATGTGTTGCAGTGTGGCTGGCTTTTACTCCACCCTTGTGGAATTATTTTAATTGGAACGAGGGACCAATGACCTAGCAGGTTTGGTCCCTCCCACCCTCTTTTCAACCAACCAACCAACCATCCCATGCTCTTGGCCAAAGACACAATCTCATTGACTTCATGCTTCACAGATACTGACTCAAATGCCTCAGAGTCACATTCAACAACACACACTGGCCAAAGCATTGTGTTCATTCACTTTACCTTGTGTCGTTTCTCTTTCTTTTGTGTCCGTCAGTATATGTATTTTAATTATATTTGTCATCTTCTGAAAGCTGCTCCTTCTTGTTAATCTTACGAAAATATGACTGTGGACTTCCTCTCCTACATTTCAAATGTAGATGCAGGCAGCCGACTCCAAGGACACCAGTGCCTCTTAGGATGATATAAAACGCAAAGGAAATCCTCCCGACCTGGCTCCACTTCACTTCAATAAAAATACTTAATACTGTTATTAAGTCTTCTCTTATTCAGAATCACATATAATACAAAACACTCGTAGCACGTCATACTCCGAGCAGTACGATTTTAACCATCCTTCTACGTACAAGACAGTGAAACAAAATCGTGTACAAAAAAGTGAATGATATATTTTTGTTCATTTGTCTGTGCCTTAGTGTGCATTCATAATTAATGTCTTTGCCAATGCTTATGATGGGTCTTTGATTCTGTCATTATCGTTGTTTCATTTTTTAATAAATTTTAACTTTACCATATCCAGCGGTCTTTCACTATGTACCTACACAACGTGCAGTTGTGGTATGTGTGGGAGAATTCCAGCCTTTGTTGCTGATGCACAGCAGTCAACCTCCTGCAGAGTCCCATATGCAACAATGTTTGCTGAACGATCATTGAGGAGAAGTTGTTGGTAGTTGCTCAGTTCATTTAGATGGTCTGCTGCATGTCTATTTGCCTGTACACATCTCCACTGCCCCTGTTCACCTCTGTTGTCTATGGCCTGTGATGCACCACAGTTGCCTTGGCACTGACTTTGGATAGTGCTATTTTGCCATGCATGGTATACTTTAACCATAGTGAAAGACAAACAGTTGGAAACCTAGCCATTACAGAAATGCTTCTACCCTTCTCCCTAAACACCATGATCATGCCCTTTTGGGTGTCAGATAAATTGTTCAGTTTCCTTATTATGATGACAACTGCACTGCTTTCTGTGTCCCTCCAACTTGCTTTATTATATCCTCTACTGCTACTGCTGCCACCTGCCAGTTGTGAGAGGTTATTGCACGTTGATGTCGAACATAGTCGGTGGTCACATTAATGTGACTGGGTTGTGTATTATGGAGAGTGGTGGTGTGGTATAGCGATTAAGATACATTCCTGATGTGCAGAAGGTTCCCGTTCGAATATCATCAGATGGTTCTTATATTTTTTATTTGTAAATCTTTGTTGAAATGACTTTGATAATTTTTTTAAATTTCAATTAATTGGTTTAAATGGAATATTTAAAATTTGTAACTCTTTGTCGCGACATTTTAATCATTGTATTAACTTTCAATTTGCTTTCAGGTTTTCTTCCTACCATACTTTTCCTATCTGAGATAATTGTGAATGTGATTTTAATTACTCGTATTTGTTTATCATAATATATTTAAATGCTGATCTATTGGTTAAAAAATGAAAGATGAAATAAATTATTTATTTTAGCCAGTAGTGTCAAAAATTTATTTTTCATTACAAGGTGTACATTTTTTGGATAGTAATCATTGTACAAACGTTTAAAACATACATTGTTATACTATGGACAAAATAATGGAGATGTAGATTTAAACAAAACAAAGGATTACAAATAAAAAGAAATAGAAGCAAAATGAAAAACAGAAATAATGAATGCAATAACGCCAAAGAAAATATAAAAAGATAAAACAGAATAAATTAAATAAAAGTTAATACATAAAAATAAATAAAATCACATGAACAAAGATTCCAAATGAAGAAAGAATGATTGAAAGATATAAGCAAGCGAAAAATATATATGATGGTTCAAATGAGAGGGTCAAGGATTACAAATAAAAAATACAGTTAAACCAATTAATTCAATTAAAATAATGATCAAAAGCAATTCAATAAAGATTTAAAAATAGAAAAATTTCAAAGCATGTGATTAGAATCCACAGCCTCCTGCTTGGCATGAATGTATGTTACCACTACAGTATGCCACCACCCTGCATAGCGATATTATTTTTAGGGTTCTAGAGCATTCATTTTCATTAATTATTCGCAAACATGACTTCATTTTGATGAATGGCTGCAGTGTACGATACCTGGGATCCTAACCAACACCACGGTATAGGTGCTTTCAAAAAGCTGATCTGCCCCTGCGGATCTCCCCTTGTAAGACAGTAGCGATATTTTTACATTTGGTACGCTGCAGGAGAAAAGTTTAAATTTAGACTTATAACAAAATCAACAAAATGTAGTTGATAGCGTACTGGTAGTACAAATTTCCTGTGATGAATGATAGCACAACAACTTACATTTGGTTTTAATTTTCAGAGTTCTTGTTGAACAATGGATACGTGCAAAATATGAGCGAGAGGAGTTCAGTCATCCTGGCCGACAAAAATATGTATCAGGTTATATGGAAGGATATTTGATGAAACGAGGGAAAGACGACAACCGTTATCATCCTAGAAAATTTATTCTTTCAGAAGCTGAGGATACACTCAGATATCATGTAAAAGAGGTAAACTGTGCATATAATTTTGATGCATATGATTCAACCAAGTTGTAGCCCTCACATATTTATTAAATTGTGAAATACTTCAAAGGTTTTTTTTCTGAGTATGAGTTGAATTTATAATTCAAAATGACATTAATTTGTGTATGGTAAAACTGTCTTTCATGCATAATCAGCAGTTTTGTGACTCAGTGCATACATGACTAAGATGTTAACAGATATCAAGTTGCAGAAGAAAAATATTTACACAGAATTCATAATCAAAATATAATATCTCAACAGTTAATGGTGCAATATACAATATCTTTTCACTGACAAAGTGATGGTATGTGAAACGTTGCCAGTATTGTGATAGTATTGGAAGTAAGTACTTTCTTTGAATAATTCTGGATTTCAGATTGTTGTCACATTTATCATTTCATTAAGTATTCAATAATTTAAATTTTTCAAACAAAAACTGCTACAACCCACAGGTATTGGGCCTATTATTTGTTGCTCTTCATTAATCACTAGTAATACAGTCCATGCATCAATAAATGCATATTGCTGACATGTAATGACTTCAACACACATGAGATGAGCTGTTCTAGTATTGATTCACAGACAGTTATTGAGAAATTCACAGACAGTAGAAAATTACAGCACATTGTAGTTCCCGATAGAGATGTATCTCTAATATTGAGAACTTCAGGACGGAATCAAATGAGTGATTGTGGATTAAATTAAGTTGTTTACTACAGGGAAAAATTAAGGAAGTCTTTCATATGTAGATTTATAAACAGGTTCAAACATAAAAAAAAAAAAAAAAAAAAATGCAAAAGAAACTTCGTGCATGCTGAAAGAATTTGAGTCACTCAAGAAGCACATGTTTACTAGAATTGAACCAACACAACTGTCAAAATGCTCATCTATAGAAGAGTGTGTTTAATAAATGTTTTTGTATCTGACAAGTTGTAAGTTTCAAGGTAAAATGGGTTGGTTGCTCCATTTTACTCAGTGATTTACTTTATCACTTTATGATGAACATTAAAGACATGAATAGTTCGAGTAGCCTAGTCACAGTAGATTCTTGTCAAACTAAATTATTTCAAACTGGTAAGAAAGGTGAAGTTCCTTATATCCTCAGCAGAGAGTGATGTCAAAATTTTATAATGATACATAGACTCTTGTGCATTTGCACATATATTAAAGCATTCTTGTGGACTGTATTTGTTCCTGACAACACTTTATTGATAAGTTATTGTAGCATTCAGTGTAAAATCTTGCAGCACCCACTTAGGATGATGCAAAGGGAATGAGTAACCCTTTTGCAGCGTGTTGGGCTGAATGGCCTGCCTGGCTAAATGGGGCAAACATGTTCTGTGCCTCAGCAGTGGACAGCTGACTCAGGCTTACAACAGCTGCAGGATATGGCCACTTTCCGCTTATCGCATGTTCCAGCATTGATAGAACCACTCTTAGATAATATTCTTTACAAAATCAGTCTCATACTGCATGGGCACAGTGGTTGCATATTTTGATATCCATGATGGAGAACTTTAAAACTCATCCAAGGCTTCTGTTATAATATTATCATGGGCTGAGAAAAAGTTGGTTTAGAAAAACAACAACTTATAAATATGTGATTGGACACTTCTGTAATTTGAAATGCACTATCTATATATGTGCCTGTAATGCATTTAAAATCTCATTAATATTGGAAAAATATATTTCAAGATATACAATTTTAAAGTGAACATTTCCTAGGGCAGACACCCAAAACTCTCACTGGCTTGTGCACCACATGGCACCAAGTGTTGCTGAGAAACTGCACTTGTTTTGCTGCAGTGTTCACCATTTGAAACATCTGATACATCAGTTCTATAGGATAAATCATGCCCTTTCACATTGTATAGGTTTGTATCATGTGTACTTCTTAGATTAGAAAAATCAAATTACTGTTACTTGGTCGTGTATGCTGCTTTTTGTTCCATGCACCCCAAATGTTGCTAAGAAGCTGCAGATATTTTGCTGCACTGTACTCATTTTGTTTGCCCTTTGAAAATCTACTACACTAGTTCTGTGGGATACTTCATGCCCTTTCACGTTATATTCATTTGTATTGTGTACTTCGTAGATTAGGAAATCAATTTACAGTTACTTGGCTGTGCATACCATTTTCTGTTCTGTGCAGCCCCAAGTATTGCTAAGAAAGTGCAATTATTTTGCTATACTCTACTCATTTTGTAACATCTGATATGCCAGTTCATTAGGATAATTCATGCCCTTCATATTATATACGTTTGTGTCATTTGTCTTGTAAACATTAGAATATAAAATTGTATTTATTAGATTGGTTCTTAAGCTGAAAGGAAAAAGGAGCAGGTGAAAGCTGTAGTGTTTTCCAACATTAGAAAGGAGAGCAGATAATGACGGCATTGGCAGGAATGTTGAAGCATGGACAACAGCGAGCCAGTATTCTGTTGTGCACATTTACCATCTCCCCTGCCTAAGCATAAGTGAATGCCCTTACCTGTCAGGCCTTCCCACCTGCTCAGTGTAAATGGATACCAGTAGCCATGTGGCCATACTACCTGCTGGGGATACATGTATGCCCATAGATGTGGAAGGATTAAACTAATGATCATTCTTTAAGTACTAAAATTAAGTTCAAGTTTTCTCTCTGTCAGCAAATACAATTTTAAAAAAAATATATATTTAAGGGTGTTGTCTTCATGGTGTGCATAGGGTCTTGTTGCCATAGCATCGGTTCTCAGTGGATATGCATTCTGAACTGAGCATTGAAATTACTTGCTGAAGCTAACTTGGTATTTTTTTAAAAAAATATTTTTTATCTATGGTATTACCTACTAGGTCATTTAAAGTATATAGAATATATTCTCTACTCAAAGTTTTTGTCACTGGTGTAAAGTCTAAATGAATTGACATCCTGTACACAACACACGTAGAAGGCAAGGAAACCAGACTACAGTTTCAATGTTCCACGTCTTATGCTAAGAGAAGTATTAAATTAAATTATTTGGAACTGTTTGGACTGGTGTGAACAGCATCAGTAGGAGCACCTAGGTATTTTCTAACTCTAATTGAAGTTTATTGTAGAAAGTACACTTCATAAATGTGTAAAAAGATTACTCCAGAGCTTTATATTCTCAACGTACACTGAAGAGCCAAAGAAACTGGTACACCTGCCTCCGCAAGCACACGGAAGTGCTGCAACATGTTGTAGCGTGGACTTGATTAGTCTGAAGTAGTGCTCGAGGGAATTGACACCATGAACCCTGCAGGCCTGTCCATAAATATGTAAGACTATGACGGGGTGGAGATCTCATCTGAACAGCATATTGTAAGGCATCCCAAATATGCTCAATAATGTTCATGTCTGGGCAGTTTGGTGGCCAGCAGAAGTACTTAAACTCAGAAGAGTGTTTCTGGAGCCACTTTTTAGCAATTCTGGACATGTGGGTGTCGAATTTTCCTTCTGGAATTATCCAAGTCTGTCGGAATGCACAACGGACATGAATAGTTGCAGGTGATCAGACAGGATGTTTACGTATGTGTTACCTGTCAGGGTCGTATGTAGACATATCAGGGGTCCCATATAACTCCAACTGCACAGGCCCTACTCCATTACGCAGCCTCCACCAGCTTGAACAGCCCCCTGCTGACATGGAGGGTCCATGGATTCACGAGGCTGTTTCCTTACCCGTACAAGTCCTTCCACTCAGTTCAATTTGAAACGAGACTCGTCCAACCAGACAACATGTTTCCTGCCATCAACAGTCCAATGTCAGTGTTGATGGACCCAGGCGAGGCATATAGCTTTGTGTCATACTGTCATCAAAAGTACAGGAGTAGGCCTTCGGCTCCAAAAGCCCATATCGATGATGTTTTGTTAAATGGTTCACACGCTGACACATGTTGATGGCTCAGCATTGAAACCCACAGCAATTTGTGGAAGGGTTGCACTTCTGTCATGTTGAATGATTCTCTTCAGTTGTCGTTGGTCCCGTTCTTGCAGGACCTTTTTCTGGCTGCAGCGATGTTAATGGTTTGATATTTTACCTGATACCAGATATTCATAGTACACTTGTGAAATGGTCATATGGGAAAATCCCCACTTCATCATTACTTCTGAGATGCTGTGCCCCATTGCTTGTGTGCTGACTACAACACCATGTTCAAACTCACTTAAAACTTGACTACCTGCCATTCTAGCAGCAGGAACTGATCTAACAACTGCGCCCGACACTTGTCGTCTTATATAGGCGTTGATGATCGCAATGCTGTATTCTTCCTGTTTACATATCTCTGTATTTGAATATGCACAGCTGTACCAGTTTCTTTTGCGCTTCAGTGTATGAGACTTATTGGAAATCAGTTTTATGCATCATATGATTTTTAAATGATAATTTAACAGATTTTCTTGGAAAAGGTAGAAATAAGCATCAGAAAAGTGTATCCAATAGTGTAGAACTAAAGGGAATATCTAAGTGTTATAGTAGTAGCATTCTTGAGAAGGCCCTTTCCCAGCCTTTGAAATTAACTTACAAAGATTAGCAGAGCTGTTGCCTTTATAGTAATGTTTCTTCTTAACTAATCATCTGTGATGGATTTACACAAGTTATGAAGAAAGCAGAAAAACATTTCGCATTTCTTAATATCATGAAGCGAGCCATGGCCATTTTTTAAAATCAAAAAGTCACATATAGGATGATAAAGTCTTTGAGTGAATATCAGTTGAGTATTGATGCAAAACAATGGCACTTATATTTAAATCCACTTGCCAAAAAAAAAGTTATTTCCAGTGAGAGTAACAAAATAAAAGATGAAATGTTAAAGGAGCTGAATCAGAAGCAGAAAATGCAGGAACCTGTAGTAATATACAATACGTTTCCAAACTTGAGCTGACTACCCTCCACCCTGTTGAGAGATGTACAATCACCTTAGCAGATCCATCCACTGTGAACAGCTTCGACAATACATAAATTCAAGAAAATTGAGTGTTTTATTTATGGTACTGAAGAGATCAGTGATTCAGAGCCACTTGTGCTGAAAGAAACTCTGAAGACAGATGATTCCAACAAATATCTGCTTGCCTTACAAGAAGAATGTGAAGAGTATTGAAAACACTGAATGTGGGAATGACCAGTGCTAAATGGATTTTCAGAACAAAGGAAGGTTTGGAAGGACTTATTTCATGCTGAAATCATGCGTGGCAACAAATGGAAGAGTGATTTAATCTTTAAAGAAACTTTCACAGACTAGGTAAAATTTATTCTGGCATATTTTGAAGTTGATGCAATGTATGAGGCGCATCTCAAAAGTAAAGGCTAATTATATAGAACTGTATGTCTGCAATGGTCATGTTATACTTACTATTACATACAGATGACTATGCCTGAGCAACTCAAGTTCTTCATAATGTTGCAGTTTTCTATTTGTGTGACAATGGGTTAAATAGGTTCAGAAATAAACAATACAGTCACATGTGAATTGCAGTCAGTAAGATTTCTTAATGCAAGCAAGCATATTGCATCTGAAATTCACAATGGGGTGTGGGTTTTCAGCAAGGGTGAAGAAAAGAATAAAACATTAGTGTACAAATATACACGAAGAGAAATGTGCACACCTATCATTCAGGTACATGTCACATTGGTGTTTTATGGGATTTCCACAAATGTTTGTGACAACATTGCACCAAATTGTTTCCAGGAAATTTAATTACCAGAAGCTGTGTATAAGATACGAACCAAGCAACATAGGTGCTCACAGAACACATGTGTTTTTGAACTTCTGGTCATTTTTATCTGCAATAGCACTGTATGCTTCAGATATTGCACAAGTCAGTACTTTGAAATTACAATTTAGTAATTCCTTAAATAACTATCAGTTGAACATGTAATATAATTTTAGACCTGCTATACATTTTAGCTTGAAGATTCAAATAAATTGTACTGAGTTAGAAATTGAATGTGAACACACTGCTTTAGGTACCTCAGTGTTCAGTGATTAAGATAGAGAGACTTTTATTTCTCATTTTGACTGGTTTACTACTGATGAGATACCTGTTTCTTCACCTGTTGAGTCTAAACAGCGTCATTTAAATTCATCAAAGTAAAGTCAAAAAAGTTCAGAAAAATATGTTTCATGGAGTTGCAAACATACATAACTACTGAAGTGTTCTATAAATATTTTCAGAGTTGACAATGGGGCAAGCAGAGATCTTGAATACTCTTGATTTATAACAACAATGATGCCCACATATTGTGGCTTGACTGCCTGGACGTTTCACAATCTGTTGCACCCCCCCCCCCCCCCCCCCCCGCCCCTCCCCCCTGTGCACTCACTCCAGTCTGTCAGAACTAGTCTACAGCCTTATACTGCGTACAGAAAACATTGTATAATATCAAACAATACTCATGATAATTAGCTATTAAAACTTTACAATTAATTGTGAATAAGTTAACTAACAGTGAAGTGGGTGCTGCCTACTTATCTTAAGGGGAAATAATTAACTTTTTACATCATAACACACCCCTGAATCACTTACCTGTATGCCGAATTTTTGAGGCTTGTAAATTACGAAAATTCTTGTAGTCTGAAATATGTTAATTGGTTTAATTCTACTTATAATCATGTAATCTGTGTTGCAATGCATGATGGGTATGGACGTAGCTGTAGGTCGTCAAACATGGACTGATAAGTGTAGATTGTGGGCTGGATTTCACTGGGACATATGCAGTGGGGAACTTGACAAGTCTCTTCCATGAAACTGTAAGCTCTTCAAGAAAGACAAAAGAATCTTTGAACAGGAGGCAAAGATTTGCACCCTTCAGGTTGAATTAGAACATGTGAAATTTGAATGCAATAGGATAAAGGGAGAAAAGATTGTGGGCACTGGGTAATGGTAACATGCAATGGGTGAAACAGGAACAGCTCTGCCACTTCTTCATCTATATTTGAGATTACAGTATTGAATAAGTTTGACTTGTTACCTGAGGTAGGATGGGAAGAGCCTCATCCAGTTGTAGGTGACAGTAGGGTGCAGCAAACTACCAGCAAGGAAAGTTGATGTGGGTCAGTACCAAAAGAAAGTAGGAAGAAAAGTGTCATTCTGCCAGGTAGTACTAATGGGAGGGGTGTAGGCCAAATGGTATAGGACAAATCAGGAACAGAGCACGAGGTCGCAAGTATTGTCAAGTCAAGTGCTAGCCTGTATTTTACCACCTGTCACTTACTGTACCATCTTTCTACACCTCATTCCACAAAGAACATGGCCACGCAGACTTGCAACCTCAAATTCAGCACTGCAGTTGTAAAATCGCACAGTGTCATGGCAGCATCCCCATTTCCTTCTTCTCCAGCTGTGCAAAAAGCCACTAAATATTCGCCTCACATGATGACACCACCTACTACACAACCAGCAGGCCGGAAAGGACAGGAGTAGTACTCGTGTGAAGATTTCCTATGTCCCTCCAGCCAACAAACACCTGAATCAACATTAGCCAACAGAGGCTCCAAGAAATCACACAAAGGCAAACTGTCTTCTCCTTTACCAACTTGGAGATCCTCTTCAACAGTATCTCCACATGATACCACCACCCAGCCAAGCGCTGTGTCGCTGGAGCGCACTGACAACTACTTTTTTGCCCTGGAGTGTGCAGATCAATGGAGAATGCCAACCGCTCTGTAGATCTCATGGAGCAGGATCCTCCAGCCTCTGCACCCTGTTGCAGTGTGTGTTTGAAGGCTAGCACTTGGCAGCCACCGAGGTGACATCCCTTCTTTTTTTTTCCCCTCCTCCATCCCTTTCCTCGCCATGACTCTTCTCCAATGGAACATTTGCGGCCTTAGATCCAACAAGGAGGAATTATGGCTGCTTTTGGCATCACAGTGTCCACTTGTTCTCTGCCTCCAGGAAACAGAATTGCATTCTCACGACCACTTTGACCTCTCGCAGTTCTTTCCAGTCCATT
Organism: Schistocerca americana; assembly: GCF_021461395.2. Lineage (NCBI taxonomy): Eukaryota > Metazoa > Arthropoda > Insecta > Orthoptera > Acrididae > Schistocerca > Schistocerca americana. The sequence continues at coordinate 330,093,966 of NC_060121.1, read as the reverse complement.
TTGACATTCCCCCAGAAGACGGCATTCCTTCTCATAGGGAAGTCATGCTGCTCATCTGGGATGACATTCATAGTCCAACCACCTGCATGAACACCCGGTTGCAAGCTGTTGCAGTCCGCATTTTTCTTCCTCACTTTGCCTTTTCCCTTTGTAACATTTACATCCCTCTGTCATTCGGTGTCACCAAGGCATACTTCTTCCAGCTTATTGGTCAACTCCCTCACGCCCTTATTGCTGCTTGGTGACTTTAATGTGCTTTGGGGCTCTCCCAGAACCTATCAGAGAAATGTCCTCTTAGCTGACCTTCTCAGTCAACTCAACCTCATCTGCCTTAACTCTGGAGCACCTGCATTCCTTCAGACTCCACGCACACCTATTCCCATTTGGACCTTTCATTCTGTATAGCCCAGCTTCTCACTCTCAATTTTATGAAAGCACAACATATTCAGTTCTGCGCATCTAAAGATGCTACACCAGTGATGTGTGTATCACATGGTGGGAAAATAATAAATAGGATAAAAACTTCATAAATTTTAGGTGTCCATCTTAATTAAAATTTAAACTGGAAAAAGCCAAATTTAGAACTCCAAAAACAACTTAGTTCAGTCACATTTGCACATTGAGCCATTGCAAATCTTGAGGAGAGAGAAATCAATAAGTTGGCATATTTCATTAAATAGTGTCATATGGAATAATGCTCTGGGGTAACTAATATTTAATCCCTTAACATAAAACACCAAGTTATCTAGTTTTTATTATTTTGACAGAAACTTAAAATCATGAGTATACTCGAGCATCTTAAGAACAGACCTTCAAAGAAATAAAACCTCACTTACATCCGTTTCAGCCCTGATAGTTAAGTGTTTGGCCACTAGAGAGCATCTGTTCCTGCATTTGTAGCCTGGCTATCGTGGTTTGTTTTGAGTTGGTTGCTACTATGTCATCTTTACTATGTGCAGCTGAGGATACTCGACAACAGAACACAACATTCAGCCTCTCTCCTGTATTATTGTTTGGGCAGTGCTTTCAAAGAAGGATGGCTATAGTGATCCTGAATTTGACATTGATTTAGTGGCTCAGAAAGTGGAGGAGGATGTGTTGTTACTTCATTAGAGAAAGGGACAACAGTTTGTCAGTTGAGTGTCAAGCTCTCGGCAGTGGTATGAGATAAATACATCCACTATGCTCCAACCAGCTCCCCCAAGATTTATGTTCACAGGAAACCATACTGAAATATTTGACTTCATGGCTACACAGAAGCTAAAAAAGATTTCAGGTTTCAGGATATTGTAGTCAAAGTCCATTGCAGGTGTATACACAGGATTTTATTGTTCATAATCTTAAAAATTTTGTAACTTATTGTATTTAAAAGCTACCTTTGTGTATCTATATGTAATGTAATTAATTATAGGACTTTTTCATGAATAAAAAATATTAATTTTTGGAATGTAATTTGAAAAAAATCAATATGTTAAAGGATTAAAGAAAAAAGTCTTCATTGCTCAAAAATGTGCTGTAAGAATAATACGTGGTGCTCACTCACAATCATCTTTTAGACATCTGTTTAAAAACTTGGGCATTCTGACTACTGCTTCACAGTACTTTTTTTTTCTCGTGATGTCTGTTGTAAACAATCCATTGCAGTTCAAAGGAACAATCACATTCATTACTCCACATTAAGGTTGACACAAAAAGAGGTGCACAATACTGCAACTAAAATTTTTAATCACATGCCCAGTGATATAAAATGTCTGAGAGGCAGTGATGTAAAATCTGAAAACAAACTGAAAAAGTGTCTCCTTGACAACTCCTCCTGTTCTGTGGAAGTACTTTTGTTATTGTAATGTATAAATGTTGGAGGGAGGAGGGTAGAGATTACTATTTTACATTGCACATTTAATACTAATAAAAACAAAATTACAAAGAGGATAGATTGCCACTCACCATGTAGCAGAGATGTTGAGTCACAGACAGGCACAACAAAAGGACTACTAAACCACAAACTTTCAGCTAGAAGACCTTATTCTGAAACACACACACACACACACACACACACGACCATTGTCTCTGGCTGCTGATATTTTCCATTGTTTATTAATAACAATATAAAAAGCAATAAACTTAAAAATGTTCAGCATGTAGCCTTATTTACAAATTAATTTGCAATGTGAATGTAAAAATGTAAAATGACTCATTCCACATCATTATAATATTATGCTTATCCATTACGGATATTTTAGAACCGTGACTGTATATTGAATGTAAATAAGTTATACACAACTGCAACCAGTCACTTTTTTGAATAATAATGCTTTATTCCATAAACCGGTTTTCGAACTTGCCCTTATCTCGTGCTCTCATGTTACCGCCATTAAAATACTTGCCCTTATATCGACTTTAACACATGTAAAGAACAACAAATTACATCTCTGTACAAAGTAGCTTATGCCGTATCTTTCTGTCAAGATCTTTGTTACAAGCAACAGTTGTAAAGCGCATGCTGGATGCTGGTAATGTTTAAACTGATATAGTTCGTGTGAAAGTGTTCTGGACATCAAAATGGAGGCAGACAGATCCGAAAAAAGCCGCCTATACTGTCACAGTAAGTAAAAACTAAATTTACATCCATATCGACAGATAAGCTATAGTCATGGTGATACATTAAAGTGTGACCCATCTTTCTGCCATAGAACCAGCACCCAGCATTATGCTACTACCAGTAATGGTGTAACTTCCCGGATCCTCCCAAAACCATCTGAAGATGAATCTGAAAAGGTTAAAAAACCGGTTTATGGAATAAAGCAGTATTATTCAAAAAAGTGACTGGTTGCAGTTGTGTATAACTTATTTACATTCATTATAATATATTGTGCAAATGATTCACGGAACATAACACTACTAAATAACTTAAGTAAATTCTCCCTAACATCTCAAGAACTGGCTTGCTTCACAGCTTAGTGATGTGTTGAAAAGTTCAGATATAGGCCATCACAGATGGCAAGAGTTCTGCAAGTTTGTGTAAAAATGTGTTCAGTAATACAATGAGAGTGTGAAGAATAATGTGAAGAATGAGCAGAAAATATATGTGCATCGGCCTCATTCCTAGCGTACACTATATATAATTTAGGTATTGGTATTTAGCTGCTGTTGTTGTATTCTTTAAGAGAGGTTCAGAAAAAGCTAGACGAGACGATGATAAAAGATATATTTACAAGTGTCCCTTTGGGTTGGCAATTACACTTTCCCACATATTATTTTTGCAGCTTACGTACTTATTAACATTTTTTGAGACTCAAAGCACGCAGCACAGAAAAATGGAATTATTAGCCTCATCATTGATGGGATGCTACATTCTAATCTTTCTTGAAATGGTCAGTCTGGTTGAATGCCCTGAATTGTAACTCCAAAACTGAACTCTACAAATAATTAAAAAATGAAACATGTTTTTAAAGAAATCTAAATGAAAAACCAGACCCAACTGCTTTCAAAATGGTTCTATTGCATAGGCATCATATATGTAAGAGACTGCAGATGAGGACTTCCATGGAAGAAAATCAAGCGGGGACAAACATTCCATTGCAAGAAGTTATTTCGTGTCTCATATTCAAATAGCAGCCAGACCAGGTCTCACATGTAGGTCTGTAGATAAAGTAATGAGATTTTCTCCTGGCAAAAGAATACTAAAAAGATTTTCTCCTGGCAAAAGAATACTAAAAAGTTCAAAAACTGGGTTATTCACCCCCTCCAATTATCGTAAATGTTAGTACATCTATAAATCCTCCGTTACAGTGGCTGGTAAGTTCTCCTCCTTGGCTCTGAATATATTTAAATTACTAACTTTAATGACATGAATGTAATAGAGGGAAACATTCCACGTGGGAAAAATATATCTAAAAACAAAGATGATGAGACTTACCAAACAAAAGCGCTGGCAGGTCGATAGACACACAAACATACACACAAAATTCAAGCTTTCGCAACAAACGGTTGCTTCATCAGGAAAGAGGGAAGGAGAGGGAAAGACGAAAGGATGTGGGTTTTAAGGGAGAGGGTAAGGAGTCATACCAATCCCGGGAGCGGAAAGACTTACCTTAGGGGGAAAAAAGGACAGGTATACTCGCAAGCACACACATATCCATCCGCACATACACAGACACAAGCAGACATTTTCAAAATGTCTGCTTGTGTCTGTGTATGTGTGGATGGATATGTGTGTGTTTGTGAGTGTATACCTGTCCTTTTTTCCCCCTAAGGTAAGTCTTTCCGCTCCCGGGATTGGAATGACTCCTTACCCTCTCCCTTAAAACCCACATCCTTTCGTCTTTCCCTCTCCTTCCCTCTTTCCTGATGAAGCAACCGTTTGTTGCGAAAGCTTGAATTTTGTGTGCATGTTTGTGTTTGTTTGTGTGTCTATCGACCTGCCAGCGCTTTTGTTTGGTAAGCCTCATCATCTTTGTTTTTAGATATAACTTTAATGACATGTTGAGTTAGGATAATTTTGTTCTGATGGTGGCATTTCACATGCAGTTATTTTTTTGTGTAGTATTTTGTATGTATATCACAGAATATTTCTATTATTTAAGAATAATAAGCTGAAACTGTGTCATTTGTGACTTTCAGAAGAAGGACCCAAAAGCAATAATAAGACTGTCGGAACTAAATGTAGCATTCTCACCAGAAAAAATAGAACATGCCAATTCTCTTCAGTTAACCTATCTTAAAGAAGGAACTACTAGACATATTTATGTGTACCATGACAGCTCACAAGTAATAGTTGATTGGTACATGGCAATACGATGTGCCAAACTGCACAGGCTGCAAGTTGCGTATCCTGCAGCTAGTGAATCAGAGGTAAGCTGTACATAAGCTAAGTAAGAAAGTAAGTCAGCATCATCACTGTTCCACATGGACATTGATATCAACTTATGAGCATATTTTTAGCTTCTCCAAGTTCTTAAAAGTAATCCGTGTGGCTTCAGCACTTGAAAAAATTAAGTGTATTATAAATAATTTAAGGACTAAAGGAATAATTCAGCAGGTGCTGAGCACATTCATTATAATATTAGTTTTGTTTTATTCATGACTATCATTGTAAAAGCATTGATGAAATATTTTTCTTGTAAGTATTCTGAGTGCTAAGAAAGACTTGGACACATGTTATAGGTTATGTTTTTGTGTAGCATACTCTATAAAAGATATCTGAAAACAAAGATGATGTGACTTACCAAACGAAAGCGCTGGCACATCGATAGACACACAAACAAACACAAACATACACACAAAATTCAAGCTTTTGCAACAAACTGTTGCCTCATCAGGAAAGAGGGAAGGAGAGGGAAAGACGAAAGGATGTGGGTTTTAAGGGAGAGGGTAAGGAGTCATTCCAATCCCGGGAGCGGAAAGACTTACCTTAGGGGGAAAAAAGGACGGGTATACACTCGCACACACACATATCCATCCACACATATACAGACACAAGCAGACATATTTAAAGACAAAGAGTTTGGGCAGAGATGTCAGTCGAGGCGGAAGTGCAGAGGCAAAGATGTTGTTGAATGACAGGTGAGGTATGAGTGGCGGCAACTTGAAATTAGCGGAGATTGAGGCCTGGTGGATAACTGGAAGAGAGGATATATTGAAGAGCAAGTTCCCATCTCCGGAGTTCGGATAGGTTGGTGTTAGTGGGAAGTATCCAGATAACCCGGACGGTGTAACACTGTGCCAAGATGTGCTGGCCGTGCACCAAGGCATGTTTAGCCACAGGGTGATCCTCATTACCAACAAACACTGTCTGCCTGTGTCCATTCATGCGAATGGACAGTTTGTTGCTGGTCATTCCCACATAGAATGCGTCACAGTGTAGGCAGGTCAGTTGGTAAATCACGTGGGTGCTTTCACATGTGGCTCTGCCTTTGATCGTGTACACCTTCCGGGTTACAGGACTGGATACTCTATAAAAGCATATCCTGTGTTGTGAGTTCAAGGGACACATCTGTTCTGTCGTTTTAATGAACTGATTGTTCGTATGAGTTTTAGAGAACACGTGTGTTCTTAGAATTTTGGTTTTTGAAGCTTGATTGCAAATTCCTTTGACATTTTTTGAAAGGTGATGTTATTTCCACCAAGACTATATTTGTATAGAAGAGTATGTCTCTAACTCATGGTTGGTCAGTTTGATTATTTAGTTATTTTCAAGTAAACAGGTCCATGAATACATATAATATAAATTCCTAACAACAACCAGGGAGTACAATATTGCAAGATATCACAGAATCAGTAAACATGTAAGTAGAAGTCCTGCAAAACAGCACAGCACATGTTCTCACTCATTCTGATGAACAGTTAAATGATGAAAGGAAACTGTTTATAAAATGTGTTATGTGCAGGAAGTGGACATTTCTATTTTTTTCTTTGAGAATTTTTTGAATAAAAGCGAGCTAAATGTAGATAAAGTGCCAAAAAGAGCCAGAATATTGACTGATCCACTGTGGAATATCGTAAGCAAATAATACATGAATGGGGAAGTTCCTTCTTGTGCAGTATGTTTACAATATATAAGTGAATGCTAAGACATTGAGGACAAGTACAAAATTTTAACTACTGAGTTAAGATAATTATCACCATTGGTCTCAGAGAATTAAGGGTCTACTTATCAGTAAGCATTTTTGTTGGCCTTGGCATGGGAAATTTATCCACAGCAGATGAATGAAACGCAAAGAACAGATGGTGGAAATTCTGTGAACAATAGATGACTATTCTCTGTATGACATACAAGACTGCAAACCAGTGAAAGAAATACAGGATGCTCTTGAAAGATTCCCATACACATTTGGATTTGTGGGAGGGAATACCTGTGTTAAAGGAATAAATGAATGTAGAAAAGAAAACAGGTGAATCAGTGTAGCTTCTTTGTGAGACGCAACACACTGCTGTTCAAGTTCCGGGGTCCTGGTGTAGAATTATCTGGTAAGCATGCAACTGTGCATGCCTTACCTACTGAATACAAAATTTTTACAAGAAGTATTTGATGTGATGAGATGGATTTCTCTTCAGAAATTCAAAAACCTTTTGCCAGTTTACTAACACAAAATTAAAAATGAAGTGAGGGCAGTAAAATATTCGAATTACATGACACTGAATGTGTTGCTGACAGCAGAATACAATTGTTATGACGTGACTAAACTACAATCATCTGGTTATAACTGTGGGTTCTTTGAGTGCTTCGGGAGATGGTTGATTGGAACAATACGCGCTTGCGTGCGTGTGTGTGCATAGACTTTATCTGTTTGTGCTGTTTTTATTTGGAAAGTTTCTTTAATGCATTAAATAGTGTGCCCTTGCAGAGTGTAGTGTATTCATTTAAGACATGTTTTCCTTCTGCGATTGCCTTCTGTATATGGAAGTTTTCCTCAAAGGTCAGTTTGCTGTATAGGCTGTGGCTGGGTTTTAGTATTTTTAAGTCTGTTTCTATTGTGGTTGGGTAGTGGTTGTTAGCTATAAGGTGGTTGGCAAATGTGCTATGAGTGCTGTTGCTTTTTAAAGCTCTGAGACGTTCCGAGTATCTTGTTTTGAAGTGTCTGCATGTTTGCCCTATGTATACTGACTGGCCGGTGTTGCATGTGAGTTCATATATTCCTGGTCTGTTACATTTTTCATTGGGTGTTTCTTGTGTTCTGATCTTTTTCTATGTTGTGTTCTCCATCCTGTATCCTATTTGGAATCCCTGTTTCTTTAGTATGTTGCCTATTTTGTGAACAATCTTGTTATTGTAGGTGAGTATGTGCCATTTCGTTTGTGTGTGTGTGTGTGTGTGTGTGTGTGTGTGTGTGTGTGTGTGTGTGTGCTAACTCTGTTGTGTCTTGTGTGTGGTCATTGTTTGTGTTTTGTGTTGTTCTGTGCTGGGTGAGGATTTGTGTGTGTGTGGTGTGTTCATTTTTGTACTGTTTGCATACTTTTTGATTTAACTTGTCTACCATATGGGTAGTATAACCATTTTCTACTGTTATTTGTTTTATTGTGTTTAGTTCTTGTGTGTAGTTCTGTTTGTTCATGGGTGTTCTGTTTAATCTGTGGAGCATGAATCTGAAGTTTGCATGCTTAGTATCAATGGGTGGTTTGATAGGTTGTGAATGGTGGTGCTTGTGGTTGTCAATTTCCTGAATATTGTGAAGTTGTGTGTGGTGTTTGTTTTTTGTATGGTGAGATCTAGAAAGTGTAGTGTGTTTGTTAGTTTCTGTTTCTAATGTGAAATTAATTTTTGGGTGTAAGTTATTTATTTCATTGTGTAGTTGTTCTGTGTGTGTATGTGGTTCATGAATCAGGCATATTATGTCATTGACATAATGGTACGAGTATATAACTTTGTAGTTCTTTGGTTTTATTATGTGTCTGAAGATCATGTTCTCCAGGTTGTTCATGAATATGTTAGCTAGGAGGCCACTGATTGGTGATCCCATTGGCAGTCCTTCGTGTTGAGAATAAAATTCTTTGTTGAATACAAAATAATTTTGTGATGTTATGGTCTTGAGTATGTTTGTTATTTCATTGATTTGTGTGTCTGGTATGTTTCCTTGTTTTAATCTTTGTGTGATGTGACGTCGAATGATATGAGGGTTGCTGTGTCTGGTATGTGTATGTTCTTGATTCTGTCTATTAACTCCTTTGAGTTTTCCAGATTCCTGTTGTTATCAGACGTGTACAGTTTTTTCAGTAGAGTGTGTGTGTTTGTTGGGCTAGGTGGTAGGATTGAGCATTTCGGAAGTTAATGATGGGTCTTAATGTGATATCATCCTTGTGAACCTTTATTAGGGCATTTAGGGTGGGTGCTTTTGGATTTTTCTGTGTCGTCCTCTTTACCTGGCCTTTTGAAAATGCATTATTCATGTTTTTCAGTGTCTGTTGAATGTTTTTCTGGTATCTTTCTGTTGGGTCACTGATCAGTTTTTTGATGTTGTTGTCTTTGAGAAAATCTAGTGTTTTCTCTATGTATTCCTTTTCATCCATAATTAAAGTAATGTTGCCTTTGTCTGCTCTTGTTACTATGGCATTGTTCCGTTTTAATTTTTGCTTAAGTTTGCTGGCTGTGATTTCCTATGATGTTTTATGATTAGAAATAATTGTGGATTTGTGTGTTCTGATTATCTGTGTTATTTCTGCAGCTACTAATTCTCTTGTCAAGTTTGCATTAAAATTAGGTGTGTTCAGTCTTTCTTGTTCCTGTGTAATGTGTTCTGACTCCTTTATGAGCTTTTCTATTGTTTTGTGTGATATGTTTGTGTTAATGTTGTGTTTTGGCCCTTTTTCTAGTAGGCTCTTTTTCTTGTTGGGTAAGATTTATGTCAGTTAGGTTAATGATTCTTTCATGGAACTTATGTTGTTGGTTGAGATTGTTTTTAGTAGGTGTGTTTGTGCTGTTGATTATTCTGTTGAGTTTTCTGTTTTGTTTCTCTCATTTTTCTTGCATTACTTTATGAATATATGCTTTTTCTCTCTGTTTTTTTTCCTCAAAGTGAACTGGTATTGTACATTTGTTGGCCGAATCTAAATATGTTTGGTAAATTTCACTGTTGAGCAACCGCTTTTTAGCATATAATTCCCTAATTTCTTGCTTTAGCCACAAAATCTCCACTTTCTTTTTCACTTTCTTTGGTGCGGATGACATGCTATTCACAGAGTTTTTGATATAATCTGGAATTACATTATTAGCTAGGCAATTTTTATTAAACCGTATATTGATAGTTGTCTTCTGAAGCTTCATTAAGGTGTTGTAGAGCTTGCTACCAAACCTTAAAATACTCTGTAATGTATGCTTCAACCCCCCCCCCCCCCCCCCCCCCCCCCCCGAGCAGGTCATTACACAGTTTCTGGAAGGGGGGGGGGGGGGAGGTAACAACACCAAATTACTTGCAAAATAGAGGCCCAACAACAGCAAATAATAATGAGAATTCCTGTAAATGGTTGCCATGGAAGAGAATCAAAAGTTGATCATCTGAGATTATTTAGATGTTGTGCACGAGATTATTGAGATGATGTGCATGTGCAAATATGAAAAAATTTGATCTGAACGAACAACTTTACGTAACGGTTGGATATTCAGAAATTATGAAAGCCTACATTCTATGGCGTCCAGAACAAGGAACATGATGATTGCCAGAGATGTATTGGATGAAAATGTCATACATGAAAAATTGAACAAACATATTAAAAAATGACCACAACCATCACGAGTGATGGATCATTACAGAATTTAGATGTTACGGAAACAGAAGCAGCACCTGATGTTGAACAGTGTGAAGATTTGGAAACATGCCTTTGTTCCAAATACATCGATGTAGAAAAGAAATCTGAAAGGGAGAACAATAACTCAACAACAGATGATAATGACTGAACTATAAAACCTCCACTAAAACCTATATCCACATAAAACCAACCAATGAGAAACAGTATCTACACTTTGACAGCTTCCATTCTTTCCACTGAAATGCCCATGTCCTCATAGTGTAGACAGAAAAGTATGTGTTCCATCACTGAATCCCTTAGTATCTATACCAACCGCTTCACCTAGGCTTTTCTATCCTGCAACTATCCCACAAATCTTATTTGCAAATAGTCTTCTAGGTAGTATCCTCCTCTCACCCTCTGGCATATACAGTTCCTGCTTAAAAAAAAACTCAGCAGCACCACCTGATCACCCTTGATTGCCTCAATACTTTACTCTGCCGAGACTATGACTTTCTCAAGTCAAGCCCTGAAATGAGATCCTCTCTCCCTGATATTCTTCTCACACCTTTCACTGTAACCTTCAGTCGTTCTCCTAACATCCCAGTCAAACATTATGGCATTTCCAAACCATTACTCCTATTCCAAGGTTCCCACCCTGCAATCATCCCCACTGTAAAACTTGCCCTATGCACCCCACCCACCACCACCCATTCCAGCCCGACCACTGGTAAATCCTAAAATATCAAAGGCAAAGCAACATACAAAATAACACGTTGTTTATCGACTAAATTGTATCCACAGCACAGTGTCTTATGTAAGTGTGACCGCCACTAAACTGGCAGAGTGCATGAATGGGCATAGAACAACTCAGTACCATTTGCTTAACACACACTACAAATGGCTCAAGGGACACGCGTGCTTGCTATTTCATATAGGCTATTTTGATTCTTCGAGCCAATACTACTTTCCCTGAACTTCATAAATTGGAATTTCCTTTCCAACATGTCCTTGTGTCCCAACACTCTACTGACCTTCATCTCCGTTTGCAAATCACTGTTATCGTGGTGAGTGCTTATCAGTGTCAGACACTAAACACCAATTGTACATTTATGTAAACAGATGACATTTTTATCAAAATCTCCAGAATAATAATCATCTCACAGCAGTTTGAACACATTCTGAATGTCACAAGTGTCAAAACCTTATGGATCCTTAGTGGGGAAATAGTGCACCTCTTACATATTTGTCACATAAACGAGAGTTTCTTTTTACTTCTTCTAAACACTAAGGAACTTGTTCCAAAACCTAGGTAGTGTGTCTATTTTCACTTTTATATGTGTCTCCTTTCTAAAGGTACGTGCTGGCCAGGAATTCCATCTCATAATTTACTAGTTTTCTCAATTTAATTTCCTTTAATACAAAACATGACTTATTTTTTGAGGTTTCTCACATTAAAGAAAGGATCTTGTCGGAATTGTTATATTTTGTCCAGGTGTAATAGAGTACAAGGAACATTATTTTAATTTGAACAACCTGGAAATCCGACCAGATGGAAAACAAAACAGTTATTACTTTTCTGTTCAGCAGCTGTACACAGTAGATGTAATCACTGTAAACTTTTGGTCTTATAACAAAAGTAAATGTTGTAATCTTGCTATAGTTAGGTGTCACCTAACTTTGAAGATGGGACATTAAAATGCTTGTATAGAATAGTCAGAGCCACATTAATAGTTAACAATAATCTAAATTATTGTGTATTATTTCAAGCTGGTAGATCATCTAACCAAGGACTTTGCAAGAGAAGGTTGGCTGTGGAAAACTGGTCCAAGAAGTTCAGATTCATACAAAAAACGGTGGTTTACTTTGGACAACAGAAAACTTATGTATCATGAAGACCCTATGGTATGTATAGCTTATTGTATGTTACATGTAAATCAGGTTTATTATATGTAATACTTGAAACAATTTTTCTTTGATTGTCATGTTTCTATTATTGTACGAAAAACAAGGAAATGTGTACAGAAGAATCTAGAACACAGTAAATCGTCATTGATTTAGAAACTTTTGCACTATTAGTTTGCTTACATACAGTTTGCATACTTTAAACTTACATTAAAAGTTATATTCTATTGTGACTAACTTAATTAACAGATACTGCTCCTAAGGAAGTGCAGACTTCTTCATGTAAGCAGAAATAATTAACTTTTTACATTACATACACTGGAAGCTCTAACCTGTAGGCCTAATCTCTGCAGCTTGTAAATAATGAAAATTCATATAGTGTAAAGTGCGGTAAGTGATTTTCTTCTATTGTTAACCATGTAATGAGTGTGGCAATGCATAACGAGTGTGGATGTTGCTGAGGACAGCCAGCCAGAAGTGTAGATTGTGGGCAGGATTTTCAGTGGGATGACTTTAGTGGAGAATTGAATGGGGAATGTAATGAAGCTCTCCCATGGAACTGCCAGGTTTTTGAAGGAGGATGAGACAGACACTGAACAGGAGGCCAAGATTTGTGCCCTTTAGGCTGAATTAGAACACACCAAATTTGAACTCAGTAGGTTGAAGATCATGGGAACTGGGTAAAGGTAACTAGCAGTGAATGAAAGGGAATTTGAGCTTACGGTATTGAATAATTTTGACTTGCTACCTAAGGTATAAGGGGAAGAGCCTCATCCAACTATAGGTCACAGTTGGATGCAGCAGAATTTTAGCAAAGAAACTTGGTGTAGATCAGTACCAAAAGAAAGTAGGAATAAAAGTGTCTTTCTGCTAGGTAGTAGCCATGGGAGGGGCGTTGGCTAGATGGTACAGGACAAATCAGGAACAGGGTAGCAGGTCACAAGTATTGTCAAACAAAGTGCTAGCCATAGCTAGATGACAGAAGACATAGGTAATTTTTCAAAGCTTGTGACGAAGAGGATCGGGTTATTGTAGTTGGTGGAGTGGGGAACAGCCTGACTGATGACAGGAATTACAGCATTAGAGGTGACCTAAATGAAATAAAAATAATAGCTACACATACAAATGTGAGTTTTGTGGAGGTCCTATAGCACCATGACCAGCTGTGGGTTAACCCTGAGTTGAGTGGGCTGCTGCTAACTGAAAGGAAATATCATATGGATGCAGTGTCTGTTTCTACATTTGAGAGATGGGGATAGGCTAGACATGGCCTACACCCAAGTAGTAGTAGTAGTAGTAGGAGGAGGAGGAGGACGAGGAGGTTGTCTGAGCTTGTCGCAGAAAATGTACAGTGTGTCACCCTTACACAAAGCGATTACTGATGTCAGAGAGGTATCTTTTTTTTTTTTTTACACTAAAATCAACATTCAGGCACCTTGCTTTGAAAGAAGTTAAAATAACAGAAGGGTCACACAAAACACACAAGGCTGCACAGAAAAACAAGGGTAGCTTATTTCATCTGAATATTAGAGGACTGAGTAATAAGTTAGAAGAGCTTCTTGTCTGTTTGGATAATTTAGAGATCTCTGAAAAGATAGACGTCTTGTGACTGAGCACCACATAACCATGTGGGTAGAGAAGGTAAATATAAAAGCTTACACTCACCATCTGACTCGTGTATGGCTATTATGGGAAAAGGAGGTATTGTTACATATATTAAGGCAGAACACAAATTCAAATGAAAAATATTTTACTCTAGAGTGTAACTGAATATGGGTCTTCCTTGGGAAATTTTGAACTGTTTGTGAGGAATCTTGATTCCTTACTACGCTGTCTATCAGACAGCACATTTTCTAAATGATTATGATAGGATAAATGATCTGGATACCTTATTTGGATCCTACAATTTGATCTCAGTAATTGACTTTCCAACACTGGTGGATAAAGACAGTAGGATGTTAATAGATGTTTTCTTTCATTAATGTCAAAGTAAGGAAATAACTGTATACCCAGTAACAAGAGCTCTCTCTGATCAAGATGTAAACTTAGTTAGGATAAATGAGATAGTGCCTCATAGATACCCCTCAGTGGCAGTCAGAATAATTAGTGACTCATAAAAAATATTTTTGAGAATAGTTTACAAGAGATGAACTGGGATGTAATTTATAATGAACCAAATACTGACATAATTTTTAATCTATCCCGTGATAAATTCATACCATTCTTTGAAAATAACTTTCCACGTAAGCTGATCAGAAAAATTATAAAGAGTCTTGTAAAAAACCATAGATCATTAGAGGGATTAAACTACCTTGTGACGGGAAAAGGGAATTGTATCTGTTGGCAATAACAAGTAAAGATCCTGCAGTAGTTGTGCACTACAGAAACTACTCAAATTTACAAAGAAAACTAAAAGATCGAGGAACATGTAAACTACATCAGAAGTCAGTAATTTTGATTCCAGACTTTATAGAATGTAGTGAAATGAGAGGTAGAACAACCAGCCAAAGGACAGAATAACGTCACTACTGACTGAAGTAGAACTGCTATAAAAGTAGAGCCAGAGGTAGCAAATGCACTTAATAATCATTTCTTATATGTAACAGAAAATGTAGTGACAAAAAGTTCAAGAGAAAAATCACAGCAGTATCTTGGAAAAAAAAAAAACCTCATAAAATTCTGTTATATGAACATATCACCAACCTCTGCCTCTGAAACTAAGAAATGATATATTCCCTCAAAAATATAAGCTCATATGGATTGTTCCCAACAAGTACTAAAGATTTGTTGTGATTACTAAGCTGTCTTATCTGAAATATCAGTATGTAATGCATCACTTACTTAAGGCATTTCTCTAGATAAATTGAAATATGCCATTGTAAAATACTTCTATAAGGAAGGTGATAGTAGATAGCTCAATAATTACCAAACTGTTTCCTACACATTCATCATTTCATAACAGTCTCTGTAGCTCAGTTACGATAAATTTTGAATAACTTATATTTTAGCAACAATGAAACTGTTCTTTTTTATTCCCCGTAGTCATCACAATAAAGTGAAACATCATTTGAATGTTAAAAAACTTTTTATTACCCCAGGCACACATGACAAAAGAAAAATTAATGCTTTCAGGCATGTCACAGTAATTACTCGTTTTGTTTAGCCAGAACTGAGGTGAAGTAGGAAATGTTTGTTCTTTTTGTGCTGCATATTGAGAATTCTTAAAGCAGTTCATAAAATGTGCAGATGCAAACCCATAATGCACAAATGACTGAAATTTAAGAATACAATTCTCCTGATGAACCTCAGGTGACGAGGAACTACTGGAAATTATATTGTCCATCAATATGTATAAAAATACATTCCACAGTCAAAAAAATTCTTTATTGAGAGTCACATTGGCTGTTTGAGGCGTAAACTGAATTACATCAACAGCCTTTTTGTAACCCTTCTGAAAGAGAGAGAGATTGTTACGTCCAGGTCAAGAGTCCAACAAAAGCAATTAATTAATTTCTGAAACTGGTTGGAAACTGTTACAAATGGAATGTTAAAAATTATTCTTTTGTATTTTCCCAGCTTTCGATTGCTCGATTAAAGGATTTTTGCCACCAAAACACACTCCCCCCCCCCCCCCCCCCCCCCCTCTCTCTCTCTCTCTCTCTCTCTCTCTCTCTCTCTCTCTCTCTCTCTCTCTCTCTCTCTCCCTCCCCCTCCCCCCCTCCCCTCCCTTCCCCCCCCCTCCCCCCTCCAAATGATGTACCATGAGGTCCCTGAAGAACGATATAAAGTTGGAGAAACAGCAATACACTCATACTTATTACTGTCATTGTTGTATATGAATGTGCCAATCCATCAGTCACAACAGACTCTGCCTTTTTTCACGTCAAAGTGACAGTGTGGTTTTCTTGCAGTTCTTTCAGTGCTAGACATAGCAGATGTGGGGATAACAGCAAGCTTTGTCTTCACATCAACCATGACTTAATGGCATCTCCTTTACACTTCTATTTGAAATAAACTTCATTGTTGTGTGACTTCCTATGATTTCTTGAATCCGTGTAACCAGATTGAAGAACATTTTAAATCAGTAGTGTTCATCTGAGCTGTGATTCATAATACCCAACCTCATACATATCTGCTAGTAATGGTCCATTATCTCTCATGAGTGATTCTACTTGTTCCTATCACAAGAAAACTCCTCTGAAGAATGTTGTTCATATTATTTATTCAAATTTGGGGGTATGTGTTGGCTATTAATGGCAGATAATGGGACTTTGTGGCCACTCTGTGCAGCAGATAGATAGTTTTTCTTTAACAATTTTGACAGTAAGATTTTATGAACCAAACCTGGCATTGCACACTGCTTTAACATTAAGCATTAAACAGAATAATATTAATTCAGTTTAATCTCCATTGTTAAAATGTACAATACCGCAAAAGCAAATGATATTTATTATGGGTATTAAATGAGTTGCAGATTCGAGTGTACAGTAACTGTGAACAGGTGCTTCAGAGAAACTGTCAATGAAATTAAAATTAACTTTACAAATTACAGTTGTGCTGAGTCATGGTATTTGTTTACCCATGGCTGTCAATCAAGGATATGCGCCCATCATGTGCAGTGTGCCAGAGCACGGTGGCGGTGTACCTTTCTCCAGCCGCCTGAGGAGCTACAAATTTGGCAATTTTCAACATTTTTTTTAATGATTGCAGTGCATCCTACTTGTTAGTCACTAAAATTTTGACAGGGTATTTCTTTCAGTGTATTCATCCTCTATAAAACACTTCAGGGCATATTAGAAAAGTTATTAAAAAGTCAATGAACATGCACATATCTCAGAAATCAGTAATTCCAACAACAGACTTAAGGCTATATGGAATGTAGTGAAAAGAGAGACATGGCGAGCAGCCACAGAACAGGATAACATCACTAATGAACTGATTGGAAAGGCTATATGATGAGTCATGGGTAGCAAATATATTTAATAATCATTTCTTGAATGTGGTAGAAAGTATAGGGACAAACAATTGAAGAAAAAATTACAGCAGTATGTTGAGAAAGCAAACCTCCTAACATAAAGTGTATGAATGTGTCAACCATTTTCATTCTGAAACTAAGAAAATTATATATTTTCTCAAAAATAAAAGCTCGTCTGGTTTTGATGGTGTTTCCAATAGAGTATTAAAGATTTTTTCCCATATAATAAGCCTGGTCTTATCTGAAACATGCATTGCATCCCTAACTCAAGGCATTTTTGCAGAGAGATTGAAACATGTTGTCAAATACGTATTTAAGAAAGGTAACAGGGGAGATTTCAGTAATTACTGACCTGTTTCACTGCTGACATCATTTTCCACAATTCTGGAGAACATGATGTATTCTGGAATATTATCTCATCTGAGCAACAATAATATCCTCAGCAAATCACAATCTGGTATTCAGAAGAGTTGATCTACTGAGAATTCCTTTTGCATGCTCCCTCACCAAATTTTACAAGCATTAAATAACAAAATGGTGTCAGTTGGTATTCTGTGACCTATCTAAGGCATTTGATTGTGCAACCCACAATATCTTAGATAAACTGAGGTATTACGGAATTGATGGAATAGCCAACCAGTGGATAGTGTTATATCAGATTTAAACAACACAGAAAGTTGGAATTGGGAAAGATTCCTCTCACTGGGGCGAAATCACATACGGAGATATCCAAGGCTCAACTGTTGGTCCAATACTGTTCCTCATATATGTACAATGATCTTCCATCCAATATATGGCAAGCAGAATTAATTATTTTTGTGGGTGGCACTAGCATTTTAATCAATGCAAGCATACATACAGTAACACAAGAAATGGTAAACAGCATTTAAAAAGTGTCATTGACTGGTTTTCTGCAAATGGTCTCACTCTTAGTTTTAAGAAGACATAATGTATTCACTTCTACCACAGCTAGAGGTAATACACCAGTGATAAGTGTATCACACAGTGGGGAAACAATAAATAGGGTGGAAACTTTAAAAAAAATTAGGTGTCTAAAATGATGAGAATTTCACCTGGAAAAAGCGCATTTTAGAACTCCTAAGACTGCTTAAATCAGCCACATTTGTGTTTTGAACCATTGCAAAGCTTGAGGAGACAAAAACCTGTAAGTTGACACATTTTACATGTTTTCATTCAATAATTTCATATGGAATAATGTTCTGAGGTAACTCATCGTTATGAAAGAAAGTGTTCATTGCTCAACAACGTGCTGTAAGAATAATATGTGGTGCTTACCCACCATCATCTTGTAGATATCTATTTAAGGAATTGGACATTATGACTACTGCTTCAAAGTATATTTTTTCCCTCATGATGTTTATTGTAAATAATCCACTGCAGTTCAAAAGGAAGAATTATATACATGGAACTTCTGAAATTTTCCTGGCGTATTTCTTCTTCTAATAATTTTCAGGTGCACTGCCAGATCCCATCGACATTCTGCCATGATATTTCAGCCCAGAGATGTCAGACCATCTATAGGTGAGTAGACACCTGCTGAAGAACCCAGGTGCATTAGTGATATTTATGCCGAATCCTGCACATGCAAAATGTGCTGGCATCTTTTGGCACATGCGTCAGGTGATGACGTGTGGGACAACTGAGTTGTGTGTGCTGCCCTTAGTGGTGGAAATGAGAGATGATATAATTGAGTACTGAACAACCTCCATTGATTCCACTGTGACTGGATAATTTTGATTATGGAATTCCAATTTTTATCCAGTTGAAAGCTGTTGTCACAATTTATAAGATTGTAAGCAAAATGTATTTCTACAGATTCTTTGATTACTGAATCGCAAAAACTGGAAAATAGAGCTAAAATTTTTGCTCTGTTATATTCCGTTGAGCATCCCATGGAAATACAATGTTCTACTACTGCTCATTTTAACAGTTGCGAAAGACAGGTGTATCTTTCATATTCTGTGCAATGCTCCTGGAGAGCTCGTGTTATCTGGCATATATTTGCAGCACCATTTTCAAGGGAATTTTGTAAATACCCACTTTTCTCAGTTGTAGATTGTCTGTAATGGATCCAAACAGGGCCAAGCTCTTTGCTGGTGGGTGGAAGAAAATCTTGATTTTATTTTTCCTAAGCAATGTGTCTATTTTAGAAGACACATTCTCAGCATTTGGAAGGATACTCTAAGATTAGATCATCTCTAATTTCCACCTTTGAGGGCAGCACACACAACTCAGCTGTCCCACACAAACTCAGCTGTCCGACACATGTCATGAGCGCAGCTGGCTCTTCAGTAGTCGTCTACTCACCTAAAGATTGCTGGATGTCTCTGGGCCGAAATATCGTGGCAGAAGGTCGACAGGATCTGGCTGCACACCCGAAAATTATTAGAAGAAAAAATGATGTACATAATTACAACACCAGAAGGTAAAATGACATTTACAACTCCACATTAAGTTTGTCTTTGTCAAAAAAAAAAAAAAAAAAAAAAAAAAAAAAAAAAAAAAAAAAAAAGTGTATAATACTGTAACTAAAATTTTTGATTGCTTAGTGATATAAAAGTCTGACAGACAGCAAAGTAAAGTTTGAAAACACACTGAAAAAGTTTCTTCTTGGCAACTCTTTCTGTTATGTAGCAGTATTCCTATTATTGTAATGTGTAAAATGCGAATGGTGTGAATTATTAACTCACATCTGTAAAAAAGAAGAAAGAAAGAAAGAAAGAAAGAAAGTTATAAGTGTTTAGCATGTTGCCATACACTTGTACACAGAAGAGCCAAAACATTATGACCACCTGCTTAATAACTTGTTTGCCCGTCTTTGGAACGAAATACATCACTGATTCTATGTTAACGGATCCAACAGTTCATTGATAGGTTTGTGAAGGTATGTGGCATTGGAAGTCATATAGTTAACTTAAATAGCAGACCACTGACTTTCAAACGTGGTGATAGCGCCCGATAGTGACCAACATGGGTTCCATAGGAGTTAAGTCAGACGAATTTGGTCACCAAGACATCTTTATGAGTTCACTGTAATGCTCCTCAAATTACTGTAGCATGATTGTGGCTCTGAGATACTGACATTGATGCTGCTGGTAGATGACATCGCTTCAGGGAAGGTATCAAGGATGAAGGTATGAAGGTGGTTCGCTGCCGTCAGCCACTCCAATGAGCCTACGTGCGTGGTGTATTGCAAGTTCTGAGTCACCATTTGCCTTGATGATGGCATTTGTGGAGACTACCATCAAACTACTGTAGCAAAAATGTGATTCACCTGAAGAGCCGACATGTTTCCATTGATCAATGGTCAAATCCTGATGGTCCCATGCCCACAGCAATTTTAATTGACGGTGTGATTGGGTCAACATATGAACACTTAAGGGTGATCTGTTTTGAAACTCCATGTTCAACAATGTACAATGAACAGTGTGCTCTGAAACAATTGTGCGTCCACCAGCATTGTGCTCTTTTGGCAGAGATGCCACAGATCACCATCTATCCTATTTTACAGAGTAGGCAAGCCTCAGAACCCCACATACAGTGAAGAGTCATGGATGTCCAACCATTTAGCACCTAGTGGTAGTTTCACTGCCCTTCTACCTCCTTCCATAGAGGCTCATGACAATAGCTTGTAGACATTCAAGCAGCTTTGCCATTTGTGAGATACTTGTTCACAGGCTTTTTGTAATAATAATCTGTTCTTTGACGAAGTCACCTATATCAGTGGATTTCCCCATTTGCAGCCCATGTCTTTGCTAGGGTGAGTCCCATCCATCTCTGCTGAATCTACATACTTTTCGTAGTGTGTCATATGCCTGCAGCATCACCAGTCAGCATCCTGCCTCTCAGTGGGCAGTGGTCATAACATTTTGGCTGGTCAGTGTATTTACAAATTAATTTGTGATTTGATTGTAAAATGACTCGTTACACAGTGTTATGATTTAGCATGCAGAGTGATCTTTTGAACACGAAACTAACCAACATAGGTATCACTATTCTTTTCCTGGACTCCTATTCAGGAGGATAGCAGTTGAAATACTGATACAGTTTTCTGATTTCCCTAAATTGCCTAGAGTAATTGCTAGGATGGTTCCTTTGAAAGGCATGGCCATTTCTTTCTGTGCCCTTTTCCAATCTGAACTTGTGCTCTATTTCTAAGACCTCATCGTTGAAGAGATGTTAAATGCTAATCTTCCTTCTTTCTTCCTAGGTTTGATGCCCCATTGGTGCATTGTGACAGACTCTTTTCTTCTGTGACCAATGGTCTCTTTGCCTTTAATTGTGCCCACATTCCTCTGAGCTGAAAATACTCTGTCTTGGTTAATAATGAGTCCCAATGGGTTGAGATATGGACAAGTGTATCTTAGTCTCTCATTAATTCATGCTGTCTCTCGTAGTTGCCATCAGCCAGCTACCTAGTCTGGTGTGACAAATATGTCCATTGCATCTGTTTTTAATTATGTAACATGTCTGAACAGTGTATGGGCCCAGAGGATGGAAGACACATTTACTGTTTCATGAAAAGTCTACTGACTTGAATGACATGCAACAAACATAAGTCTGGAAAATCAGTCTACCAGAGAACTCCTATATATTCTAGCTGCTCACAATATTTTGTGTGTGCTGGTCAAATGCACAGTGGAACTGCTTTTGAGAATCCCTATTTGAACATAGGATAGATAGAGATGTAAGCTCTGCTGACTAGCTTTCAGAATCGGACATAGCTTGTGTTCTATGGACAAGTGTCATAATACATTGTTGTGTTGAGATGGGTGACAATAGTTATGAGCTCATAAATACAGTTAACTATTTGCTACTTTGTCATACACACTCTAACCCAAAGGACAATAAACTTTTCCTTGAAACATGACCTCCATACAAGGAAGTTCTCCAGTTATTTCCCACTTCCATAGTAAAATAAATGCTAAGATGGAGACTGGATGATTTATAAATAAATGAAGTGTTGCAATCTCAGTGCAGCTTGTCTGGACATTGTATGGTGTCCCACACAGACATGGAATCTTTAACACTCTGGATTTTCATAGCCTGAGGTTGTCTTTTATAGATGTCCGTCAGAGGATGGAAGACACACTACAAAGAAATTACCTGCATATCTCCAGTATTGTCAGACTGACACATTTCTTACACAACTCACTACTTGGTTCTCTGACATCAGTGTTAGTTTGTACTATTGTCTTTTCCTAGTGCTGTTTAAATATTATTTTTGTGTATAATTTTTCAGGCCAGCTTTCAGCCTATCACTAACAAGTTTAAAAGTAAACAGTACAGTGTCATAATCAAAATAAAAGTGAATGATTCATTGACATGTATTCCTTCTGTAATATTCCAGTCTAGGGGTCTGTAAACTTTAA
This sequence comes from Schistocerca americana, assembly GCF_021461395.2. NCBI lineage: Eukaryota > Metazoa > Arthropoda > Insecta > Orthoptera > Acrididae > Schistocerca > Schistocerca americana. The sequence goes on along the minus strand of NC_060121.1, from coordinate 330,071,475 downwards.
GACTGTCAAGAAAAGTTTTATTGATATGGAATCTCCTTGTCTGCCTTGTCATAAAATTCTGATGAAGTTTAGTGGAAGCTGTAGTGTTGACACGTATGTTCTTCAGTGTGCTAATATAGGCTGGGTCATTGTCTTGTTTCCCTAGTGCTGTTGCTACAGAAACTGAATCAGTAATTTTCTCAAAATGTATGAATCCTAGAAAAAGTAATGATTTAAATTCATTGCTTTCTCACGACTTGTAGATTATTATCCATCAAGCTATATCCATCTCTAAACTTAATTTTTTGTGTTTGGTTAAAATCCAAAGTCTTTTGTATATGGTTGGTGATATTAGTGAGTAAGTAGGAGACTGTCATCTCTGACTTGTTACTTGTGAAGTAGAATAATTAAAACAGTGTTGTTGTTGTGGGTAATTTTCTTCCTCTACAAACATTCAGTAATTAAATTTGAAAATTCATTTTGTATGATTTACCTTTTCTCTATTTATAACCATTTCTATTGAAAAACTATCGTCTCTTGATGACTGGCGTCTCTAATTGCTTTGTCACAATATCAATAATTAACCATCCTTGTTTCTGATATGTCTCACACGTTAGAAAATATTTTTTTGACATATTGTAATTCTTGAACAATTTCTTTTGCTTGGTTGCTTTTACCACTAGCTTCTGAGCTCCTGCTCTTTTTCTAATAAGAATACACATTCTCACACATACACAGCCACACACACGCCTAAATTTACATGCTCATGGTAGCAGTGGTTGCATGTGTGAATGTGTATACTCATATCAAAACAAGAGCAAGGGGTCAAATTTTATAGTTAACTGTTTCCTATTATGTGTTTGCGCACCACGCACCTGTCCTCTATAGGTAAATGGCTGCCTTTGCCTTTTTTTTCGTATTTTTTTCATCCAGGAATTTCCATTATTATTTTACCTATTGTTTAACGTTGTTTCTCATGAAAAACTTTTGTTATGTAAGGTTGGTGCATAAGCTCATAGTGTTTTTCCATAAGTTTAATAAACACGACAGGTACACATAACGGAGACGTAAGTCACCGATAATATATTATCAGACCTCCATATAATGAATTTCATGGGACCATGAAAATTAAGTTGTTGTACCACGGTTAGTGTTATTATGAGGCTTTGTTGTCGTGACTCAGTGCAAGGAGCTATGTTTTCGTGGCTGAGAAGTACTTTTCTGATGAAAAATAACATTAAAAGACAAATAATTAAACACATTTTGTTCACTTCGTGTACAGAAAATTTCACATATTTTCCTTTGTTTATTTTTTGCTTAAAGATTCTCTAGTGAATATTGTCTTTATCTCCTCTAATGAAATCAGTTGCTGCACTGAAACACTGGGGACTGAAGATGCTACTTGCTGAATGGTTTCCAACTGACCTATTAGCGCCATCAGAGGAGGGCATTCGCACTTATCACATGCCTGTCATCATCAGTTTCTTCAACAGGCAAATTACCCTTTAACTCCTCGATAATAGATTCGTCGATATATGCTTCAAACACCAATGCCTCATCATCCACTGACAAGTATTCAACTACTGAAGCATCTTTGATTTAACCAGTAACTGCTGAACAAATCTCCAGATCACTTTGAATATGATCTTGCATCATTTTATCCACCACAACATTCTCACCAACATCTTCAGTTTCAGAAATTCTTGCATTTTTCCAGCAGTTTACGATCACATTCAGCTGTACACTGTTCCAGGAAGTAGCAATCATGTCACAAAACTGCTTCACATTGAAACTGTAGGGATTGCTCATCTTTCTTTCAATGTTTGTGATCACATTTTGAACTAAACGCGAATGGTGTTTTGTCGTCAAGTTCTTAATTATCTCCATATCTAGTGGCTGAAGATTCGAAGTACAGTTCGGGGGGAACATAGTTCAACATTCTTCAGTGCTGGCATGTTTTTATGCGCACTACAATTATCAACAAGCAATGCAATTTCCTTATTCTTCATTGACATCTCTTTATCAAGCGAAAGCAGCCATTCACTAAAAAAAGTTGACGTTTTCCATGCTTTTTGATTTGCCATGTAATTGACTGCAATAAAAGAAATCACATTTACAATACAACTGTAGCAAAACATTACAGTCGAAGCTGTGGTGTACTGAAATTACTTATAAATTAAAGGAGGGTAAAATAAAATGTATGTACCCTCTTACCTGGTAAATTTCTTACATTTTGAAGCACCATGGGTTTGCTGATCATCCAGTCACCAGTGGTGTCAATTTGTGTGTCCCTGATGTGCTGCTGCAGAGAACAGCAGTTAGCTGCACTTTAGGCTGCTTCCCTCCTTTACACTTTTCTCCTCTAAAGGCACCAGTTGATAAAACAATTCCGGCTCATCCGTGATGTACAAGTTTTCAGGACTGTATTTTTCTAACAGTTTACTCACGGTGTTTTTTCTCCAAAATTCTGCATCACCTAAAGGTACTGATTTTTCTTCTCCTGAAATCACTTTAAAAATGATCCCACACATATCCTTAAATCTTTGCAACCATCCGTTACTTGCCTTCAAATTAGAACCGCCAAGCAACTTAGTGAAATCTAAGGCTTTTTGACATATCAACAGACCATTAATTGGTACATTCTGCACACACATCTCATTAAACCACCACAGTGTTGCACTGTCCGCATCATCATCAGCAGCATTCTTTTTCTTGAAGGGTTAAATTTGCCAGCTACAAAACTTTCTTCAATTTCTTTTTGTTTTTAAGGAATGTAGCTGATGTTGATTGTGTAAGTCCATATTTCGTCGCCATGTCTACTTGTTTCATTCTGTTATCAATGTCTTTGAAAGTTTGTGAGTTCCAGCCATTGGACAAATCTTACTGAAGTCTAAAGTGTTTATATCAACTAAAAACATTTACAGATTGCAAAAATCACAGAGATAAGCTGCGTATGAGCCCAACGAAACACTTCTGTCTGCTACTGAAGCCCAACAGTGGACAAACTAAACACTCGTTCAAACAAAGGAGCTCTTTGACATTTGCCGCTCAGCACAGCTCGCCCGTGTTAGAATAAATACAGTACTGTAGTATGCAGTGAAGCTTCTGGAAATAAAGCGCTGGAAGTCTAGTAGCGAAATAAACAATACCTACCGCTATAGTGAGCTTCTTAGAAGTAGGAAATAGTAAATTCCTTGAAAATTTGTCTTCATTATAACACGGTATTACTAAATTTCCTTCATCAATGTAATGAGGGGGTAATTAACATAGTACATAAGGAAATCAGCTGGGACCATATAAAGTTATCACTGTACCCAGCTTTATAGTTGCATTGGTAATTTTTATACGGAGGTTTGACTTCACTGCGTACTACAGTCTGCCAGCACTGGAATAACTTTTTGATTCCACAACCAAAGATAATTTTTCTATTCCACAGCCATAAAAGTCATGTGGTTTTGAGGTGGAGAATTCATCAAGCCATGTTCAGAGTGCTTTTTCACTCAGAAAGGAAGTTCCTTGAATAGAGAGTGGAAAAGCTGAAAATGTGAGGGCACAAATCAGGTGATGGCTGCAGGAGGACTTCCCAACCCAACACCTGTGTAGTATTTCTTGTCAGTCTAGCAGAATGCGAGCCGGTGTTATCATTCAAACAGTCTTCGTGGTCACTATTCTTGGATTTTGTCTGCAAGACTTCTCAGTTTTTGACAATAAATGTCAGTAGTAATGGTTACAGCTTGAAAAAACAATTCGTAGTACCTCACATCTTCACTGTTCCACCAGATGCATAAAATTACCTTTTGTGGATGTGTGCAGGTCTTTGTATGGAGAGTTGCTGCTTTATTTGGGCTCAGTCATTCCTTTCTTTTCTATATGTTAGCAGAAAAACATCTCTCATCACCAGTAATGACACGGGATAGAAATGGTCAGAGCTGTTCATAAGCCAATTGATGATGAGCAAGCAGAGATGCACATAAGGTCATCCACTGATTTTTATGATATTGGCTTAGAGCCTGGGTACCCGTACACTCAATTTTTGAACCTTTCACATTGTATGCAAATGTCACATGATGAGGTGGGATGATCACAGTTAATCACATTTGCAAGTTCTCAAGTACAATAGCATGGATCATTGTGGATTAATGTGTTTGAACAGTCTTCATCAAACCCCAAAGATCTTCTTGACTGTTCACTAATGTCAAAATGATCCTCATTAAAATGAGAAAACTATTTTCTTGCTGTGCTCTAGCCAGTTGCGTTGTCCCCATACATAGCACAAATGTTCCTTGCTGCGTCCACGGCTGTCACCTCTCTGTTGAAATCAAACAAAAGACTATGTTGGAAATGTTCCGCTCACTATCTACAGATTACAAAACGACAATATATAAACTGTCATAGCAACAGTGAACTGCAAATAAAAAATGACAACCAATAAATAAACTCATAGCAACTGGAATACCACTTGCAAAACAAAAACGCTACAAACTTATGTGCCAACCTAATACTTCTGACTTCATCCTCATGACATATCTGAATAGAGTCATGTAATTCAGCATATTCTGCTGAATTCCTGCAATGGCTGGATTGAGATTATCATCTTTCCTCTGATCTTTGTGTTTAAAGAGATATCAATATGTAACATTTACACAATCTCGAACTTCCAAAATTAATAGTTGAATGTTGTAGAGCCAAGGAAACAAAAAATTTGAAAATAGTGCTCAAAGAAATCACCATGAAATTCGGGGCACAACAGAGCCTAAATTACTTTACGTATTTATGTAGTGTATATAGACATAAAACGGAATAAGGTGATCACTCTTATCAAATTGTGTAGGACCACCTTTGGCATTCTAAACTGCCTGCATTCCTTTGAAATCAGTATATTTAAATCCACAGTGGTGCTCAGTAGGATTTTATTCACATTCTCATTGTTCTGATTGTGATGGTGGTGGTGATGGGAGGAGGATAATGAGCATTTGCTTTTTCAATTCAAGCCACAACAGGTTAATAACATTCAAATCTTGTGACCCTCTTGTTAAGTTCAGCCACATATGGCACACAGGTTACTTTCCTGACTCATATAGGAAAGCGATTTCACTATCTTGACACTAGGGAGGAGCCATTAATACATAAAATAAGGAGAAAGGCAACCACTCATATATAGTGTATGAGTGCGTGGAGCACAGATACATATAACAGAAAATGGCATTCGTGCTAGCTTCTGAGCAATACTTCTTTTTCTAGAAATATTACACACATTATGTGAATGTGTTTACTATTCCTAGAAAAAGAGCCGCTACTTGAAAGTTAATGTGAATGCTGTTTTCTGTTATGTATTTTTGTGCTCCACACATCGATCCACTGTAGGTGAGTGGTTGCCTTTCCTTTACTTTACTTATTGCTCCATCCAGGAATTTTCATTATTGTTATAAATTGGCTTTTATGAGTTTATTTCTGTAAGTTCTCAGACCTGGCCGGCTTAGATGCTTTGAGTTGCTGGGGACGGGGGCTATGTGACAAGTTTTTTCCTTCAAGAGCAACACCTCATAGACTTCTTTTCTGACCTTGACTAGGCCGGTATAGTAGTTGGAGATATAATATCCTTGGAAAATCATCATATGTGATAAGGAGACCAAATCACTGCTCTTTATTTATGAAAGTTTTGAAAAATCCAGTGTGCATGTATTTCTATTTATGGAGGCATATTAGCGGTTCACCTATATTTAAAGTGTATTACTCTGTTTCTCAAGTTTTCAATGGCCCAGCATCTGATGCTGAAATCCCTCATGGCACTTAGTATCTTAAATTGTGTCTATTACAAGTCTTGAGGAATAGACAGTGTGTCTGCCCAGATTCTGCAAAGCATTCAGGTGGACCTAGCTGAATTACAGGTATCAGGTAAGTGGATCAGCAAGGTCTATGTGGCTGAAGATAATTAATGATATACTGTGGGAGGTTAGGCTGGTTGAAGCCTATGGAGTTTTCTCTAAAGGCAGACTTTGGACTGAGGCTAATAAATTACCAGTAATAATGATGTGGAAACAGCCCTTTATGGTGTGATAGACCTCCGGATTCTTGTTTGATCCACAATCACTAGCATTACAGATGGTCCGTCACCCTACTAGTCAAGTGGTATTTATATATAGCCTGAGACCCACAAAGCAAATTGGATTGCTGCTCGCCACATAGAGGAGGCATTTAGGGGATGACACACCTGTCTGCCTCTCGTTGCCTCCTCTGTGTAGTGAGTACCACTCTATCCTTTCCATATTGTTGTTCTATCCTGGATTTTTCATTGTTTGACAAAGCATAGTAGGTTGTGTTTTATTCAAGACTTTATCGATTTTGCTATTGGCCAGGATTTCAGGAATGACTGACATCCCCAAGATTTACTGTAAAACTGTTGAGTACAATGGGAAATGTACACAAGATTATGTTCTCCAAATCTTATTTGATATAATCTTAGTTAGCATTGAAATAACTTGTCATAACCCAGTCAACAAAGACCAAAAAAGTCAATTAAGAGGGGGGGGGGGATGGTGTATTTGCAAATTTTTGCACATTGCTAGGAGGGAGTGCCTAGAACAATATAGTAAAAATCCTGACCAGCGGGTTGTGAGCATTGGAGTGGGGGTGGGTTTGAAGGTGGCTTCTAGTGAAAGTTTTTCCCAGTACAAAATTAAATTTCCTACACAAAAGGTCCTATTAATTTTTTCTCTGGGTGTAATAGTTTTCACATTCAGGGGATGGAAAAATTGCGATTTACTAAAATATTATTCTAAAAGTGTAAAATTAATGTTTATCTTTAAATGAAGTGTGTTACAAACAAATATTAAATGTGTGTACCATGTCTAAGTGCAGTAGAGCTGCATTAAGGGATAAATTGTGTTCTGGGGGTGTAACAAAGTGGAGGGCGGAGATGTGTGGGAAAGAAGAGTGAGGGAGGTAGTTTACTGGATTCCAGTGATGTGATTCCCTCTTTCATAAATGTGCAAATGGAAGGTGGAAATGGTGATTCTCACTCTATCTAACCCACTACACCACACAACATGTCTTATGAATCAGTAGTGACACAGTACACAGACATGCCCAGGGAGTGTTTATTTTGCACAAAATGCATTAACACTGTCTGTAAATCAGATGTTGCTAACAGCTCCAAGGCAGGTAACAAATGTGGACAGAATCACGTAAATTTCTGCATACTGTTCTAACTACTAGAGGAGAAATTGATTCTTAGTTATCCCGTACTGCAGCTGTTGTGTTCTTCCGGGAAGGCAGCTTCCCCCACCATGAGTGACGCTCACGTTTCAGTTCACAGGCTGACTATACATCCCCAGCATTTCCCATCCAATTCTCTTATGTGAGTTGATTAAATCACTGAGCTCGTATTTATATAGTGGAGTTATTGTCAGTTTATTGAGTGAGTACTTATTTGCTGTTGTTAAGTGACCTGTTACGTGAAATATATTCCATTGTGTTTAATTTCTAAGTGAGATGTTGTCAGTGACCTATGTTGTGCTGGTGGGAAAGGGATTGGATTGGTAAATATGACACCTCGCTGCTGTCTGTCGTTAACAGCTTATTGTATAGCTGTGTAATTGTGTTTTAGTCACCTGGTGGTGACCAAAAAGTTACTACACTTCTCTCACCATTAATTCTGTTACTGGAAAACTGCACAAATCTTTTCCATTCAAGAATTTCTGGTGCTTATAGACTGGACCCACTTACACACATCTGCAGTATATCTTCCGAGATGGGCGTGGATATTTTTGATGGATTGGGACTGTTGATGTTCAAGTCTAGAACAGTATCCGCAGCAAGATATTGCTTGACTTTTGTTGAAGTGTATGAAGTTCTATATTACCTAGGTGACCTACTTCTGTTACAGATGGACACAATTTAAGTCTCTGGGCTTCCTCAGATGTAGGGAGAGCTGAGGCAGGCATGAGGCATTTGATACCCCTCATGTTGTGAAAAGAATTCCAGAGAGTGACAGTAGATATGCAAGAAAGCAACATTGTCGAATACATATAGACAGCATGTTACAGTTGGAAAAGGCTCTTCAGTGTGGTGGGCAGCTGACAGCTCCAGCAGTTTAGCTTTTTTGCATAATAGCTCTCTTAACAACTCCAAATAATTGCCCACTTAAAATTCTCACTTAAAGAAACTGTACTATAAAACATGCATTCAGAGAAGTTATTTTGTTTACTCACATAAGAGAAATCGACAGGAAATACTGGGAAAGTATAGTCTGTTTGTAAACTGAAACACAAGCACCACTCATGGTAGAGAAAGTTTTCTTTCCTGGAAAGGGATTGGCTTGGTAAGATGGAAAGATAATATGGAAAAGATAATAATAAAAATAAAATATGGAAAGATAATGTTTTCTCTTCACACACTTGTGGCATTTTCTGAGATATTTTGGTTTTGGTTTGCATGCTAAGTCCATGATGCTTCATAAATCTGTAGCACCAACCACCTCCACCCTCAAAGTCTGTTAAGCTGCTGCACCGGATGACTAAGAATAAAATTCTCCTCTGGCGGTTACTGTGTTTTATGGACTATAAGACACTAAAAGCTATAAGACACACCTAATTTTTAAGCAGCTAAAAAAATTACCATTTTTATTATTAGACTGCCAAGCTGGACTAAAAAAAAGTTCTTAGTTTATAAAACCAAACTGGCCTTTAAAATCGTCATCTGAACTTCTTCTTCTTCTTCTTCTTCTTCTTCTTCTTCCTCTTTGTTGTCATCTTTGTCCTCTTCACATATAAGTTGGTCTTCATTGCCATCGAGAGAATTACTTATGTCGCACTTCTTGAAATATTTAACAATACTGTCTTCTCTCACTCTAGACCACAACTGTTTTATCCTCTGGTGAAACAGTCATCATTTTAAAGCTCCCTTCAGTGTGAATTCACATAGGGTTTCATCCATCATCCTTTTGTTCCATTCCTCTCTCATATACACTTTAAATGGTTTATTTATTGGACAGCAAGAGGTTGCAATTGTGAAGTATGTCTTTCCTGAATAACAGCAAGCTCTGTGTTTTCCTTTCTCAATTTCCCTTTTAAAAAAAAATTCAAATGACTACTAAACTGATCTAGCACAAGAAGAGAACTTTTCTTCAGTAAAGCACATCTTTTTCTCTCCGACATTCTGTTAATCAATAACTTATTAGCAGCCACTTCGATCCAACCCTTATCAAGTATGTGAACAACAACACCTGGCAGTGTTTTGCTCCTGAAAATGATCATTGGTTTACGTTTAATACTGTCAGCACAACATGAAAGGACAACAGTGTAGTGCATTTTTTCATGTCCGCTTGTTTTTATGATTACAATTTCAACACCTTTCGTGGCAGCAGTTCTGTTACTCAGCACATCAAATGTCATAGAATTTGCATCAATATTCACTTTTTGGCTTAGTTCTACACTGGTCTTCTTTCAGTGTTAAATAATAAAGCGACGGAAAGATAATATTTTCTCTTAACACTCTTGTGGCATTTTCTGAGATATTTTGGTTTTGGTTTCCATGCTAAGTCCATGATGATGCTTCATTAATCTGTAGCACCAACCAGCTCCACCCTTAAAGTCTGTTAAGTTCCACAGTAATGCTAGCTTATGAGCGTTTATTTGAACCATAAATTCCAGTGCCATTTTGACAGTGTCTTTGAATCAATTTCAGTATGTCATCTTCTAGTTTAGGCCATTTTGCATTCAGTCCTCTATTTGCACATTTAGTCGTCCTCATTTTTTTTTTCAGTTCTGCTGTACTAGCCTACCAATCATGAATGATTTCTTTCTGTTGGTGGAAGTCCGAAATGCTGCTCAGCTGCTCTGTTTCCATGTTCTTCTGCATATGCTATTACTTTTAATTTAAAGCCTGCATCATAGGAATAGTTTTTATTTTTTTCCATTATGAAACTAGCTGAAATGCTGCTCAGCTGCTCTGTTTCCATGTTCTTCTGCATATGCTATTACTTTTAATTTAAAGCCTGCATCATAGGAATAGTTTTTATTTTTTTCCATTATGAAACTAGCTGCTAACAAAAATATTGTAGCGTTACCGAGAACACAACTCACTTTCAAGTTCAGTGGCACCACAGACTGAAATGGTGCATCATAGGCTAGACAGTGTTCTGGGTTTGTGGTGGTTGGGTGAGAGGGAGGCAGTGTTAGGAAGCTTGTGAATCCCTGCAACTCATGTTCATCACATCAGTGAGCTGCTGCTGTCAGTTGAGTCCAGTGTTGCCAGATAGTGGTAGGTTTCCTGCAGCATCGAATATATGGCCATTTTTAAGACTGGCAGGAACTGCAAATCAAACACTGGACATTTTTATATTAATTTTGAGTATAAGACGCACCTTAATTTTGGAGGTAATTTTTCAAAGAAATAAAGTATTCTTATAGTCTGTAAAATACAGTAGACCAGAGTACACAGATTTACATAGATTCTATCTGTATGTGTTATCTGCCTTGGCATTATTAGTTACCGTTGCATTCCATGTAGTGTAACACATTTTGTGCAAAATAAAACTCGCCTGGCATGTTCTGCGGACTGTGCTGCAAGTGATTAATAAGGTGCACTGGAAGTGCCATATGAACTTTTGAAACACCATTTAGTTGGTTCTTGTGAAGTAGTGGGCTAGACAGTGAGAATGATCAGTTACATCTCCAGTTTGCAGATCTATGAAAGAGGGAATTGCATCAATGTAATGTGGCAACCTACCTTCCCTCATGCTTCTGCTCTATGTATCTCTGCCCTCCGCTCTGTAACATTCTTGGATCATAATTTATCCAATAATATGGCTCTACTGCACTTAGACATGATATTTATTAAATATTTGTTTTTAACCCACTTCATTTGAAGATAAACATTAATTTTATACTGTTAGAACAATATTTTTAATAGTCTGCAATTTTTTCATCTCTAGACTGTGGAAGCTATTAGTCATAGAGAAAAAATGAGTAAGACCTTTGTTTAAGGAAATTTAATGAAGTTGAATTTTATACTGGGAAACAGTTTTGCTAGAAGCTGTGGTTTTTTAGTTATTGGAGAAAAACATGAAAAAGATACGTTTAAACACATCCTCACCCCAAAGCTCATACCCACCAGTCAGGATTTTTAGTATTTTGTTCGTGATTCTCCCTTGTAGCACTCTGCAAGGATTTGTGACTACATGATTTTTCCTCCTAGATTTCTTTCATTGACTGGTCTATCAAAGTTGACAACAATGACCATTTTGTGGTTTGTCCTATTGTGCCCTCAGGAACTACTTATCAAATGAATTCAGTGTCTGGTTTTTTTGTCATTAGTCTACTGACTGGTTTGATGCGGCCCGCCACGAATTCCTTTTCTGTGCTAACCTCTTCATCTCAGAGTAGCACTTGCAACCTACATCCTCAATTATTTGCTTGACGTATTCCAACCTCTGTCTTCCCCTACAGTTTTTGCCCTCTACAGCTCCCTCTAGTACCATGGAAGTCATTCCCTCATGTCTTAGCAGATGTCCTATCATCCTGTCCCTTCTCCTTATCAGCGTTTTCCACATATTCCTTTCCTCTCCGATTCTGCGTAGAACCTCCTCATTCCTTACCCTACCAGTCCACCTAATTTTCAACATTCGTCTATAGCACCACATCTCAAATGCTTCGATTCTCTTCTGTTCCGGTTTTCCCACAGTCCATGTTTCACTACCATACAATGCTGTACTCCAGACGTACATCCTCAGAAATTTCTTCCTCAAATTAAGGCCGGTATTTGATATTAGTAGACTTCTCTTGGCCAGAAATGCCTTTTTTGCCATAGCGAGTCTGCTTTTGATGTCCTCCTTGCTCCGTCCTCATTCGTTATTTTACTACCTAGGTAGCAGAATTCCTTAACTTCGTGACCATCAATCCGGATGTTAAGTTTCTCGCTGTTCTCAGTTCTACGACTTCTCATTACCTTCGTCTTTCTCCGATTTACTCACAAACCATACTGTGTACTCATTAGACTGTTCATTCCGTTCAGCAGATCATTTAATTCTTCTTCACTTTCACTCAGGATAGCAATGTCATCAGACATCAGTGTCTGTTACGCAGAAGTATATGTGGTTTTAAAGCCACTATAACTTCAGAGATGTTTTGGAACTAGAAATTCCACATTCACTCAACGTCTTGAATGTCCTACAAGCCATCTAGTGCATGTAACTGACAAAGAAACAAATCAATATTTTGCAGAACTCTGTATCCTCCACCTTCTGAAACTGTAAACACAAGTTAGTGAGCGAGTGGAGCAGCAAAGGAGGCTATTAAGATACATATTCTGTCAAAATACATTGTTCTCATACATGCAGTAGCCTTGTTGTAGAGGTACAGGGCCTGTTGTTATTAGTCAAATTTTGGAAGTGAGGAACAGGAAACTACAGCAATGAAAACAACTATCTTGCTGTGGAAGAGTTCTATGTGCTACAGACACAAACTGCAGTACTGGTAACTTGCCTCTGGATTGGGCACTGCTTGTGACAAATGAATGCTTTTTCTGGCTCCATTTGTGAGTATAGTTTGATACGGTACAACAATCTCTGTGTTGTCTTTATAAAGAGTACAGGGAGGGTGCCAGATATGAGACACACTTTTGTAAACCCATTTCAAACACCTAGAAGTAAATGCAGTTATATTTTGTATCATGGTAATAATACCTTGCATTATTTAATTTTACCATACATTTATCATATTCACAATAATAAACACTCTTCCAATGTAATTATTAAATCTTCACAAACTATGCATTTCGTAGAAATAAGGTAGAGACTTCCTAATATGAGGTGGTGCTAATAATTTTTCTTACTACTATATAATGAAATATTCATACAGTTTTTACAGGCTCATTGGTTTCTGTTGTTCTTCACTCATTTCACACTACTCACATTTATTTTTATGACATTGCTGGTAAACAAAATTGTCTTCTGTGACACTGCAATATTCATGAGCCTAGTGATACAATTTTGTGCACTGTGCCCGTTTTTTCCCTGCGTTGTCGCCAAAAAATCGCCCTGTATAGAATAGACACTATGCGTCATCACCACTGCTGTCTGAATCACCACTCTCATCAAGATGACTTTGGATGCTGAGTCACTAGATGATTCTTCTGCTTTAGGTCAGTGTTTAGATGATGTCCAGTCTTCTCCCTGAATAACCTTTTGGCTGCTTTATTGTTAGCTGCAGCTGTTGATTTATTATTTTTATGTTCTTATAATTGCTTCACACAAGATGATGATGTTATTAACACAGGGGAGCACAAGTGTGATGTTAGACCTATTTGAATGGCCGGATCACAGGTGGCTTTGTGATCTGTGAAGAAGTCTGTGGAGTGGAGTGCTTGACCAGCATCACAATCACTAATTTTATTTTTGGTTTTGGCATCTCCTTCTTGATGAGGGTTAGCATGGTGATTAATTGAAAATTCATGCTGTCTAAAGATGCTTCTGTTGCACAGGATGAGACTTATTTTTGTGAAGGCATTCGCAGACGCTTTCATTGTAGACATAGTCCTCAAAAGATATCAGCTTTTATTATTTTATTTGTTAGATTGTTTTTTTATAAGTACTGTGTACTGATTGCTTTGAATTTGGTGAAACATTGATTAACTTATGAACAAAATACTGCCCTAACAGAAAGGTCCACAAAACATGTCAATTTCAATCATAGGACCAGTCAAGAGTAATCCCCATTTATGGTAATTTAATAAAATTAAAATAAACACAGTTGTCAATATTTTACTATAAAATGCTAAAATACTGTTATCTTATGGTATTATTGTATCAGTTATATATAACAAACTGCAAGAGATCGAGTTCCCCCAATATGTCACAGGTATCTTAATATGCAACACTATCGCATATGGTAACAATGTTTGTTAGAAAATGAACCTAACTGTCAATAATTATAAGTAATTCCATCAGAAATAACAACAAAAAGGAGTACAGTAATGTCCACTCACTTTTAAGCAGAAATATTTTCTTAGCACCAGTGTCACAAAAACCTCCAAACACTATACATTTTACAACAGCTTCTATGTATTCTGTCTCAGCAACGGTGTCCTATAGTCTTAGACATGCTTGAGATGTTTAAGAAACTCTTTTTCAGAGTTTAGCACCTACCATGAGCACAGTCGAGGAGCCTCGCATTAGGAAACTATCGTACAATAAGCGCCTTTCCTGTACACCCAGTTTCTACTAAGAAGACAGTCTGTCATTCGGGTAGGATTACTGTTTATGTTTTGGGCAGTAACACATGGTGAGCCAAGTGCTTACTAAATATTTGTTCATCCTCTGAGCTTTTACGTCTACATCTGCATCAGCATGATTATTCTGCAAATCACAATTGAGTGCCTGGCAGAGAATTCATCGAATTACCTTCTTCAAGCTATTTCTTATCATTCCTCTTTTGAACTGTGTGTGGGGAAAAATGAACGCATCTTTTTGTGCAAGTTCTAATTTCTCTTATTTTATTATGTTAATCATTTCTCCCAGTGTAGGTGGGTACCAACAAAATATTTTCATGCTGAGGAGAAATTTGGTAATTGACATTTCTTGAGAAGATGCTGCCACAATAGAAAATGTCTTTCCATGATTACCACCCCAATTCGCATATCATAGCCATGGCACTCTCTTCCTTATTTTGTGATAATGTAAAACTAACTGCCCTTCTTTGAATTTTTTCGATATCTTCTTTCAGTTCTGTCTGATGTGGATCCCACATTGTACAGTAAAACTCCACAAGAGGGTGGACAAGTATAGTGTAAGCAGTCTCTTCAGTAGACCTGTTGCATTTTCTAAGCGTTCTTCCCGTAAAGCACAGTCTTTGGTTTGCTTTCCCCATAACTTTATCTTCATGATGATTCCAATTTCAGTTATTTGTAATTGTAATACCTAAGTATTTAGTTGAATTTACAGCCTTCAGATTTGTGTGATTTGTTGTATATCCAAAATTTAGCACATCCTTTTTGGTACTTACATGGGTGATGTCACACTTTTCATTATTTAAAGCCAATTTCCACTTTTTACACCATGTACATATCTTGTCTAAATAATTTTGCAATTGGTTTTGATCATCTGATGGCTTTATGAGACAGTAAGTGACTGCATCATATGCAAACAATCAAAGAGGGCTGCTCAGACTGTCTCCTGAATCATTTATTTAGATCAGAAACAGCAGTGGGCCTGTAACACTATTTTGGGAAATGAGCAGATATTCTTCTTCTTTACTTCTTTTTTCTTCTGTTTTACTTGATGACTTCCTGTCATTCTGTTATCTGTTATTGTGAATTATGATCTGTCTACAGAAACATCATGAATCCAGTCGCACAATTGAGACAATACCCTATAGGCAAGCAATTCGAACACACACAGTATTTGGTGAGAATACTTAGTGTGGTCATCAAAGTAATTTTCAATAAGCTTCCAGTATCAGTTTATGTATTAAGATATGTTTATAGGATATAATAGAGGGAAACATTCCACGTGGGAAAAATATATCTAAAAACAAAGATGATGAGACTTACCAAACAAAAGCGCTGGCAGGTCGATAGACACACAAACAAACACAAACATACACACAAAATTCAAGCTTTCGCAACCAACGGTTGCTTCATCAGGAAAGAGGGAAGGAGAGGGAAAGACGAAAGGTTGTGGGTTTTAAGGGGGAGGGTAAGGAGTCATTCCAATCCCGGGAGCCGAAAGACTTGCCTTAGGGGGAAAAAAGGACAGGTATACACTCGCACACACACTCACACGTACACTCTGTGTATGTGCGGTTGGATATGGGTGTGTGTGCGAGTGTGTATACCTGTCCTTTTTTCCCCCTAAGGTAAGTCTTTCCGCTCCTGGGATTGGAATGACTTCTTACCCGCTCCCTTAAAACCCACAACCTTTTGTCTTTCCCTCTCCTTTCCTCTTTCCTGATGAAGCAACTGTTGGTTGCGAAAGCTTGAATTTTGTGTATATGTTTGTGTTTGTTTGTTTGTGTGTCTATCGACCTGCCAGCGCTTTCGTTTGGTAAGTCACATCATCTTTGTTTTTAGATATGTTTATAGGCTTTGATTTATTTTAATTTACTATGACTATTCTGCAGAAACATGACTATCCAAATACAAATTACTGAAGCTTTTAATTATAAGTGGTGTTTTGGCTTCCAATTATCCAAAGTTTTGATTTTGGGATTTAGTGACCCGTTACTGTTTATCTAAAGGTTATATACAGTGTGCTATAAGGAGTGGTCAGTACTCAGGTACATGATAGGAACAATCATTCGACTGAGCGAGGTGGCGCAGTGGTTAGACACTGGACTTGCATTCGGGAGGATGACGGTTCAATCCCGCGTCCGGCCATCCTGATTCGGGTTTTCCGTGATATCCCTAAATCGTTCCAGGCAAATGCCGGGATGGTTCCTTTGAAAGGGCACTGCCGACTTCCTTCCCCGTCTTTCCCTAATCCAATGAGACCGATGACCTCGCTATCTGGTCTCCTTCCCCAAAACAACCCAACCCAACAATCATTCAAAGTAAAAAAAGTCTTGTAAACATGAGCTCTAAAATGCATATCTTAAAAGCTGCAAGGTGTGATCAAAAAGTAATGGAAATTTTTGTTTTTCTTAAATAATCTTTATTTATTCATCATCATCATCATCAAGATCCACTTTGTCCCTTTCATAGTATACCCTATTAGATGTACTACACTTGTGCCTGCACTTTTTACAATCTCAGAAGAACTTCTGGAACTCACATTTGATTATGGTGTTCATTTCCTTCATCAGTTCTGTTTTTATCTCATCAGTGGTGGCAAAACTATGTCCTTTCATAGTTCTCTTTAGCCTTGGAAATAGAAAGAAGTCGCAGGGGTCCATGTCCGGCAAATATGGTGGCGGCAACATAAAGGTTTTGCTTTTTCCAAAAAGTAATCAATAACAACTGAGGTGTGAGCGCGAGCATTATTGTGTAGCAATTCCCATGAGTGATTTTGCACAATTCTGGTATTTTCTTCAGATTGCTTCACACAAATGACGTTTGGCTTCCAGGCAGTTTTCCTTATTGACTGTACAACCATAAGGCGGGAACTCGTGATCAACTATCCATGCCCAAAACATTTGAAAAAATTGTTTGGCATAAGCCAAAGGATATTCTGATATCATCAGTAATCTCTCTGATGGTGATTCGGTGTTCCCCAGAACAGTTTACTTATTCCACACTGTCGTAAGCAATTGATGTTCTACGATGTCCATGGCTGTCATCATCTCCGTCTTCTCGACCCTCTTTTAAAAGTTTACACCACTTGTAAACTCACGTCTTATTCATAGTAGATTCACCAGATGCCACAGTCAACATTTCGAATGTGGTGCTGCACTTTATTCCCTTTCTCAAGCAAAATTACATGCAAGTTCTTTGATCCATCTTTTTCGAAAGTAAAAATTCACTGAGAACTCAAAAAATATCTATAACCTTTTTGGCTATCAGCAGTAAACTAAATACTGAAAAAAACTGAAAATTCAAACATTAATCAGGAATGTGTACCAACAAGATAATTATTATTATTTTTTTTTTTTTTTTTTAAATCGGATCTTCAATGACCACAAGATTAAAAAAAGTCCTGTTACTTTTTTATCACATTTCGTATGCGCAATTCACCTTTGATGCTGTGGAACAAATCTCATCTGCTGCAAGCTCTTCGCTCTCCACAGTGTTTTGAGAGGTGGTAATATGGCGTATAGAAGAGTATGTGGTAGGGAAGAGGCGGCAAGGGAGCAAGAGATTTCAGATCCTGAAGGACAGCACATACACTGGCATTAAGAAGGAAGCACTGGATCGTATGAAGTGAAGATGCAAAGAACCTGCTAATATAGCAGAAAACTGATGATGATTATGAGTATGGACCGTAACAAGAAGAAAATGTCCAGTAAACAGGGCTTTATTGTGTGTACCTTAAGGGCTATGAGCACTTGTTCATCTTTGTTATTGTGAGACACGTCTCTTCTACTGAATAAGTGATCATATCTCTTAATGTATGCATTTTAGAGCTCATGTTCTGCAGACAACTTTTTCTTGTTTCGGTCCATACTACTGTCTCCCAAGATATGGAAAGCGAAGAGATCTGTTTCACAGTATCAAAGATGAGGAAGTGTTCATAGCTCTTAAGGTATGCATTTTAGAGCCCATGCTTACTAACTCTTTTGCTTTGAATGACTGTTTCTTTTCATATCCCTATTCCTCCTGTAGAATACAAGTAAAGTTCAATCTGCTGTTAAACTTTTACATGAGTTGATATGGTTGTTGTATTGATGTTAAAGGATTCATTATCATTGTCATTTCTGCACAATTGTACATAAATCCCTTAGTGACACTTGGTTCCTCATTGTGTGTTAATGGTGCTAGTAGATGCTTTCTACAATGGTAAGCATTCACGTCTGCATTTACAAGCAAAGGCATCATTCTAGTTCATGCTTGTTTTAGTTTTAGGCAAGTATTCAAAGAGAGCACTACCAAATTAGGACATCCCAGCTTTAAAACAGAGATATGTATTGGTTTCACCATAATCACTACATTTTTCTGATAATGGTAATGTCTGCAGTTGCTAGTAAGCATGGCGTTTCAACTCGAACTCTTGGTGACATAGCTCATAAAACAGCTGACCTTCCCAAGAACAGCTAATCGTGTCTGGTTTCAACAGCAGCGTAGTAGATTTATGTGGATTTTACACCGTATAATTATAGGTAAAATTATTGGAAAATGGAGGTGGGTTATGTAGGTGGAAAACATGAAAAGGTACAGCAGTTACAATAATAAAACGTTACTAGCACATGATGTAGCAGCTATTCCCTTTTTGTGAAGAATTCAAAGATTTGGAGGAGAAAGGGGTTACAACCTTGATCAACTATATAGTGATGATGAGATGGGCTTATATTTTAAAATGTTACTCTTCGAAACATTACTTTCACAAAAAGACAGGAGTGCTGTAGGTGCTTAAAAGAATAAACAGCAGTTGACTTTAATAGCATGTGATAAATCTGTTACACCAACAGCACTGGAAAAAATTGATCCTGAAAATACCTAGTCTACTACAAAAATATTCAAAGCACATGGAGTACATAGAGCTCCTTCATGATTTGTTTCGGGAGGACGTCGGTTCAATCCCGTCTCCGGCCATCCTGATTTAGGTTTTCCGTGATTTCCCTAAATCGTTTCAGGCAAATGCCAGGATGGTTCCTTTGAAAGGGCACGGCCGATTTCCTTCCCGATCCTTCCCTAACCCGAGCTTGCGCTCCGTCTCTAATGACCTCGTTGTCGACGGGACGTTAAACACTAACCACCACCACCACCACCACCACCGTGATTTGTTTCACAATGAGTTTATCGTAAGAGTTGAAAAATATTTCACACCTAAGTGCCAATGAAAGCTCTTTCTTTTTTGGACAGTGCCTTTCCTCACCCAGTGGAAACTCAGTGGAAAAATGGAAAATATTTGTGAAGTTGCTACCACTCAGTGTTAAAAGCCTAATCCAGTATGTGAGACAATAAAATATGTGATCTTATCATAGACTGTTCCTTCAAAAAGTGCCTCTGAATCACAGTGATGATGCATCTGTGCAAGAACATATACCTCCAGTATCAAGAATGCTATTGACTGCTTGGAGTACAGTTTGAGAAAATTCCATAAAATTATCATGGAATAACTTGTGCAGAATATTGATGATGATGATCCTGAGGATCTGGCAGCAGGTGGATAACCCATTTTCAAATTTAGCAAACTATATTCCCAAACTTAAAAATGCTGCTCACAAAGATGCCAACACCTGGACTCAGGTACAAAAATCCTGCTTAATGATGAGCTGGTAGAGACAGCCAAGAAAACTGTTGATGGCAAAACCCTGACAGACAAAGAGTCTTGATCATGATGAAAGTCTGCAGAGGAACTTATTTATTCAACAAAAGGTTTTGAAGCACTTGAAACTCCTTTGTAATTAGGAGAGCAGCATCTTCAGCCTTCATTTGTGTGCAAAAACTATGAAATGAAATGGTTTTGCAGCTCACCTGTCACGTTCTACACCCCCCCCCCCCCCCCCCCGCCCCCCCACACACACACACACAAGTAATAGATCACCAAGTTTTTAACTCAAAATGATTTTGTAATTTAAATCATCAAGGTTTTTAATCTACAATAATTATGTTTTTTTAATACTTTGAAGACAGCTACTCAGTAGAATTTTGGGCTTACAAAACCAGCCATTTGTGCCATTATTTAAAGTGTTACTGGCATGTATGTAATTTATATTTATTAAAAAGTAGTACATAGTAAACAAAGAATACACTTCAACAGTTATTTTTCGTGTTTACTTTAGTTCTTCGATAGGTTACAAATTTTAAAATAATGATGACAGAAAGTATAATTACCCTTCAGGGAAAAAAATAAAAATCACAAGGTGAGTTACTATGAAATTTCTTCCTCTTGAGCTTCCAAAATTTCTTTCTTACTCAATGAATGTGATATATTTGTAACAAAATTACAGCTGACTGCAAAAGCTAACAAGTTCATACATGAAATTATGTTAGTGCAATCACATATTGGCCCAACCATTTGTGACAGCAGCTGTTCAAGTTCACTGATGTTTCTTTTGAAATAATTCTAGAAATTGACAACAGAGGGCAGCACCTGTCAAGGGCAGGTAGCAAGATGTCCATACATTATAAGTTCAGTTTTCAAGCAATAGGTGGCTTGTGTCCAGAAAATCGTGACCTGAGTGGGTGTGGTCTTTCAGAAACAGCATTGTGTCCAAGTTATGTTCGGGTGTGGCCACCAAAGTGTTACTCTTGCTTATAATGTTGTATGTCTGTGTGTATGCATCAGTAGTTCATTATATAATTTAACAACTTATCTTTAGAACTATTTTTACTTGTTTGCAGCAGCTATTTATAGTGCTGCCTGAATTATTTGACTTTCTTTAGTAGATATTAAGATTTTTTAAACAGTTATTTGGAAATTAAAAAAAATGTAATCTGTTGAATTCTAGGATGCACATCCAAAAGGTGAGATATTCCTTGGGCATATGTTAGATGGCTATAGTGTGAGAGTGGGTGTTCCACCAGGTGCAAAGGACCTGAAATTTTCGTTCACCTTACGGACACCAGAACGAGCATATCATCTGTCTGCAGAAACTGAGGATGACAGAGATGAGTGGATACAAGTTATAACGAAGGTCTTGGAAAGGCACATGACTCCTCAAGATAGCTCAGGTATGCAATAATAGTTTAATTTAAATTTAATTGGCAAAATAATTTGTTCAATGCTGAAGTATTACAGCATGCACAGTCTTCAGTGTGACTTTTTAAAGTAAAATCCAAAATGCTTAATACTTTGTGTGATGCCTGCTTTATTTCATTGTTGATTGTCCTTGGTGTCGACGTACTGTGTTGCTATACTGGCTGAAAAATGGGGGGGGGGGGATAGTAAGTTCAACATTGACTACTTAAAATGATGTAGCCAACAGGTGCACATTTGCATTTCACAGTTCTTTACTTTCACTGTTCCCAACCCCCAATAATACACAGTTATTTGGCCAGCACACTATTGTTTAACTTCCGATAAGCCTCATTAATAGTTTGCAGGCAAACATCCACATACTGCTACAATAGCTTACTGTTGAACATCTACGAGCAATAAAAGCCTAACCACACATTACTCAGTTCTTCAAGAATAAAAAGGTACTATGGAACAGACACTGTCATTGTTTTAACACACAGCCTAATTGTGTTACACTTATTCCACAGTTCAGTGGATGCCTTGTTGTTGATCAAACCATTACAGGTTTCTCGTCTGAAATTCGGCCATGGACTGACAGTCTCGGGACCAAAAATTGGGCCCTTATATATATATCCTCACAATAATAGGCACTGAAACTACACATTGTTTGATGTTAAAGTTACAGAAATTACAATTAAAACTTAACTCATTAAATTAACTGAATACATCAAAAAATTGCATCTTATTAACAGTTTCTTCTACTACAAGAGTTAGGATGAATGATTTGTTTAAATGATGAAATTAACAGATATCGTTACGCAAAAAACACTTTTGACAAAACTGTTAATTACTTTGGAATTAATTAAGAGCTGGTGTTCTTAACATGTTTTTGAATCGAGCCAAATAGATCCTTCTAGAATACTATTGGTGGTTCTTCCACATGTTTATAATTATTACAGAATTTATATTTGTTTATGAGTCAACAATAGAATTTAAGTTACAAAACAATTACTGATTTCACCCTGTAACAAAAGATACTAACTACGAATAGTCAAAATAAATTAGAAAATCAGTTACATACAAAATTAGACCTGGTGTTACATTCTTTAAAACTGAGGGCCATCTTTCTCTTTTATGAAAATGCAGATTATACTCACATATGTTAATGGTAATTAGTTAAAAAAGAAAAAATGAATTTTAAGGAGGTAGATGGCAAAACAAGAAGGGAAGTAAAAAATATCCCAGCTTGCTTTGTCACATTGGAAAATATTGATAGCATTTGAGAATATTGATAGCATTTAAATTTCATGGACTGATATATTTCAGCCTACATGTGAATGACATATTGTAAGAAGAATGAGTTAGAGGTATTTATTTAAGTAGTGCCTAAATTTGGGACATACAGTGTGCTACTGCCTGCAGTCACATTTTGATGGATATTTTTGTATAGAATGATGATAATTTTGATTTATTTGTGGAAGCTGTGGACAGCTGTTTTTAGTAGCTCAAAATTCATGGCTGCTTTGTCATAATTATTTTCTTTAATAATATATCATTGTTCATCAACAAGTCTGATTTGTAGAAGAGAGTATGATGTAGACTGACTGACAGGGTTAAGATATATGGGCATGAAGTGTAGTTTATAAGACCATCGTCTGAAGAGCATAGTAAGGCACAGTGGGTCACTAGTTATTTCTGCTATGAAGTAGTACTATTTCAGTACTCTGTTCCTGTCTGACTCAGTTATTTTGTTTCTATTTATTAATAGTTCAGTATTTTTCTCCCATGAATAATTTGTCTCAGTTGTCTGTCCATTCTTAGGTCTCCTGTCAGTATATTTTAGCTATCTTTGTGTTTACTATTTCCTGTACCAATATACTGTCTTTTCCCCATATTTTTAATAGTCTTTATCATCATCTGTGTAGCACTCTATATTTCATCGTTCTGTTGTCTATCTCTCCCCCCCCCCCCCCCCCCCCCCCCCCCCCCCATGCAAACTATATTTCTTTCAGGATTTTTTCTTGTCGTTGTCCACTGTTTTGCTGGATTGCTATCATTATTTAGCCACTTATTGATTGGGATTTCTATTACATATCATATTTTGCATTTTCAGAACTTAACTCTTGCTCTTCGAAAACTATTTGTCATTTGGCATCTCCCTATGGGTGTACTAGTGAAAGTGAATATCTAAAAATGCATTCCCACAAGCCACTTCCACACTTACAAACAGAGCAATCTTCTACCTTAACCTACCTTGTCCTCAATTTGTTTGGGGGTTATCCAGAACTGAAAGATAAAAAGCACAGGAAATATTCCTGGAAAGCTACTATTTTCATATTAACTGGTGTGTGTTAAGAACATATTACACACATATTTTTTCCATGTAATCACCCCAGCTATTCTTACATTTTGTGAGCTTGGATGTGAGCTTTTCCTTTCAGCACTTATCATACTGATAATAGAGAAAACACGAGTGCTGCCTTCGCTAATAATACATCATAGTTACAAAATCTTGCAGTCCTTTTGGGAAGTGGATTTTACATTACAATGTTATACATTGAGCAAACAGTAACAGAAACCAAGGCAACATTTCAAAAAGAAATTAAAATTATTTTCTTTCATTTTTATTACACTCAAATCTTTTCTTTTTGCTGTTTCGTACACATATTTGATCAGCCTCTTATCATGCAGACAAACTTCCATACTTATAAGAGGCAGTCAAATGAAAATGAGACAAATGGAAGAAAATTAAGTAAATGGTTTATTATTTAAAAAATAATCACAATATCTGTTAATACATTTATCCCACTGTGAGACAAGATGGTTGATGCCTTCACGGAAAAATTTTGCTGCTACCTATGGAACAATGATTGAACTCGGGCATGCACCTCTTCGCCCGAAGCAAATCAGTTGCCACAAATGTCTTTCTTTAGGGCTCCAAAAATAGATCACTTGGGGAGAGAGCAGGACCATATGGGGGATGTGGGACCACCCCACATGTTGCCGAGGTTCTTAGAGTACAGCTCTTTCCGAAGCATTTTTCATGCTATTGCTAACCTACATTTTATCTCTCTCTACTTCACCTATCCTCAGTTATTTTGCTACTCAGATACCAAAACTTGCGTACTACTTTTAGTATGTGATTCCCTTCAGCATCGACTGATTTAATTCGACTACATTCCATTACATTTAATTTACATTTGTTGTTATTAATCTTATAACATCTTTTCAAGCCAGAATCCATTCTTTTCAACTGATCTTTTGCTGTCTGTGACAGAATTACAGTGTCATCATCAAACCTCAAAGGTTATACTACTTCTCCTTGAATTTTAATTCCTTTTTCAAATTTCCCCTTGGTTTCTGTTACTGCTTGCTTGATGTACAACATTGTAATGCAATAGTCACTTCCTAAAAGGATTGCAAGATCTTGTAACTATGATACAAACAGAAAAATGTCTCTTGCTTGTTTGAATTCCAGCATTTAATTTAATGATGTTCGTCATAGGGTAACAAGTACTGGTTCTTCAGCTTAATTTGTTTGAGACATCCACTTAAAAGAATTTACATTTTTATTTTGATGTATTTCCAATACAATTCACCCTTCAGTGCTTTAACATTATTTGATCCAATAAGTAAAGTAAGAGTAAAATAATACACCCATTTAAAGATTTGTTTATATATTATTTGTATTTTGGTGATATTTATATAGTTCAAGAGTGTGATCAGAAGCATACATAGTTAATAATGAAAATACTAGCTTACGGAGTTATGTGGGATGAAGTGCATAAAGTGATTCAAAGTGTCTGGAGATAACTGTGTGTCAATAGAAATAATAAAGGTAAAGTTGTCCTCCTCCTCCTCCTCCTAGTGCTTAACTTGCTTAACAAGACATGTTCGTATTGGAAGTGGTATGGCATAGCCCTTGTCCAACCTTTGTACTGAATTACCCAAACTCTTGAGAGAGGGAACTGCTGTTTCATGTTAACTCCCAGTGCAACCATTTTTCACATGTACAAGTCACTGCTAGAGTTGTAAGAAGTGATAAGTGATTGAAAATAACTGGAACCAACTGAGGATTGAACCTGAACTTCCAGATTTGTAGCCAGACACTTACTCATTGAGCCACACAGAAATAAAAGCTGTAGTAAATGTAATCAAAATTAAACTTAAAAAGTTATTCACAGAATGTTTTTGAAGGAAGACAATCCCTCAAAACTGGCACAATGGTGTATTTATTCTTCTTCGCAAAAAGAGACAGACAATATATAAGACAACTATACACCTTTGGACCTAAAATTACTGCCAACAATTGAGAGAGAGAGAGAGAGAGAGAGAGAGAGAGAGAGGGAGGGAGGGAGAGAGAACCCTTCCTGGTGTTAAAAGTGGATACAACACAGTGGATATAAATGAAGTTGTGGAATGGAGCAATTTGTGTGAATTACCTCTCAACACGGGTTGTGTAAATTCCAGAAAAGTTTTTAACACATCAGAAAGAAAATTGTACAAATTAACAATTACCCTGTACAGCCAGATTATCAGGTTTTATAATACACTCCTGGAAATGGAAAAAAGAACACATTGATACCGGTGTGTCAGACCCACCATACTTGCTCCGGACACTGCAAGAGGGCTGTACAAGCAATGATCACACGCACGGCACAGCGGACACACCAGGAACCGCGGTGTTGGCCGTCGAATGGCGCTAGCTGCGCAGCATTTGTGCACCGCCGCCGTCAGTGACAGCCAGTTTGCCGTGGCATACGGAGCTCCATCGCAGTCTTTAACACTGGTAGCATGCCGTGACAGCGTGGACGTGAACCGTATGTGCAGTTGACGGACTTTGAGCGAGGGCGTATAGTGGGCATGCGGGAGGCTGGGTGGACGTACCGCCGAATTGCTCAACACGTGGGGCGTGAGGTCTCCACAGTACATCGATGTTGTCGCCAGTGGTCGGCGGAAGGTGCACGTGCCCGTCGACCTGGGACCGGACCGCAGCGACGCACGGATGCACGCCAAGACCGTAGGATCCTACGCAGTGCCGTAGGGGACCGCACTGCCACTTCCCAGCAAATTAGGGACACTGTTGCTCCTGGGGTATCGGCGAGGACCATTCGCAACCGTCTCCATGAAGCTGGGCTACGGTCCCGCACACCGTTAGGCCGTCTTCCGCTCACGCCCCAACATCGTGCAGCCCGCCTCCAGTGGTGTCGCAACAGGCGTGAATGGAGGGACGAATGGAGACGTGTCGTCTTCAGCGATGAGAGTCGCTTCTGCCTTGGTGCCAATGATGGTCGTATGCGTGTTTGGCGCCGTGCAGGTGAGCGCCACAATCAGGACTGCATACGACCGAGGCACACAGGGCCAACACCCGGCATCATGGTGTGGGGCGCGATCTCCTACACTGGCCGTACACCACTGGTGATCGTCGAGGGGACACTGAATAGTGCACGGTACATCCAAACCGTCATCGAACCCATCGTTCTACCATTCCTAGACCGGCAAGGGAACTTGCTGTTCCAACAGGACAATGCACGTCCGCATGCATCTCGTGCCACCCAACGTGCTCTAGGAGGTGTAAGTCAACTACCCTGGCCAGCAAGATCTCCGGATCTGTCCCCCATTGAGCATGTTTGGGACTGTATGAAGCGTCGTCTCACGCGGTCTGCACGTCCAGCACGAACGCTGGTCCAACTGAGGCGCCAGGTGGAAATGGCATGGCAAGCCGTTCCACAGGACTACATCCAGCATCTCTACGATCGTCTCCATGGGAGAATAGCAGCCTGCATTGCTGCGAAAGGTGGATATACACTGTACTAGTGCCAACATTGTGCATGCTCTGTTGCCTGTGTCTATGTGCCTGTGGTTCTGTCAGTGTGATCATGTGATGTATCTGACCCCAGGAATGTGTCAATAAAGTTTCCCCTTCCTGGGACAATGAATTCACGGTGTTCTTATTTCAATTTCCAGGAGTGTAGAATACTTCACGACAACTACAGGAAGGGGAGCAGAAGAAATAAAGAAAATTAAAAATAGCTTGTGTTGATGTCTATAAATGAAACATGATTTTGAAAACTAATTTTCTAATATGCCTGTTATGGAAAGCTTACAGTCTGTATAGAAAAATCGTTCAAAAGCTAGAGACAGACATTTTGGGATTTACAAGGATTGACAGGAAAACAAATAAATGGATTGGAGCTCAGAAATAACTAGACAAAATAAATAAATTATGACTGTTATCAAGTTATAATGCTGAATGACAGAATATTTAATTAGGCAATTGATGGTAGATGGACCAGGGTAGTTCTTTACTGTATACCAAGACACAAGAAAAGACCAAATGGTAGGTGGATAGATGATATTAGGTAAGTAGTAGCAAGATGATTCCACAAGACTGAAGATCATAGGGCGTACAGAAGTCTTAAGGAGACATTTATTCAGCAGTGGATGTCAAATGAGAGATGGTGGACATCATCATCTGTTTAATACATGGACAAACATTAGCTGCACAATTTTCTGCATGCTCAACATGTTTAAACTGAATTCTATGTATCATACTTGGTGCATTATATAATATTTGATGTTACAAAAATATCAATATTTTTTCGAACCTTCAGAGATACAAGCATCATTCGTGGTGTTGTCATCTGCATAGTCATCAGGTGTTGTTCTCCCTGCGGTGATACAAAATGACTCAAGTGATCATGCAAGCCACAGGACATAGCAGGCAGCAGTAGCCTTGTGTGAGATGTGTTGCCATCAGCCTTGTCTCAGACAACCTCCAAATATATAACATATTTACGCAAGACTGGAAAGAGATGTGGGTCTGCTTCTAGTGTTAAAAACAATGTGATATGTGAGCTACATTTGGTATGCAGCATTGTATGACCTAAAATGCACCAGACGTAAATTAGCCATTGACTACATTTGTTATTGCATCCTTTTCAAAATTTATGCTGTGGTTTACTTAATTTTGAAGTATCACAGTAACTGTGAGCATTACTGAAAAGAAAACCAGTTCACTATCAAGCTTTGATATCAAACTATAAAATACAAAAAAAACTATTTGTATTTTTATTTTTTCAAAAATAGTTTTCTTAAAACCAAATATTGGAGATCATATTAAAGATTTCCCAAGAAACTAACTACAGAGATGGATTTGCTTCCTTTACATAAAACTACTTTTTTTTTATCACTTTAAGTTTCCCCTGCTATGCACTGTGTACAATACGGTTGCATGGAGCAACCTGCAGTCTGTGGTTTGCTGATGTTATACCGCTGTCATCCCAGTGTGAACCAGTTAAGTCACTTCAGTTACATTTCTACATGCTCCACCAATGTAAGTTGCTTTTGTGTTGTATCGCGAGTTACACCGCATATTGCTGCAGTGGTAATTACACCTAACACTTGCTGAAGATCCTTTCCAGCATATAAGGCTGTATAACCCAAGTGTCATGCCATATTTGCATGCTATGAGAAATATCAAAAGGCAAGAGAATTATGTTTCTTTGTAAGTAATAAAAAAAAAAAAAGTGGCATTACTTGTTTTGGAAATGAATTTTCTTGTATTACTGACTACTGAATGACTTCAGTGCAGCAGCCCATCCTTCTGTACTGTTCTGTTGAAACTGTTGTGCAATTAGAGAAAAACATGAAATATTGAAGTGTGTCTTCAGAATTGTATCTGCAATTCCCTATGTAACTGATTTGTCGTAAAAGAGTACTTATACATAAAATAAGAATATGAATTTCTGGTGGAAGCACTGACAAAATTGTAAGAATGCTAATACACACATCAAAAAAGTTTTGCATCACCCTGGTTCCCAGAACTCCTGAAGATAGATGTTGACTGTAGATATTGTATCACAGACACAGTCCCTTTGACTGCTCAAAGATGTCACTAAACCCACCCAAAGATGTAAACAACCATGCATGAGTAGTGTCTATTAGATGGAGGGGTTCTGCCAACCGATCAGTTCCAATTATTCCACTAGGAAGGAGGTACATGGCCCATGTTGGCTGTAGTTCAACCATGCCTAGACGGTCAATACCACAGTTCAATCACATCTGCATTGTTACTTTGTACCAGGAAGTGCTCTCAACAAGGTAAATGTCCAGGCATCTCGGAGTGAACCAAAGCGATGTTGTTCGGACATGGAGGAGATACAGAGAGACAGGAACTGTCAATGACATGCCTCGCTCAGGCCACCAAAGGGCTAATACTGCAGTGGATGACCACTACCTACAGATTATGGCTCGGAGGAACCCTGACACAACGTCACCATCTTGAATAATGATTTTCGTGCAGCCACAGGATGTCGTATTACGACTCAAACTGTGTGCAATAGGCTGCATGATGCACAATTTCACTCCCGATGTCCATGGCAAAGTCCATCTTTGCAACCATGGCACCATGCAGCACAGTACATATGGGCCCAACAATATACTGAATGGACCGCTCAGGGTTGGCATCACATTCTCTTCACTGATGAGGGTCGCATATGCCTTCAACCAGACAATCGTTGGAGACATGGTTGGGGGCAACCCAGTCAGGCTGAACACCTTAGACACACTGTCCAGTCAGTGCAGCAAGGTGGAGGTTCCCTGCTGTCCTGAGGTGGCATTATGTGGACCGATGTGGTCATGGAAGGCACCGTAATGGCTGTATGACACTTGAATGCCATCCTCCGACTGATAGTGCAACCATATCGGCAGCATATTGGTGAGGCATTCATCTTCAAGGATGACAATTCATGCCCCCATCGTACACATCTCGTGAATGACTTCCTTCAGAATAATGAAATTGTTCGTCTAAGAGTGGCCAGCATGTTCTCCAGACATGAACCCTATCAAACATGCCTGCAATGGATTGAAAAGGGCTGTTTAATGATGATGTGACCTACCAACCACTCTGAGGGATGTATGCTGGATCACCATTGAAGAGTGGGACAATCTGGACCAACAGTGCCTTGATGAACTTGTGGATCGTATGCCACGATGAATACAATGCATGAGGACATGCTGCTGGGTATTAGAGGTACCGGTGTATACAGCAATATCGACCACCACCTCTGGAGGTCTCACAGTATCATGATACAACATGCAACATGTGGTTTTCATGTACAATAAAAAGGGCGGAAATGATGTTTATGTTGATCTCTATTCCAGTTTTCTGTACAGGTTCCGAAACTCTTGGAACCAAGGTGATGCAAAACTTTTTTTGATGTGTGTAGATAGATACTGGTTAACACTGCAAATCATTGCAAACTTAATCAGGACCTGTGTTTCAGTCAAATTACCAGTACCAATCAAATTACCAGTACCATGGGTTTCAGTATATTAAGAGCATGTTCCTACTGCAGAATTTTGAAGTTAATTATCATAATTCCATTACAGGTCACATCACATGTAAAAGTAATAAATAATCAAATACCTGTATGTAGAATATAATTAAAAACAGGCTGTATTGCAATTTCTAGTGGCATCACGTCTCATCCGTAAACGGGCATCTGGAGCTGGAGTACACATTTTTTCAAGCAGGTGAGACATCCATTGTCACTTAATTATTAATTATTTACTTATTTATTTCAGAATTAGTTTCTTAACTTGCTTATTTCTGACTTGACCATAAGTGGATTAGTACTGCAGATGCCCACTTGGTGTGAAGTAAAAATAGTGAATAGGATTGTTAAGTCTGTTATATTCATCCCGACCAACATTTCAGGCAAACCTGTTTTTCATCTTTCATCAACCAACCATTACATAATACTGTGTCATACTAACCCAAACTTGAAGTCCAAGATTAACCTGTACTCACAGAATGTCGGAAATAAAATAAATTATCAAGACAACAGACACAAGCCTTAGGTTATGGTACTCACAATAAAGTAGTAACAGCAAAAACTTATGTATCATACAATTTCTGAGATAAACTTGTGTACCTTGACAGTCAATAGCTTCTTTTGGGGAGGAGGGGGGGGGGGGGGGTGGCTCAGAAGTCTTGTGAGTTCAGTTGTGAGTCACTTTTTATTTAATCATATCAGAAACCCGCACTATAGCTTAAAAGTTATACAAAATGTTCCAAAACATGGTACTATAAGTATTACAATTAAAATTAAATGTGGCTTGACCAGTATGCAGCAACTTCGCATCCTTCCTTGGTGGCATCAATGACATTCTGTGGCATGCATGACATTGGATATAGGCTTCAGACAAGATGATGACTCATTGTCTGGTCTTCAACACATTCACATGCTGTGGAGTCGCATGCAAATCCCCACTTTTTCAGGTTGTCTTCATTCTTCCAACTCCAGAACGCAGCCTGTTGAGGGTGTTCCATATTGACCAGCTTTCTTTGTGACCTGATGGGAGGCTTTCGGTCAGGATTATCCACCCTGCAAGGTGGCTGGATCTGGAACACCATGAGTTGACTCTGATGTTCAAAGGTGGTTCAGTGAGGCTTTCAGTTGAATGGAGAAAGCTTTTCCTTGATTTGAGCCTTGGTACTGGTGTCTGATACCCATGTAGTGTGTGGGTCTTCAGATTCAATTCCTTAGACTTTTCCAGTGTGGATGCACATTCACTACGGGTATTTGGAGGTGGGATGCCGGCTAGACAGTAAACTATGGTAAGTTGAAAAATGACATCATAATATTTACAAATGACTCAGTAAAGCAGAAATGAATTTTTAGAACAGTGTGTGACAAAATAAATTAATTAATATACTTTTACTGTTGTCATCTGTTATGTAGTGATCATTATCATTTTATAATCAGGACACCTATATTGACTTCCCAATTTGTGTCCTGTAGACATCTGTATATTCACAGAGGTCCCTGTCACCATTGGTTACTGTTGTTCACTAGCCAATTGTAAAGGCACAGATAAGAATTCTGATTTGTGGTCTACCAGCAGTTACTGACTGCTCATTCACGGGGAGTGGTCAGGGTGGTGTTAGTGAAAACAGTGATGAAAAGGACTACATAAACACAATAGTGAAGCTGAGGTTGGCCCTTTTCCTGGCTCTCCATCATGGCTAACAAATTTGAGCAGAGTAAAATTGCAGACGGCCATTAGTGGCTCTTAAAAAGCACTTCTAAAAATTTTTGATAACTTTTCATGGGCTGCTCCCCCCCCCCCCCCCCCCCAACCCTCCCCCATTCCACATACGAATGTTCTGTGTGGGTTTTGGGCGCAATATGATAAAGAAAAAGGGCAGCCCCAAGCCTTCAAAATAAGAACAACCTCTCGTGTCCTGAGAGGGAGTTAAAAAGACATGAAAATGCGACAAGGAAACTTACCTTGTTCGAAGACTTCGATGAGGAACTACTTGTGGGCCACCTATTGCTGCCCCAATCTTGGCTGAAAGTAGACTGTTGAATAACATGTTTTATAGGACGGGCAACCACAGCCAAACTTCGATATTTTTTTCATAGAAAAATCTACACTGGCTGTATGAATGATTTTTATTAAATCTGCGACTGGTTTTGCACCACTTATCGGTGCATCCCCAGGCAATATATGCTATTTATAACATAGTAACATAGTAACGTTATAAATAGCATATATTGCCTGGGGATGCACCGATAAGTGGTGCAAAACCAGTCGCAGATTTAATAAAAATCATTCATACAGCCAGTGCGTTCTTTTTTCTCTCCTGAAAAAAATAATAATAAGGAGGGGGGGGGGGGGTAGAGAGAGAGAGAGAGAGAGAGAGAGAGAGAGAGAGAGAGAGAGAGAGAGACTGTTGAGTGGTGTAGAGAATGGAACTCAGTATGATTTGGTCGGAAACTGCATGTAAATCATATACTGGTAGGAAGGAATACATTCCCTGGCAGGAGCCCCCCACCTCCCACCACATTCCCTATGTACATGTTACTGCTTACAAGTATGCAGAAGTGCTCATATTAGATTGTACTACTCTTGTCTTCAAAGTACAAGTCATACTGTGGCAAAGGCTAGTGAATCTTTCCAAGTACTGCCTGTTCCAAATAATACAAGTCCAGCCCTTGACCCTGAGCAACACAGAGGTAGTGTCCCAGATGACTATCAATCTGCTCTCCTCTCCAGTCGGTAGTTGGCCTATTTATAAGAAGCCATTGCACACTGCACCACCCTTCTGGAGTGTTCCATGATGATTGTGTCGATTGCAATTGTCATGCGGTTGTCGCATGACATCTGCCGTACTTTTCCATCATATACTTGTCCGTGCTGGCGCCTATCCATTCAAGAATCAAATTGCTTATCTGGCTTCCAGCCTTGCAATGCTCAAAGTTCACTTCTTGTTACCTGACCAAACATTGGATAGCGGCATCTAAGTCGTCTTCACAAATATTTCACTTCTTCTCACCAAGAAATGATTTCCCAACTTTGTTACTAACTTAAACTGAATACTTTACTATTGAATATTTTATACTTCGTGAAACCTCCGTTTCCCATGGGAAAAATTTGTAAGCTCGGACCTCTGAGGTAACAAAATTTTCACCTAGTACTGTGTGCCAGTGGACCTTGCCAGCTTTTATTTTCAACATTATGTTCCACATTGTAAAGTTTACAGGTTCTTTATTTTGCAACAACTTCTTTGAGAGCATCCAGTTATAAACAGGATTACACATTGGTTGTAGTGTAAGGTACATTCAACAAAACTCTGCTATTAGAGTTCATTGACCTCATTCGTTTTGTTGCTTTGTGTGAGTACACTCCTCTTACTCACCTTAGGTTGGCTTATAGGTCACACTTTTCATTTCACCACATCAGTATTCAAAGCATTACATATTTACACATGGACTGACACTAATATAACTCACCTAAAGACCTCGATACATTGCATTTATAGCCAAGGAGTTGGTGGTAATTTATCTCTTGTTAGACTGTAGTGCTAGTGACTCCAACACAGGCATATTTGCCTCCATCTTTGTGGTGAGTTGTGGCATCTGATTACATGCCTTTCTCAACAGTCAGAGAGAGGAGTGTGCTGTACGGACCTCAATTCGTACTCTCCTTTATCTTCCTCCTCTCCAAGTTGTTCAGACTGGTGTTAGGGAGTGTACCTCACACTGTCCTTAGGGTTACTTAACGTCACACAGACTCTGACACAACAGTTCCCCCCCCCCCCCCCCCCCCCCCCACTTCACAAAGCTGTTTTCCACACCTTCTACAACACTTACAATAAACACACAAACTACATGTTATAACTACTAGACAGATCAGTGCCAAACCATTGTATCATCACATGGAATATACTCTCCTTGAACATCCCCTGAAGGTCTCCCATTGTTGGTATTCTATTTCATCTTGTAAGGCATCTATATTATGACATGCTTCTTTTAGATCATCTAAATGCCTAACTATGTGTTCTAATGGTAAGAGTATGGGAATTTGAGTCAAGTTTTGTTTTTCCTCCTCTATTACACAACATACTATATATACAGGGCGAGTCAGGAGGAAAGATACATGCTTTTATGAATGATACTACTGGTGATTCTGAACAAATAACTTCGAATAAACATATGCCCTTTTCTTAACCGTCTCTGGGTAAACCAATGAAAGCAGCTAGGAATGGGAAAGGTGCAGGTGATGGAAAATGAAGGTACTGTTATGTTGCGGTTTGTTTGATTGTGTACATTTCCTCACAGATGATGTTCAAACAGCCCACCTTCAATTTCAGTGCATGTTGCTTCTGTTGTAGACAGGGGTTGCGTCATCGATCTGAGCTCAGTTTTGCATTCCTTTACCTGGGCACAAGCATGTAAAATACGAGCAAGAAGTTCCTCTCTTGTGACCACTCTGCACTTGTAGACATCGTTTTTCAGCCACCCCCACAAACAGTAATCCAATGGGGTAAGATGGGTGACCTCGGTGGCTAAGCAATGACTCCATGGTGACCGATCCAATGACCAGGATACGTTGTGTAGGAGCTCGATCATGCTAAAATACATATGAGCTCATGTTGCCAAAGGGATATCGTCCACATATTCTGGTAACACATTTTGAAGAAACTCAAGATACCATGTCTCAGTAAGATGGTTATGTAAAACAACTAGACCGATGAGTTGGTCATTACTGAGAAACATCGTTGAAAATTCATTTCCACAGTAGCGTGCACGTTTTCATTTGCCCATACATGAGAGTTGCATGTGTTGTTGATTGCGTTGCGGGTAAACGTTGACTCATTAATGAACAGAATACGTGGAATCAATCGATCATTGGCAATGATCCATTGACAGAATTGTTGCCTTGTGGCACCTTCTCTATCATGCCAATGAAACTGTGCCAACGAAGGGGTAACAGACCATGCTCGTGTAATCACTTGTGTTTGTGGGACACCAAGCTGGGCAGCAGTTCTTCTAGAGCTAGTAGTAGGGTTGCGTTCCACTGCTTGAAGAATGTTCTCAAGAGTTTGTTGTATGGGACATTCAGAGACAACATTTACACTGGGTAGCGTACCATTCTCACGCAATCCGTGAAACACCCTACTATCTGGCACTCTAAAATTCGGCAATCATTGTTGATATTCTCACACAGCAGCT
Organism: Schistocerca americana; assembly: GCF_021461395.2. Lineage (NCBI taxonomy): Eukaryota > Metazoa > Arthropoda > Insecta > Orthoptera > Acrididae > Schistocerca > Schistocerca americana. Next base: position 330,035,700 of record NC_060121.1, on the reverse strand, counting down.
CTGGAATTCCCATTGGACAAACAGCATGTCAGCATACTCTGCATGTATGAAGATCTGTTTTATTTTCACTACACAAAACTATATTCACTGTTCACGTAACAACACTGTAGTGCTGTGCACTATGACAAGCACTGTTGGACTGAGACTTCAGGTAATCAACTGCACCATGTGCAAGTGAACTGCGTGGTGACAAGGTTAGTAACGATGATACCACATGTTTCCCATTCCTAGTTGTTTTCATTGGTTTACCTGGAAATGGTATTAAGGGCATATGTTTATTTAGGAGTTTTTTGTTTCGAATCATCACTAGTATCACCCCCTCAAAGTATGTACCTTTCCTCCTGACTCCCCCTATATGTGGTAACTTAGGAACTATGTCTATCTTAGTGATATCTGTACGAATGATATGGTCGACCTGCAGGTAATCTGTGCACCATATCCCTTATATTTACTGACAAAACTTGCCAGTGCACGATATTGTTAAGCCTTCATCTTTTGGGGCTACGTACAACCATTCGTTGTCTTGTATCTTCATCCAGATACATCAGGAATTTCTCTTACTGGTTGTAACATATGAGTTTCATATCACTTGTGATTGTAAGTGGACATTAGGACGAAATTTTGTTTACAGATCTGGTTTTTCAAAGTGACCTTCTACAGCATAGCTGGTCACTGGACAGTTGCGCGTACAGTTGTTTCACATCGTCTATAATTAGGAATTCCTTTTCTTGTCCTACATAAGAAAACAATTTCTTTGTCTGATACTCTGTTGGTAGTGGCCATACCTTAGTGCAGGGGCGGGCAGGAATCCTGCACGTGTGCAGTGCACTTGCACGCATGCAGTTAACAGGTGTTCTGCGTGCACACAGGGGCAAGCTGGTCACCCACTTATCTCCCCTCCCCACCATACCTTCTGTCCGCTCCTTCCTGTGCAATGCATTTTGTTTCCTAGCTTGCTTTATTGAATTAAGGAATAAGGTTAGTAGGAGTGCTTGAAAGATATCGTGGTTTGAAAGAGTACCTATTACCTACGATACGTTTTATTTAATTATCACAGGTGGAGTGGAACAAAATTTCTACATACAGACAAACGCAAACAGTTACTTAAATTTTCATCTCTGATGTTTGCTCTTAACAACACTTACTAATTCAGCAAATGGTTTTCCAGCTCTCAGTATATTAAGTGCAATCTTATAACTGTACGTACCGCTGGGTTATTATTGTTGTCATCCTGAAAACTGAAAACAGTGCTCCATAAAATGTTAAATCAGTTAGATGAGAGACATGGGGAAAGAAAGTCGCAGATCTCTCATGACAACAGCAACTACAACAGACTCATCTAGTATCGTCAGATCGTTCTTCTTAAGCTCAGTCAATTTCCCCATCTGCTCAGAGTCTGACAGTAAATTGTACTCGTCCTTCTGAAAATTGTTATAACGGCCTTCAATACCAAACTTCCGCTGACCAGCGAGAATACTGCCACATATTAAACATTTCGAATTTTCACATTTTTGTATGAAGAAAAAATGATTCTCCCATTACTTTTTGAAAGATAGCAAATCTCCACTTCCCTGTTTCCTTGTTTCACTCTGCATTTTCCGGTTCTTGAAATACAACGTTCGCTACGTAGTGGTCGCTACGCATCAATGTCCGCAGCTTAGCCTGGCACTACACTGCCGCAACCTGCCGGCTGTCGTCACTGCCCCAGTCGCCGATTGCATGCGAGCAGCACACGTGCAGCGCTGTGCGCTTATGAGCCGCGTGCAACATTTGCCCGCCCCTGCCTTAGCGCATAGACATTACTGTCAACTAGTGGTTAAACGTATTGCCGGCTAAAAATATGTCTAAATTTATTGAGTGTGGTTCTAACAGGTATGGTTCTAAGAGACCTTCAGCAAGTTCACAATGGTAGAAACTAACAAGTCATATTTTTGTTCCAATTTATTAAACATGGCCGTCATTTACACTAACTGTTCCATGATAGTTATTAGAATCAGGGCCGGTTGTACCTTCTTGCTGGTACTGTTTTCACAATCTTCCATGTGTTTGCTTAACTTTCTGATCCCATCAGCAATAATGTGAGCATTCTTGGTTATTGTATTCAGCATTTGATTTATCACTGTTGGTGATGCCCTTACTATCGCCACTTGCTCTTTGGATAACTGCAATGGCTCCCTCTCTTGCTCCTCTAATACACCTATTTTAGATTTAAAGAACACCACATCATATTCATCTAATGTACCAAATAGTACCTTGCTTGTCTCAACAATAAAGTTCAGTATTCCTCACTTAGACATTGTTGCCTCGTGCCTGCCTAACTGCTCAATTAACCCTTTTGCCCCCGTAATTTTACCCACATGCCATTTTACCATTTTCTGAAGATTCTCACACCTTCCAGCACTCACACTTGCCTGAAGCAAGTTACTCACGCAATGAGCTACTGATCTATTGGCTAATACTTGCATTTGCTCAGATTTTTCATGCTATTTTTGTAGATTAAAATAACTCACAATTCCCCAAGTTGTATTTTGCAAACTAATTGTACCATGCTTGTTGTAATGTATCTCTGGTGTCAACTTAAACTGTTGCACTCATATGTCCAGCGGCAGTGTGTCTCATTTCATGAGGCCGGGCAGCAATATACTCCTCATAATGGTTGTCACACACAGTGCCTTCACTCCTGGCATCTGTAATGGAAAAGGCATTCTCAACCTCCCAATTCCATTCGCGCAGATCGCGTTTGCTGAACACTAATTCACCCTGACATACATTACACTTCATATTGCTAATCTAACCATGAATTTCTTCTGGATACTTTTGTAACTGTCCCAAGGACTCAAAAAAACTTTTTCAAGTGATTTGCATTCACTTTCACACATTTATTTCCTTTCAGTCTAATTATTACTTTTTGTCCCTGTACATCAACCATAGTGGACGGTTCTCGCCATTGACTGTCCAGCTTCTTACTGTATCCTCTATGTACACTCTCATCATACAATAACACGATCATGCTTCCTAAATTCCTTTGGGTTTTGAGTTTTGCGTTAATTTACCTTACTTCTCTCCTTGTTTGACTGTGCTGCCATGCGGGCATCCTGATGCAACATCTGTATTCATTTTTGGATCTTGGTCACGTTATCATCATAGTTATAAACTACATTTACAAGTTTTTTCTGTAACCATGAGGGTAAGTTGCTTCTTCTCCTGAAAAACAATTTGAACGGAGTGCACCCTGTGGTACTGTGCAGGGTCATGTTGTACACAAATGTCCCAAAGGGACCCATTGGTCCCAATTGTCATGCCCTCGGCTAATATAGAGCTGTAACATTTCAGTTAGTGTAAGATTTGTGCACTCTAGTGCGCTGTTTGACTGAGTACGGTAAGCAGTTGTCTGCATTTTGTCTATTCTCAGCAGTTTACAGACCTCCTTCATAGAGTCGCTTGTGAAATTACTGCCCATGTTGCTGAGCAGGTCCGTAGGGATTCCAAAATTCAGAATCACATTTTCCACTAACTTACATGTGACCGTGTCAGTCAATTAGCCTGGTGAAGACAAACTTTGTAAGTGAATCCTGGATTGTGTTCATGGTAGTGGACCTCCATTATCAGTATCACATCTTTCAAGTATGAGTTTCGAGGTCGGAGTTAATTCTAACGATTACTTCATCTTTGCCTGGGTTATTTTTATTTTATTTTATTTTTTTCTGACAACTCTCGCATGGTTTTATAAATTTCTCTGTATCTGCCTCCATTCCAGGTCATGTACAATACTGTTTCAGCTGCTCATAAGTTCTCCCCATCCTCTGGTGTCCACCTATAGGGGATATATGCATTAACACTGTCAATTTGTTCGCAGGACTCATCACCTTCTCTGTGCTTATTTCTGGCATGTCAGTCATACCTCTCCTGTCCGGTGCTTCACTGGCCGCTACTGTGGCCTCTATCACTGCTCCAGCTAACTTGGCTTGTGTCTCTACTGATGCGGCCTTGTCCTGCTTATCTCGATGCTCGGCCTTTCTCTTCAGCAGGCTCTTCAGTACTCTGTTCCACCTGTGAATCCCTATCAAGTATGCTTTGGGTATGGGAAAGTGTATTGTCTACTCGATTCTGCTTACCCTCTTTGTACAGTATCTGATAGTCGTATTACTCTAACTTTAGATGGAACTTCGTCAGCCTAGACTACGGATCAGAAATACTGCCCAACCACACCAGTGGTTTATGGTCCATAATTATCTTGAACTTCCTCTCTAATAGGTATGGCCGAAAATTATTTGATGGCCCATACTATACAGACGTATTCAAATTATTATACTAAAGACTTTTTCCCAACTTTACATCTATTACACATTTACATACAGATTATATTTGTACATTCAATACTTTGTATGCATGCCTTTGTTTTTAATCAACATTTTCATCCTGTTTAGCACAGTTATTGTTAACTTTTCACATGACATTTTAATATCATTGTCATGGTACCAGATTTCCTCTAGTTTCTCTGTGAGATCTTGTTTGGTGGTTATTGTAAATTTCTTTATCCTCTGTTTTGCAACAGCCCGTAAATTTTCAGTTGAGTTCATATCAGGGCTATTCTCTGACCAGGCCAATACTTTCAGTTGCTTTTCTTCCAAGTAGCTGGAAACAGTTTTGGCTTTGTGGCAAGTTGCCCCAATATGCATAAGAATGCCATCTTTTATTGGGAAACCACTCATTTATTTGGGGGAAAAGTTCCTTTCCAAGGATTTCTTTATATTGTTCTTGCCTCATTGCCCCTTCAATAATGTGTAATCTCCCAGGACTTTCATGGACATCTACTCCAGACCATAACGGAATTGTGATGCTTCACACATTGCTGCACACACTCTGCTTTGAACTGTTCTCCAGGTCTGCGATGTACATACTGCATGCATTTTCCATCACAGTGAATACAGACTCATATCTGAAGCATGCCTGAAGCATGTGTACAAAATTGCAAGTTAGAAAAGTTGGTAATAGTAACATAGGAGACCTCAACAGTCCCAACATTCAAATGTGCATTTCTTACATATCAATAAAACATCACAATTTCAAGCCAATGCCCCTCACTTAAGAGATAAGACACACTTAATTTACCATATCATTGCACATACCTTAGCCCAGTCCTCTCTTGTGTACACCTGAAGTTGTTAAGTCCACTGCAATCTTTTGGTTTTCATGGTAGGTGTGATTTTCTGTTTTTTCCTTGGTCGGCATGCGTTTAAACCACATTCAAACAGTCTCCTCCTCAGCGTCACAGGTGAAACTTCAACAGCCAAACCTTTCAGCTGATGGCTCACGTCTGAAGAAGTAAGTTTACAGTTCATTGTTGCCATGTTTGTAAGTCTTCTCATTGTTGGAGGACTCATTTTTCTTTTACGTCCACATTTTCCTTTCCTGTTTGGCTTGTGTTCACCACCTTTCTGCACTGAAAGTTTGATTCTGCTGACAGTTTCTTGTGATATTCTCATCCTGTCAGCAATTTCTTGCTGTGTATAACGACTTTCAGCAAGAAGTGCTACTGCAGCCAAAACTTTCCAAGGTGAAACATCTTTTGTCTTCCCCATAACCTTATTTTCTTTGGAAACTCCATGATTTTTTCTTATAGCTAAAAACATGCAAGTTCACAAGCTATATAATGTCTTGTTAATGTAGCAAGAAGTTGATAGAATAAATAACAAGCTGAAGCACACCACAGAAACATAAAACATTACTGTAAACAGTTTCAAAGCATATACACAGACAAATGTTACCAACTGTGAAAAATTCAGGGATCTGTGAGTTGCTTGGAAGGGAAATTTTGTGGCATCAATCAAACCTTTCAAACAAATCAATTATTATACTTTTCTCTCCTCTGTTTACACCAGAAAACTTAATAGCATCAAAAATAATCATTTAGTCTAATCATTTTAACATGTCTGTAGCTAGCAACTCATGCTCTACAGTACTATCATTTTGTTCTGCTTTGTTAAGCGTCCTGAATGTATTCACGATCAGCAAGTCTTTTTCCATTGGCCTGTGGCAGAGATATGCACCTAGCAAGCAACCACTTGTATCAGTCCTGATCTAAAAGTCTTTATTGAAATCTGGACACCTAGGATCGGAAGGCTAATTACCTTCTCTTTCAGCTGCTGGAACACTTCCTCCTGGGATCTGCCCCATTCATACGAAACTCCTTTCTTCAACAGTTGATCATGAACCGTCAGTAGTACAATATCATTTCGTTGTTGTCTTCGGTCACAGATATTTTTCTTTTGCTTCCACCTTGGTAAGATTGGATTTTAAGCGTTCTGCCATTAGTATGTGTCCCAGAAACTTTACAGAGCAATTCATATTTATCAACTTGTAAATTTAAGTTTCCGTTCCACAGGCAGTCAAATGCCTCTTCGAGGTGGTCATTGTACTCATCTAGCAATGAGCCAACTACTACGATATCATCAAGATACAGGAATACTTTGTTTCCTTGCCATGCCTGTCAGTAAGGTATTAATTATATGCTGAAACGTGGATGGAGCTGCCTTTGGGCCCATCACCATTTTATTATATTCATAATGTCTCATTGTTGTGCTGAATGCTGTCTTCCCTCTGTCCTTCTGGTCTATTAGTATTTGAAAGTAGCCTTTGGTGAGTTCTGGTGTCATAAGTTCTTTGCCTTCCCTAGGCTATCGAGTATCTAATCTATTCTGGGCAATGGATAAACCATATTTAATGACATCTCATTTAATTTCCGGTAGTCTGCTATCACTTGCTATTTTTGTTTCCCACTTGCATCTGGTTTCTTTGGTAAGACGATGAGAGGGAAATTCCATGCACTAGTGCTGGGAGAGATTATGCCATGGCCAACATTCCCTTTATCTTTTGTTGCAGTGCTTCCTTCTGTGTTTGTGGGATCCGGCAGGGCCTCTAGATTATTATTGTGCCTTCCGCCTCTGGTACCAATGGAATTTTATGCCTTGCCAGTGTAGTGTGAGTGAGCACATCTCCCGATAAATGGAATACATCGTTATAAGCTCGAGCAGAGCTCCTCTAGTGTTACTCATTCTTTATGATTCAGATGTGTGGTATGCATATTTTCGCTTAATAAACTCGGGGATGATTTTATTCTCCTTTCCCTTTCTGGCAGTGTACATCGGACATTGTAATTGCTCGGCGCTGGGACTCACTCCGTAAATACCTTGGGGTATCAGCAACCTGACATCCTGTTACCTGGTGTTCAATGTACTTGTAATATACATTCTGTCTCAAACTGTCACTAGGGCTTTGGGTATATATACCCTGGTCTAATCTCCTGTCTCGAAATAACCACTTCGGTGTCTAGCCTACTCGACACTCAGACTTTTAAAATCTTTTCTTCCAGTGACCCGATAACTACTTTGGCTTCACCATGGTTATTATGTGGCCAGTTAATCTTCAGCCTCCATTTGAATAACTTCTTGTTGCTTCCCGGACTTTTAGGCTATTGACAGCTATCCGTTCCTTGTTCACTTGAGGCAGCAGGTGATTTTAACTTATGTGTTTGTCCAGCGGTTTGAGTCACACATTTGCCCTTACGCCAGGCTGTGTGGCTATCACCTTTGGTCTTGTGTTTTCTCTGTGACTTGCCACTTCTTTTCATGATGCCACCGTACCGTGGTTACTACCATATTTTGTTGCTAACACATAACTCTCTCATTCTGCCTCTTGGTTTCTATTATTTTGTACCATGATTTGACTGACAGTTGCGTCTTCTGTAGCTTCTCTCAATTCAATCGATTTGCCCTGTACCCACATTTCTCTGCTTGTATAATCCAACACGACCTTGTTCTTTTGCAGGAACTCTCTTCCCAATAATCTGTCAAAAGGTAAATCAATTCGAGCATCCACAGCCTTTAATTGTATGACACATTTGGGCCCCGTTCTAGTTTGCAGCCGTACTGACACTTGCCTTTCTGTTCAGATTGCTTGGTTTGCAATACTCTTTATTATTACTGCCTTCCTGGAGTCCCATTTCACATGTTTGTGAGGTTTATGTGAGTGCCGCTATCAAATAATAACTTCATTTCTATGCCGTTTACATCTACGCTTTGTGACCATACAAAGTAATTCTTTCCACAGCAGTCATCAGTTCTTATTATCTCTGACATATCGTAATGGGACTGTTGCATTATGCTCGTTTCTCATTTCCCAGTGCGTTCTTCCTTCATATATTGGTGCACCTACTTTCTTGGCATTCGAGAGAGTAGTGTCCAGGCCAGTGATGTGTGAAGTGTCTGACTCACAGGTTTTGCCTTGATGCACAGTGGAGTGTGCCCAGTAAAATTGCACAGCTTGCATCGTATGGGTGCAGGACACTAGGATCATGAAACTTTTCCCTTGAGCACGCCCTGACATCTATCTCTGTAATGGGTAGCCATATACGCTTGGATCCATGGGGAACCTCCCTCACAGTGTTTGCCCTCCATATGGTATATTTCTGCCTACAGTCTCATGCTATATGTCCTCTTCCACTGCAACTGAAACATTTGGTTGCTATCTTTCGCTCTGGCCGGAGCATGTACGCCACATGGTGCTTCTATTTCTCGGACATATTGCACATTCCTCGGACACAGCTAAATCAGTGGAGTCCAGTAAAGTTAACTTCTTCCCCTGAACTCATAGTATAGTGTTTATTTTACTGTCATATAATCCTTGAAAAAAGACCACTCTTCACAGTTTCCCAATTAATGCATTAGTACCTACCATCTCCTCATCTTCCATGACTTGTTTTATGGTTTCTCTGAAATGGAATTGTATGGTGTCCACACAAGAGCCCCTTTGAACCACACTTTCTTCTTTCCTTTGCCAACTATAGAACATCTGACACATGAAAAAAATGAGGAGTGTGTTTGTTCTCATAATTCTCTAATAATATTACCCTCACTTCGGGCCATTTCTCCGAATGATCTCATATTAATAACTTACTGTGAGCAGAGCCCATTATCCATTTAATGATATATTTTGAAAATACTGTCGTAGCTTTAGATTCTACTAATTTATAGGCACTGTCACAGTTTATCGACAAATTCTGATAACTGTTGTCACTCTCCATCATGTTTAGTGGTCTCACTGTAATTCAAGTATAGCCTATACCTGTCGGGGACTGATGAACTTTGGGATCATTTTCTGATGCCATTAGAACTAAGCTTGTCAATCGTTGTTATGAGGTGAACTCAGCACTCACATTGACAGCGCGATGTGTTTTCTCTTGCTAGGGTGAACCCCCTGCTCACGGCCTGGTACCATGATGGCGTGGTGCTACACCCCCTCGATGCTGCGATGGTGCAATGCAATGCCTGTCTGCCTGTTCCTGCACACCAAGCTGCCTATTCCACCACTGAATTTAAATTTGACCCCACACCTGGCACCACTTTTAACACCTGAGATGGAATTAGAAAGACATGTGCAAAGTGCGACAGGGGAACTTACCTCGTTCTAGACTGTGGACCACCTACTGTTGTCCCGACCTTGGCTGAAATTAGACTGTTGAGTGGCATAGAGGACAGAACTCTGTAGGATTTGGATGTAAATCATATCTGGTAGAAAGGAATACATTCCCTGCCACATTCCCTACATACAAACTACTTATAAGTATGCAGAAGTGTTCATATTAGGCCGTACTACTCTTGTCTTCAAAGTACAAGTTGTACTGTGGTGGAGGCTAGTGAATTTTTCTAAGTACTGCCTATTCCAAATAATAAAAAGTTCAGCCCTTGACCCTTAGTGACACAGAGCTATTGTCCTGGACAACTACTGTTCTGCTCTCCCTTCCAGGCAGTGGTTGGCCTATTTATAAGGAGCCATTGCATGCTGGACCACCCTTCTGGAGTGTTCCATGATGATTGTGTCGATTGCGATCGTCATGCGTTTGCTGCATGACGTCTGCTGTACTTTTCTGTGGTATCCTTGTCAACACTGGTGCCTGTGCTGTTGAAGGCTCGAGTTGCTTATCTCACTGCTAACCTCATGATGCTCCAGTGTCCGCTTCTTGTTAGCTGGTTAAACACTGGCTATCAGCATCTAACTCATCACACAAATATTTCACTTCCTCTCACCAATAAATGGTTTCCCAACTTGGTTACTAACTTAAGCTGAATACTTTACTGTTGAATATTTTACCCTTCGCAACAATCCAGCAAAAAAAAAAATCAAACCACAAAGTTCACAAAATATTATTATGTGATATATTCATTCATTGCCTAATGTAAACAGGTTGTTTACGTCACTTTCTTTAAATAAATGCATTCTCATTTCACAGATCTCATAGGTCAGTTTAGGTGACAGGTCAGAGAGGTAGAGAGAGGACAGAGTGAGATGAGTCCTGACATTTCTTTTTACAACCCAACCTGAACCACCCCAGTAGCTTTTAACTTTCGAGGAAAGGTAACAGTGATAGCAAGTACATTGTCTTCTTCTTCAGTTTGTTAATATTGCTCAAGTATTACTCAAAAATAAACTGCTGTATATAAGTCATTAATTGTATGAAAGGAAAATGAAGGTACTCAATACCTAGCTTTCAGAAGTAACAGTTCCTTCATCAGGAAGAAGAGAGAGACAATAATTTGCTTTTACACTTTGTGGGTATGTGAACTAGTGTACATTAATTTGATAATCCCTACTAACAAGGAAGATAGCCAGTAACTGGTCAGTTAATGACTGAAAGGAGGGTAGTATTTCATGAAATGAACACCATTTATTTAAGAAAAAGAGTGTCTGAACTAGAGGCAGAGGCAACTGTGAAGAGGCTAGAGTGGAGTGATTATGAAATCAACAGTTCAAAACATTATGTACTCATATACTTATAATACCTATTTTACAGGCAAAAAATGTTTATGAACCTCTTGCTGCAAGGTGTTTTCAGTCCTATTAAAAACATTAGTTTTTAGACAAAAGTCTCAAATACAAGCACTTTTAGAGGTAAGTATATTTTGAGTGAAAACATTTTCGAAATATACTCTCTGTATGTTATCTCCGGGCATCAGATATACAAAGTGTTTTTGAGGAAAAAGATGTACTTAAGAAACACAGGTCAGTTATCCCAATCTTGGGGGACAAAAATGCAAAGCACTTGATATGTAATCAATGTTATTAAATCCTGTTCTGGAATTTAGCACAGATTCCTCAGTTTTATTCGAGATAGTTTGAGAGAACAGATATCTAAACAGGATTATACTGAAGTTTCAATATCAAGTAGGATCTTTCCTCTCGAAGTGCCACATTGTGGTATTGCTTTCTGCTTCCTGGGGACTGTCGATCGTGCAATGTGGAAGCACTTTATTGCTTGAAAATATTTATGTACTGTGATGAATTTGATCTATGATCAAAAGAAGATAATGCAGATTGTGATATTTGTATTTTCCTCACCAATTTGTGTCAAAGCGTTATCATATCTCCTTTCTGAAGCCAAAGAATTACATTTAGATTTTTCAGTCTTTATATATAGAAATTCAGCCTCTGTATGTTTGAGGTCACAAAACTCCAAAAGTAATCAATTGACTAACTGACTGCAAGGTTGTATTCAAATAAGTGTGTGTTTTATAAAGAAATTTTTAATATAAATAACAACAAAAATAACCAATTATCGATAATATAATGTAAATGGATAGATACAAAAAATATACTCACCATGCAGCAGCAGGGGAACACACATGAAAGGATTTAACTTTTACAAGCTTTTGGAGCCAGCGGCTCCTTCTGGCAGAAGAGTTGAAGGGCAAGAAAGAGAGGTCAAGAAAAAGGACTGGAAAGTGTTACGGAAAGGGGTACTGTTTAGAAAAGTCACCCAGAATACCAGGTCAGGGGAGACTTACCAGATGGAATGAGAAGGTAAGATCAATTGTTGGGGACCACACCAGACGAGATTTGGAAAGCTGGAGCTTAAAGGTGGAAGACAGGGTAATATACAAGACAGAGATTACTACTAAAATATCATGCATGACTTAAGAGCATTGTATGTAACTGAGGTGGGAGGGGGGATGGCTAAAAAATAAAGTCAGAAAATGAAATATGTAGAAAACTGAAATGGATTGAAGAAAGGAGTAGTTATTGTGAGTAAATGCTGAGACACAAGAAATTAGCATAAATTAAGGCCAGGTGGGCGGCGAGAACCTAGGACATGTTGTAGTGCTAGTTCCCACCTGCAGAGTTTTGAGAAACTGGTGTGCGGAGGAAGAATCCAGATGGCGCATGCGGTGAAACAGGCACCGAGGTCATGTCTGTCATGATGTACAGCACATTCTGCTACAGGATATTGTGTGTTGCCTGTATGCACCCTTTGCCTATGCCCTTTCATTCTGACTGAGAACTGGGTGGCAGTCATGCTGATGTAAAAGGCCGAACAGTGTTTACATAACAGCTGGTATATGATGTGTCATTTCACAGGTGGCTCTCCCTTTGTTAGTATATGTTTTGCCAATTACAGGACTGGAATGGGAGGTGGTAGGAGGGTGCATAGGGCAAGTCTTACAGTGGAGACGGTCAAAGGGTAGGGAGATAGGTGTTGATGGAGCATTGGGTCTGACAAGAATATTGTGGAGATTGTGAGGGCGATGAAAAGCTATTCTAGGTGTGGTGGGCAAAAATCTCAGACAGAATACATCTCATTTTAGGGTATGATTTTAGGAAATTATGGCCTTGTCGAAGTAGCTCATAGATGTATTCAAGATCAGTATAATATTGGGTGAGAAGTGGTGTGCTGTGTAGTTGTTTTTTGGAGGGATCAGCAGTACCAGCATTGGATGTGATGGCCTGGGAAATCTGCTTTTGAACTATACCGTTGGGATAATTATGTCCAGTGAATGCTGAAGTGAGAGTGGTGGTTTATTGCTGTAAAGAGTCTGCATCCAAACAAATACGTTTGCCTCTAATGCCAAGGCTGTATGGGAGGGGACGTTTGACATGGAAAGGATGGCAACTGTCAAAATGTACAGGTAAGTACTGTTGTTTGTTAGTAGAGTTGATGTGGATGAAAGTGTGATGCTGGCCTTTAGTGAGGATGAGATCAACATCAAGGAAAGTGGCATGGGATTCGAAGCAGGACCATGTGAAATTTAATTGGGAGAAGGTATTTACAGATTCCAGGATTTTTAACAGGTGAGCCTCACCATGAGTCCATACCTGCATAGATGGCATCAATAAATCTAAACCAAACCAGGGGCTGAAGATTTATGGCTCCCAGGAAAGCCCTCTCCAAGTGACCCATGAAAATGTTGCCATAGGAAGGAGCCATCCTGGTTGCCGTGGGTGTACCCCTTGTCTGTTTGTATGTCTGCCCCTCAAAAGTGAAGTAATTGTTGGTATGTATAAAGTCGATCAAGATGAGCAAGAAGGATGTCATATGCTTGGAATCAGGTAGGTGTTGACTAAGGAAATGTTGAGCTGCAGACAGACCATGTACATGGGGGATGTTGGCATAGAGGGAGATGGCATCTGTGGTGACAAACAAGGTGTGTGGTGGGAGTGAGGCAGGCACGGATTTCAGATGATCTAGGAAATTGTAGGTTTCTTTAATATAGGAGGGAAGTCTTTGTACTGTGGGTTGCAGGTGTTAAACAACTAAGGTAGATATGTGTGTTCAGTGGGTGCTTTTAAACCAGCAACTATAGGACGACGACGATAATTAGGTTTGTGGATCTTATGAAGAAGATAAAAGGTGTGGGGTGCGTGGTTTGGGCGGCATAAGAAGTTCTTTGGATTGAGGTGTAAATCCATGTGAGGGGCCTGAGGTTTTTAGGAGGGACTGCAGGTCAGCTTTGTTGGTCAAATACCACAGTGGTCGATCCTTTTGCTGGGAGTACAATGGTGGAGTCATCAGCTTTTAGGGAATGTAGAGCCTGGAGGTCTGCAGAGGACAGGTTAGAGCCATGTTGTATGAACCTGAGGAAGGGTTGTGAAGCAATGCTGGATGTGAGGAATTCTTGGAAGGAATGATTTTGAGGTAGTGGTGGTGGATCAAATTGAGATCGTGGTCAGAACTGTTTGAGGAAGGGTTCAATGTCAGGTTTGCTGTTGGAAAGGTTTTGGTATTGGGTTGCAAAGTGACATTTCCAATGTCTATTACTTGTTAAGGAAAGTAGGTCCTTCACCAAAGCAGCATAATCAAATGCAGGTTTAGGGCTGAAAGTGAGGCCCAGATAATTCAGGAGGGAAGAGTGCTTTAGATGAGAGGTTAAGGACACTGGACTGTTGTGACTGGTTCTTGGGATTACGGGTTATTCTTGGTCTGGGAGGCAGTGGTGAAGGCTGTGGGATGTTAAGGAGGTTGGCCAAGCTCGGTTTGTAGGAGCGGAGTGGTGGTTGATGGTGTGGCTGTTTAGGGAGCTGCAGAGGGATTGGAAGGGAAACACCACTGTTCAGGTGGTTTAGGAGAAGGTGGGACAGCTTTTTGAGGTGACGTCTAGCATGTTGTTGCAGTTTGATGTTGGCTTGGTGGATGATACCATTCAAGGAAATATGAGGGGCAGATAACTACAGGATTTTGTAGAAGAATGGAAGTTTGGTAGAGTGGAAATTTGCTGGTGAGGCATATAGGTCGCAGATTAGCTGGGTAAGAGCAAAAGATTGCTGTATTTGAAACTGTAAAAGAACCTGGTGTAGGGCAGGGTTGCATCCAGAAATGGGGACTTTCAATGTTAGGCCTTTTGAAGTAACTCCAAGGGACAAGCAGGTTTCAAGAAAAAGAATGTGGGACTTTAATTTCGATAGCGCAAAAGCATATTTTCGAAACGAACGGTTGTAATATGTGATGGGATTCATCATTGCAAGAGAGGACGGTTTGGAGTGTTAAAAATGGTGGGACTGGCAAAAATGAGATGCAGAGGATGGAAAAATATAGAAAAATGGAAGAAAAGCTGAGAAAAAGTTTGGAAAAATCAGAAAAATTTGCACGAAAATCTTGAGAACAGAAAATGGTTAACAAGAGGCAATGAGTGGGCGAGAACTTCTCGCCACAAGAGTGGTCTACATGATCCAAAAAACTGATTGGAAATAAAAAAAAGATAGGTAATGACATGAAAGGAGACGAAATTTGAAAAAACTGGCCAGATAGAAAAGGAAAGTCATAGGAGATAATGTAAACATGCCATCTTTGCAGGTATGGACACATGGTGAGGCTGACCTGTGTAAAACTCCTGGAATCTCTAAATACCTTCTCCCAATTAAATTTCCCATGCTCCTATTTTGAATCCCACGCCACTTTCCTTGATGTTGATCTCAGCCTCACCAAAGGCCAGCTACACACTTCGGTCCACATCACACCTGCTAACAAACAACAGTACTTACCTGTACATTTTGACAGTTGCCATCCTTTCCATGTCAAACGTTCCCTCCCATACAGTCTTGGCATTCGAGGCAAACATATTTGTTTGGATGCAGACTCTCTAAAGCAATACACCAACACTCCCACTTCAGCCTTCACTGAACATAATTATCCCAACAGCCTAGTTCAAAGCAGATTTCCCGGGCCATCACATCCAATCCTGGTACTGCTGATCCCCTCGTCTTGAATGTATCAATGAGCTATTTCTACAAGGCCATGACTTCTTAAAATCATGCCCCAGCTGTTATGTTAACACGGTTCGGCCATTTACATCAGCGTGATTGCCACCCAGTTATCAGTCAGAATGAAAGGGCGTAGGCAGAGGGTGTATACAAGCAACACACAATATCCTGTAGCAGAACATGCTGTACATCATGACAGACATGACCTCGGTGCCTGTTTCACCGCATGCACCATCTGGATTCTTCCTCCGCACACCAGTTTCTCAGAACTCTGCAGGTAGGAACTTGCACTACAACATGTCCTAGATTCTCGCCCCACACCTGGCCTTAATTTATGCTAATTCCTTGTGTCTCAGCATTTACTCACAGTAACTACTCCTTTCTTCACTCCATTTTAGTTTTCTACACATTTCATTTTCTGACTTTATTTTTTAGCCATCCCCGCTCCAACCTCAGATACATACAATGCACTTACCTTTTCACTCTTAACTTGTGCATGATGTTTTAGTAGTGATCCTGTCTTGTATATTACCCGTCTTCCACCTTTAAGCTCTCAGGTTTCAAATCTCGGCTGGTGCAGTCCCCAACAATCAGTGTTACCTTCTCATCTCATTCAGTAAGTCTCCCCTGACCTGGTGTTCTATGTGACTTTTTTAAATGATACCCCTTTCCCTAAAACTTCTCAGTCCTCTTCTTTGACCCCTCTTCCTTGCCCTTCAACTCTTTTGCTAGAAGAAGAGCCACTGGCTCCAAAAGCTTGTAAAAGTTAAATCCTTGTGTGTGTGTGTGTGTGTGTGTGTGTGTGTGTGTGTGTGTGTGTTTTGCCCTGCTGCCACTTGGTGTGCAGATATTTTATCTATCCATTTACATTATAATTTTTAACCTATGTAATGTATGAAGGGGAAATATTAATACAAAAAATTACGGAAAGTTCTTGAGCAATTTATTTCAGGTTTTTACATAATACTTTAATGTTCATTTGGACAGACATAGGCTATATATTTTAATATATGTAACATATAAATGTACATTTGTTATGAACAATGGGGATACACTGTTGCCAAAAATCTCAAAACATTCTTGACAGATTTCCTTGAAATTTTACACAAATGAACATTCAGATAGACTTTTTTTAGTATATATGTAAGATCTCAAAAAGTACTCAATTGATTTACTTCAAATTTTTACGCATTACTGTAATAAATGTTTGGACACATGTAGGCTACGTATTTTCAATATTTATGTAATATGTAGTAGAATCAGAATTTGCAATAACAGCAAACAAGTCTGAATGTCAGAGAGAGAAGGGGTGGGGATGGGGGGGGGGGGGTTGATGGAGAGGGGGAGGGGCTGAGCAGAAGATGAGAGGGGGAGTATGATGTGGACAGGGACATGGAGGGAGACAGAGATTAGAATGTACATCCACTTCCCACAAATATTTAGCAATTTCCCATTTAACCCGACTGAGCCACAGCCATGTCTGGCCCGGGACAGCTAGTACTTTATAAATATCAAGTTGTCAGTTGTAATATCTGCCTGCCACCTTGGTCATCATTGATTCCAATTAGGCTTCTGAATGAAAAATGAAAGTGCTCAAGGCATTGCATTGTGATGTGGAACTACGAAACAAAAATATTAACACCATGAAGCAGAAATAATTAAATTCTTGAAATTAGTGATAATGATATTGAACAGTTTATTTCTAATAAAAAAGTATTTTTTGCCCAATTTGGTTTGAACGTCATCTACTTGACGACAAATGCTTTATGATGCAATGGAAATTAAAGGTTTTGTCAGGGTTCTACATCTAGTTAATAAACTGCCAGTTGTAAATGTTCTGACTGAGGCAGGCATTAAATTCGTGGAAAATTAGAATGAATTATTAAAAAAAAAAAAAAGGGAAAAGAGGCATTATGTTCTTCAGAATGTATATGCATATCTCCATAAGTTTTCAAGGCAAAGAAAGAAACTATGAAATTATAGGAAAATTTAAAAGGAAATTTTGTTTTTGTGTCATATTTGCCTCTCAGACTTTTTACATGGTACCAGAATGAAATTTCACTCTGCAGTAGAGTGTGCAGCAATTTGAAACCTTCTGGTAGATTTAAACTGTGCCAGAATGGAACCCGAGCGTGGGAATTGTTGTGTTTTGCAGGAAGATGCTCTATCGACTGAACTATCTGAACATGACTCACTGACGAACCTCACCACTAAGCCAAATCTCCACAGTAACCTTTCTAGAGGAACAAGAAGAAAGGAATATTGAGTTTAATGTCCTGTCAACGCCAAGGTCATTAGGAAAAGAGCACACACTCAGATTGTGTCAGGGATGGGGAAGGAAATTGGCTGTGCCCTTTGAAAGAAACCATCCCAGCATTCTTTTGGAGTGATTTAGGGAAATCATGGAAAACCTAAATCTGGATGGCCCGATGCAGGTTTGAACAGTTGTCATCCCAAATGTGAGTCCACTGTGCTAGCCACTGCGCCACCTTGCTCAGCAATGTCCTTTCTTCCACGAGTGCTAGCCCCACAAGATATGCAGAACAACTTCCACGAAGTTTGGATTGTAGAAGATGAGGTAATGACAGAAGTAAATCCGCGAGGGCAGGTTTTGAGTCATGCTTCAATAGCTTGGTCAGCAGAACACTTGATCAGCAATGGAAAAGTACCAGGTTTGACACCTAGTCCGGCACACAGTTTTAGTCTGCCAGTATGTTTCAAATCAGCGTACACTCTGCTGCAGAGTGAAATTTCATTCTGGAAACAAACACCTTGGCTGTGGCTAAACCATATCTCTGCACTAGTCTTTCTTCCAGAAGTGCTATTCCCACGAGGTTTGCAGGATAACCTTTGTGAAGTTTGGAAGGTAGGATATGTACTGGTGGAAATAAAGATGTAAGGGTAGGTCGTGAGTAATTTTTGGATAGCTCAGTCTGTGAGCACTTGCTAGCGAAAGCAAATATTCCTGGTTTGAATCCCAGTCTTGCACACAGTGTTAATCTGTCAGGAAGTTTTTGTGTATAGAAATTTTACAGATTGTAATTCTTAAAGTTAATACAGCAATATTGATAATTAATGTGAAAGTTATAAAATTATCAGCTAATCAGCTACTTCTGAAGCATATTTTTTGACATAAGAAAACAATGAGTTTTTATGCAATATTTTTGTTTTTTTCCAAATTAATAGGCCGAGCTACACCCCTTTCCCAATTGTGACTAGATTACATGCTTTATTTTTTTTATTAAATGGGACCAAAGTGGGAGCTGGGAGGGGCAGGGGAGGGGGAATAAGGGCAACGGCAACCCTTATGGTCGTTACTGATTGGCCATTTTTGAACCTTCTCATGGGACTTCAGTTTCTACTTGTGATCTGAAAGGGTGTGGTCAGTGTATAAAACTATTTGCTGACATTTTATCCTCATGTGTGGGAGACATCTTCTGAGATAAGCCTAGCATCTATGAAGATGTATCCTGCAGATGAGAACAAAAGTCAGTAAATAGTTTTATTCATCTGCCACAGCCAATCGGTCCAAAGGTTTTAATTGATGTTAACACCAGCCCTGTAAGCCTTCATAGTACTACTACTTGTAGAATAATTTCAGTGCTCAGTCAAATTCTTCACACAGCATCATACTTCTCATCTCATCGTCATTTGCTTCCTGTACCCTTTTTATAATACTGCCTTCAAGATTTTTCTCTTGTAGAGAACTCCTGTGCATTCCTTCCACATAGCTGCCAACTATTACGGATTGTCCATAATTATTATTGATTTACCACCTTCATTTCAGAGTTACGGACAGGTACACTAAAGAATTTTGGAAATGAACATTATCGATTTCATATTCTAAAAAGAATGGGAAAAGATACTGTTTGCTTTCTGCTTGTTATATGCAACTGAAATGTTTTATAGATTGTAATGATTTCATTGCGGAGACATACAAGTCTTGTGTGACAGCCATCTAATGGTGGAACTAAGATAATTGGTAGACATATCATCCGCGTGCAAAGTTGTAACCACCTGTGAATGTACGCATGCGTACCAGGTGGCGTTGATGTGAACACGCCCCTTTGAGTTTCGGATGGTATTTCCAGTGATTATGATATTTCTGTACAGAGCGCATGTGCGGAAACAGGCCAGGATTATACCGCACGCATTAGACTGACTGATACCTTCACTAATCGTTACGTTGTGTTTGATGGTAATATTCATCCATTTAGAATTTGAAAACACTTCAGCAACTGTTAATAGTGTCCGTAAAGGAAAGCCTGACAAAAATGACAATTCAAACTTAAACAGTGCGAAAGATATCGTAAGTGCAAATGTGAAAAAGACTGTACTGAATTTAGACAGTAATAATATGGAGCACCAAAGTGTCAGTACAGTAGATGGCAGCATAATGAAAAAATGGAAAAGTGGAAAACTGGACAGACATTTTGGAAACAGTATAGTGAAGAATGGCCATGTTTGGTAAAATCAGACCAACATGTGTTTTGTACAGTGTGTTCATGACACATTTCTATAAAGCATGCTGGTCTTGATGGTTGCTGTCATCATGTTATGTCTGAAGTATGTGTAGACCTAACAAAACTGAAGTCTTCAAATGGGCCATTGTTATCATTTGGAATAAAACATGATGAGGAAGACTCTGTCATGAATGTGGAAATGCTGTTTAAGTTCATTTAATGTTGAACATGAACCGCCAGTTTCTTGAGCAGATTATATTTCACAGTTGTTCAAAAAAATGTTTCTTGATTCTCAGATTGCTAAAAAAAAAAATACATTTGTGGAAGAACTAAAACAACAGAGGTTATAAATTCTTTGTCATTTGGTAAACAGTACAATGTAACAGAATACTTAAAACCCCTTTTCTCTTGCAACTGATAGTAGCATAGACATTAGAGATGTGAAACTATATCTAGCTGGCATTACTTCCTTTGATATTAAGCAGGAAAAGGTGTGCACCACAAAACTATTCCTTGCTGGAATCAAGTTTAAATATTAGCAAAGAGATTTTTAATATCTTGAGTGGGGAACTGCTAAGAAAAGGAATTCCCTAGAAAAATTGCATTTCAGTTGCATATGATAATGCAAGTACAGTAGTGGAACATATGAAAGCTCCACCACACACAAAAATTCAGTCTTGTTCCTGCCATCTACTTCATTTAGCTGGATGAAAAAGTGTGAAAAGCCTATAACATTATGATACTGAAGAACTGGTACTAGACATTTCTACTTTCTCCAGAAGAGTTCAAAAAGAAAGTCTGCTTTTAAACTTTGTCAAAATATGTATGGCACTAAACCCCATAAAGTACTTATGTATGTTTGTACAAGATGGCTCTCTCTGCTCCAGTCAATAGAAAGATAATTGAACAGTGGGAAACTGTTGTAAAATTTCAGTGTGAGAAAGCTTAACAAAACGTAAAC